>NC_137789.1:48781518-49344178 GCF_963383645.1 Muscardinus avellanarius | reverse complement strand
TGTAGTTCTCTCTCTCTCTCTCTCTCTCTCTCTCTCTCTCTCTCTCTCTCTCTCCTATCTACCTATCATCTGTCTGTGTTATATAACAATTTATGTACACCACAGAAAATGCTAATTTCTTGCTTTGCGAACAGAATTTCAAGGAACACTTGAAGTCTCTTTTTTTGATCTGGCATTTCATTAATGATGTTGAAGAGTGGGTGAAAATGTGCCATTGCTCAGCATTGGTTCCTTTTGTGGGAGTTTTTTTTTTTTAAAGCTATGAAGTCCTTCACAGACAGTTTATTTTATAATTGCATTTGAAAGGGAAAAATCTTAGCACAAGTTTTTTTTTTTTTTTTTTTTTGCTTACCTTAAGCTCCTCTGTTTCTATGAAGCCGCTATGATCAGTATCATATTTTCTCCATGTCTGTAAATAATTTTGAATAAGAAAGACCAAATTAAAATAAAGAAAGGCAACAATTCTGCTTGCAGCAGTTTTCTTAAAGTGACAGCTTTCTTCTACCTTCATGAATTCCTCACAAGACTTCAGCTGCTGGCATCTGAAGAGCAGCAGGAAATTCTCTTCTGTGGGTAATACATGAGCCAACTGGAAGAGATAGAGAGAGAGGGAAAGAGATGGTGGTAAGGAGCTTGAAAACAAGTCTGCTATCATCACCTGCTTCTTAGTTTCGCTACAATATGTTCTCTAAGAGAAGTTTTATTGCCTAGAAAGTAAGAGAAAAGAAAACGATAATTGATTCTCCCTTTCTGCATCTATGTTCCTCCAAAGTGCTGTGGTATTTTCCAGTGCTCCCGTGCTCCTGTGAGGGGGCCACTTGTCATTGGCTACACATACCACATATGTGCAGATTTGCTGATTCTTCAGGACAGCTGGGACCCTTCATTGTATTCTGTGCCACAGACCAAGCGTCACTCTTAGAGTGCACAGAATGGCACAAACAGGGCCATAAATTTGATGGGAAAGAAACTGTGAGAAACAAAAGGAAGAACTAAGAAAAACATGTTTCCGAGTTAAAGGAAGAAGCCTACTATGAGATGCAAGAAAAGATAAGCCAAAGTTGATTGTAAAGCAGTAGAAAAAGAGATGAGAAGACAAGTCACAATCAGCAGTGGGTCATTGAACAGTAATAGGAAAAGTCGGGTCTCAAATCTTTTTTTTTTTTTTTTTTTTGCTAAAAGGACATCCACTGCTTGAATCCAGGCCTCAGGTTAATTTTTGATCTTCACTGTCTGGCTGTATAATAACATTTCCCCTTATATCTCATTTCATAACCTCAATACTTCTTCCTCTTTTGGGGAGTGGAGGAGGAAAAGAGGGCTCTGGATCCCATTTTAAGACTAATATAATCCATCTATTGTGTGCAGAGAGGGAGGGAGCTGGATTGATGGCCCCACTGCAGATGTGAATTCTATTTCAGTCTCAGCTCCTAATGAGCTGTGGTCCCCAGCAACTCCCTCAGCCATTTCTGGACCTCAGTACCCTCATCACTAAAATGAGGAGTTGAAGGATACGTTAATGTCTCTTAAAAGTATTGGGTTCAAAGCACCTTCTGCCGGAATTACGGCATCATTGCCATTAAAGGGTGAACCTATACATAAAATATTTCATCTAATTTCTAGAAATTGATGAATTCCCTGAAGCACACACATAGACTCTTATTCCTGCCGTTTAGACCAAGAATCTGTAGACTAGGTTAGCATTAACATTTGGGAGGCTGAGACTGGAGGATCGCAGTTCGCGGACAGCCTCAGCTATTTAGTGAGGCCCTCTGCAACTTAGTGAGACCCTGTTTCAAAATAAAGAATGAAAATTAGGGCAGGCAGAGGGTATAGCTCGGAGGTTGAATGCCCCTGGATTCTATCCTTCTACCCACAAAATAAATAAATAAATAAACAAATAAATAAATAATCTCATTCTTTACAACTTTGAAGTAGTATCTCAAAACTGTTCAGTTTATAGATTTTATATATGAGGAAGAGACTAAGGAAAAGGACCAAATATCTTATTAGCATGGTTAGTATAACCCAATTAGAAAAATGTCTTATTTTGAAGGAAAGGTCACTAGGGTGCGTAGATGAAAACATATCTGAAAGGTGAGAATAGGGCTTGAGGATTTGACAGTAATTTAAACAATCTAATAAGCTTTGAGTTCATAAATACCTTATAACATTGCAGTGTGGGGGGGCATATAGGGGGTGCACGTGAGGATCTGCCTCTCCTGCTAAACTCAGGACTCTTCTGTGACCTGTGATGTCTTTGAATTTCTCTGTATTTTTAAATAATAAAATTCTACACCTCAGAAATAATGTAGTTTAATTCGAAGCCCTTCCCCTTTTTTTGTTTTTGGTACTGGAAATTGAAACCAGGGGCATTCTACCTCTGAGCTACACCCCTAGCCTTTTTAAAAGTTTTATTTATTTATTTTTAATTCTTTTTGGTGGTAGTGGGGTTCCTAGAAGCCCTTCTACCTCCGGGCTACACTCCCAGACCTATTTTATATTTTTATTTGGAAACAGGGTCTCGTAAGCCAGCAAGGCTGGCTTCAAATGAGCGCGATCCTCCTGTCTCCACCTCCCAAGTGTGGGGATTACAGGTGTGCACCACCACGCCCGGCTGCCTTTTTTATTTTTTATTTTGAAACAGGGTATTTCTAAGTTGCTTAGACTGACTTTGAACCTACAATCCTCCTGTCTTGTATACTGGGATTGCATGTGTGTGCGAATGTACCTAGTTTAAAGCCCCACATTTTGAGTTGAAGATGTTAAGACCTATAAAACTTGGATGATTTGATCTGGTGTTTGGCAGACTTTGAAACAATCACTTTAATTTGATGTTTATTAGTAAACTAAGCAGGCGATATGTTTCTAGAGGACAGTAATGAAATGGGTTGATTGCTTTTTCACTCTTGAAATTTACATAATTCATTTGTTGGCTGATTTTTACATGTGACAAGATAGTCTGGGTATGATTAACTGTGCTTCCACCCATTGAAGACTAGATATCATTTTCCATCTAAAGCCCTCTTTCCTCTTCATCTAAAAGTGGGTTGCTAGTGGAAACTTAATAATTTTTATTTTATAAGCTAAAGTTCATGTAACTCACCTGAAGTTCAGAATTCTCTATAATCTCAAAAGTAAATAGGATCTCATGTCTAGTGTAAATGTATATTTCTTTTCCCATGCTGTTTTGGTCTTACTTTAAGTAGTGGGAACTACAGATTGTATCTATATTCAACATACTCATTCTGTTTTAATTTCATTGAACTGTAAATATTATACTCAACACAGAACTATCCTATTTTACAAACCTTAGAATAAGTCTTAAAAAACACGTCAAATACTATTCTAAGATAAGCCAGCCAATAAAAAAAGCAATGCATATGTAAAGATAGGGTATGGTTATAGTCAACATGAAGAAATCCTTTCAGAGGCATATTTCACAACATGATGGTCCTTTGTTGTTTGTTCATTCTTCAGAGCTGGTTGTGGTAATTTTCCAGCTTCTGTATTATTGAGGTCATGCCTAAAACATGCCAATGGGCTTCTTTAGACTGTGTTAAGTAGGACTTTTTAATTCTTAAATTTCCCAAGTCATTACGGTCCATAGAAGTACTTAGCGCTGCCTGTTTGAAGACTGTTGGTGATTTCTTTGTCAGTGGGATACCTGCCTGACCTTTAAGGGACTCTCAAAACTTTTTTTATAGGTTACCGAAGAGAGTAGAAAATACGCAAAGGTTGAATAAAAAGCAGATACCTGTGGTCGCAATCAGAATTCCTTAGATTTTCACGTAGGAAAATTGGTTGCTTGCCACTGAAAACGGGGAATCAAAACTTTCTTTCTACTTGCCTGACTTCTTGAGGATAAAGTCTGTTTCACTTATTGTTTTGGCCCAGCCACTGCAACTAATCTCAGTAAGCATTTATTGATGCAATGCATGAAGGCAATTGACTTTGTCTAGAGTTTGCATAGGCTGTAAATAAGTGGAAATAAAGTTTCATTGGAGATAATTGAAATACCTTATTATTGGGGTTGGACCGGACACTATGTGACACCAGACAGAGCTCCCTTCAGGTTCTGCAGGTATTGCTGTGGCCTCAGCCATTAGGACCTTTGAGAAATTGCCTGGGATGAAAAGAGCTGTGTCTCCCAGGAGACTTCTTCCAATGACAAATCCATGTGGGAACATAAAGTCAGACCCTCTCCTTCAAAACTTGGGAAATCTCTGGGGGGGAACCCCAGATTCAGAGCTCACTGTGGGGTCAGCTAAAGTCTCCAATAAAACTGTTCCAGAGCCCAGCATCTCCCTTTGCCTGGCCTGGTCTAGTTCTCATGACTCCCTGCCCACAGAATGTGATTTCAAAGCTAATAACCCTCTGGATGCCATCTTCTGCTCAGCTCTGCTTGCCAGGGAATTCAACCTTAACAGGAGTTATTTTAGCTCTCTTCTTTTCCTAGGATAACATGAAGCCCTTAATTGCCTTGTGTTTTTTTTTTTTTTTTTTTTTTTTTTGCGGGTCTGGGGGCATCCAACCTCCCTCCGAGAGCTACACTCCCCTGCCCTATTTTTTTTTATTCCTTTTATTTGAAACCGGGTCTCACTGAGTTGCAGAGGGCTTCACTAAGTAGCTGAGGCTGTCTGCGAACCGTGATCCTCAGGTCTCAGCCTCCCGAATGCTGGGATGACAAGCGTGAGCCAAGCTCGGCTTGCCTTGTGTTCGTGAGTTGATGGAAATCTCTTGCTATGGCTTGTCTAGCTACTAAATACTAGGTCACTGTGCTAGTTGCTGGACATTTACAGTCATCTCTAGTAAGAATCTTACAGGACGACAGATGATTTCAAACAATGTATCTCCCCTGTCAATTTCAGAGCAAGAGATAGGTACAATGACCAAACTAAGTACTAGGCATGAGAAGAACACACATGAAGACCAACCGCACAGAAAGCACAATTCACAACCTGGATGATCGTGGTGTATATTCATCTTCTTGAGCACATATTAGTCAAGCGTTCACTTTTATTAAAAAAGTGAGAACCAGAAAAACTTTTTCCCTAGCCAATGAGAAATGAGGCCAAGAAATTTTGGAGTACAAATAATCTTTTAAAGCAATTAAGGCTATTTGAATTTAAAATTTGATTTAGACAAATTATATAAGAAGTCTGGGGGAGGGAAGTCTTGGCATTCAGGGGAATAGTGTAGATTTTCTAATAAGTTATTTTCCACTTAATAATAATAGTGAATACTTTTATTTAGTTTAAGTGGGCCAGAGATATTCTCTTTGTTTGACATGTATTTTCACATTGGATGTTAATGGTCATAGCAACCTTATGATGTTAAACCACTGTTATTTCTGTTTAGAACTGAGAACATAGATTTTCAGAAAGGGCAAATAATCTGTGTTCACTCAATTTGTAGCTTGAGCCAGATTTGAAGTCAGTCTGACTTGATTTTTGAGATCGTTGTCCCCTACCTTTAGCATCCTCTACTAGAATCTTCAGTCAAATCAGTTTTTTCTAATAAATAATTTTTAAGATATATCCAGAATAAAATTTAAAGTTGGACTTCACTTTAGTCAAGTCCCCAAATTCTAAGGTGAGTATATAGTCTGCCATGAACAATTAAATGCTTAAATCCCACAGTGGAAGAAAAGAGGAAGTGGCTGGAGAAGTGCCTGTTTTCCTGGGAGGGTTGTTACACTTTTAGAATTAAAATAGCTTTTAGATCTATTTTTTCAGTGGATGCACTGACCTGGACAGATAAGAACACTAAGACTGGAGAGGATGGTAGCTTCCTACATGTTGCCTCAGGGATTAAGGGAAAAGCTTATAGATTTGATATTCAGCATATATAGTGAGCCTTAGAGAAGCAAATTCCATTCACTGCAAAAATCATTTAGTCTCTCTATTTAATTACCTTAAACTTCTTTGAAAGAAAGCTATTAGTGTGCATAAATTTAGAAATGCATTTTTATTATAATGGAATTTGTTAAATTATTTCAAAATTGTAATGTTTCTGTTTTGAATTTGTATATGCAATTGTGTTATTATCAAACTATATTTGCATTAAGTTTTGAATCCAAAGACATGAAATTATCAAGTACAGAAGAAATCATATATTTACATTACTCTCTCATTTTATTTCCGGGTCTGGGGATGGAACCCAGGGGCATTTGACCTCTGAGCTACAGCCCCTGCCCTATTTTTTTTTTTTTTTTTTTTATTCTTTATTTTGAAGCCAGGTCTCACTGAGTTGCAGAGGGCCTCACTAAGTAGCTGAGGCTGTCTGCGAAACTCGATCCTCCGGTCTCAGCCTCCCGAATCCTGGGATTACAAGCGTGTGCCACCATGCCCGGCTACATTACTCTCATTTTTGTATGTTTCTAGGTAGTAAATGCATGTTGCTGAAAAGTGTCAGTTCAACTTTTATCAGGTCAGAAATTAACTATTATATTTTGCAGTCTAATAAACCAATTTGACTGGCTGCCTTAGGAAAGCAGACCGCTACATGGATATTAGTTTATTTGAATTAGATTTTGATGAAGCCATGAGTAGAATTATTAAGTGGGCATGCATATAAGCAAATTCAACCTCTTTTCCATTTGAATCCCAAAGTTATGGTATGCTTTTTATGTGAGGAACAAGGTTATTACAAATTTTAAGAAAACCACGAGGTTTGACATTTCTCTAAAATTGGCCAGGATTTGTATATTCATGTTCTATATTATATGCAGAATTTCTCAGCAAGTAATATCATATGTGAAGTTGGATGTAAAAAGGATGAACTTTGTTTAATGAAGCCAGAATCCACATTGCAAGCTCATACATTCTCTGATTTTCCCCATTTTCTACATGTTGCTGGTAACTTCTTTTTTTCCAAAGATTTTTTTCATACCCTCTCTGCTCTTTAATCCTACCTAGCCACGCTAGACTGAATCAACATGCATAGGAACTACTGTGATAATCTCCTCTGCTCTCCCATTCTTGAATTCTCTTCTGTCCCAGGAATTTCCACCCTGCCTTCCCCTACCCCTCATCGATGTCCCTTCTATGTCTTTGGCTGACAACTCAGGCAGAAGAAAAAGAGTTCTGGACTTAGAGTTGGCTCTAGGTCTGTAAATAGGTTTTGTCATTCTCTCCCAGTGAGACCTCGCCAGTGAGGCATATTATTTAACCTTTTTAGGTTTCAGTTTCTTTGTTTTTAGACTGAAGAATTTTGACTCTTTTTCTCACAGTCCCATTTAGCAAAAAGGACCATATCCCAGACCACTAAACTTTCTGATTAATTTTTATATGTCTCACTTTTGTCCTTCAAACTCTTTCTGCTTAACTTGATCTGAAGAATTCTGCCAAAATCTTGTTTCAAGATCTTTGTCCAAATGACTTCCATGTAGATGGTCTCCAACTTAAGATGGTTCAATTTATAATTTTTTGATGAATGCAAAAGAAGTATGCATTTGGTAGAAACTGTGCTTTGGACTTAAAATTTTCATCTCTTACTGTGTGAGTAATATACAGTAGGATTTTTCTCTGGTGGTGTCAAGCAGCAGCCGCAAGCCAGAGCTCCCAGTTAGTGATGCAGTCTTGAGTCTACGACTGTACTCTGCCGTGTGGTGTGTTGCTAAGTTATGATATTCGGTAGGTTAGGTGTATAGTGTATTTTTTACTTATGTGATTTTTACCTTCTGATGGGTTTATCAAGATGTAATCCTGTTGTGATTCAAGGAACAACTGTACTTTGTACATTCCTATTTAACCCATTAAGATTTGCTGTAAGTAAGCAACCAGCTGAAGCGTGAAAGCTTTCCTTTTAATGCAGAAAATGTGCAGACTATCTATTATTTAAAAATTAGGCAGAGTAGGTTAGGGGAACATGACTGTCCTGATGGTTTCATGTTTATTTCTTACTTTTTTCTTTGGCCTTGGGAAAATTCTATTGAAACTAAGTTATCCAGCTATAAAATGGATCCTCATTTCATATTTAGACTTAATTCAGATGTTATGAGTATTACATAAGATATCTTATTTGAAAACACTATAAATTTTGTAATGTTTTAGAAATAGGACTTATTTTTCTTATTCTTATTCCTATAAAAGTTCCTCAGTTCTTCATTTCAGATTTCATTACCTTCTTCACCCTCTTCTGGTACTACTCATACTTCTCTGTCTTTGCTCACACAGAAAACCTTTTGTTCCCTGGAAGAGTTTCTTACTTCAGACTCTTGGAGACATGACTTTCATCAAATCTCCATGACAATGCATCTTGTTTCCCATTTACATTACAACTCAAATAATAAGCCATACATGATCAGACTATATCATACATAGTAAAAGCTAGATTCAAATCATGGTCAACAATTTCTTTTTCCTTTTAAAAGTGTAAAATCCACATGAGTAAGATCTATGCTGTTTACTATACAATGTAGCATCACTGAAAAAAAAATGAAATAGAGTAAATACCTGGGAGCACTGGAGTCCTACAAGGCGAAATATGTTAAATATGAGATGACAACATTTTCTCTACTAGAATCTAGATTGGATCCAATTGAGCCAATCTAGATCTAGAATTTCACCGATATCAGATTTTCCAAACTAGTTTTGAATAATTAGATTTATCTCATGTCATTTAAAGCCATTTTAAAGTTATTTTACTATTCTTGATTTCATATCTTGATTAGTTGGCATCTATGTCAATCTGTAAGTCTCATTACTTTTATCTATTTATATAGTAATGAGTTACACATAGGCAGAAGAGAAAGTGTATACTCCAGGGAAATTTTTAATTATAAAGATAATAATAGTATGTCCTTCCTTAACTCTATTTGTAGTAACTGTTTAAAAATAAGTTTATTTCACACCAGCATCGCAAGTGTCCTAATAAGATCAATTATTTGAAAACCAGGTTAGTTCTCTGAATCAAAGGTGAGTGATAACTAAATATTGCTGAGAGTCAGAACACTTAACAATCTAAGCACTATGTAAAAATCATAATTATATCTGTGATTTGGAATATTTTAAAATGTGACCTTATTATTTTTCCAGCTAAAACTTTCTTCCCAATTTCTGTAATAGGACAGAGACAAAGACAGAAGCTTTGATGTCACCACCCCTTGGGAAAGTAGAATAAGGGAAAAGTAGCTCATCCATCAATCTGTGCATGCAGAATGGCTGTATAATAAAAATTTTGCTTCCTTGATTCACAGACAAAATACGTTGTCTTTAGTAGGAAAGATAGGATTTGATGCCCACAGTTTTAACTTTTAGAGACTTAAGAGTATTGTGTGCCTATAACACATCATGAAATATTTACTCATTTTCATTAAGTTATTGTGGCTTTGCTCAGGTCATCTGTGAATCTAAAAATGGACTTTTAGAGACCAAGACACAGCTTTTTCCTATGGTAACATCATAAAGACTAAAAATATTTTATTTGAATACCAACAGAAAAGTCTACATGCTCAGTGATAATAAGTACCAAGGAATCAGGTACTTGAATCTTTTATTGAAGTGAGGGTGGGCAGTGTCAGGTGATGGGCCTCATCCAGCTGCGGAGGGCTGGCTCCTCTGCCTGCACAGGTGCCAGCAAAGAGTTCCATAATCAGAGGCTAAACATTTCATTTTTTTACAGTCTCAGCTTTGTAATATACTAAAACTTAGCTTCTGGATTAGGCAAACTCTTAGTGTCTCTCTTTATATATATATATATATATATATATATATGTTTTGTATTTCTGAACAGAAGACAACATATCACTCAGGTAAAATGGACCTCTCTGATGAGTCTTTCCATACCATATTGAACTCGGATATATTTTCAAAATAAACTTCATTTATTAAGTCAGAAAAAAACACATATGTTTCTTACCTCTACAATTCCTATCTTTCCATCATCTCTTTGCCCATATTGATCCACAAAGGTTTTCATCTCGGGTGATAATTCCTAAAATCACATAAAAATAGGTAAGAACTTTGTAATAAAAGGCCAATTATGTTTATGATAGTGTTAATAAATTACTACACAAACCACAAATTGGAATCATTTAGGATTATGCACAGCAACAAACTATTGCCATGAAAATTAGATATAATCAATACACAGGATTTATTAGTTTCACGTGAAAAATTTATTATTATAATTATCTTGGAATCAGTTGCTGGTTTGTCATCAGTGCTATGCTATCCTTCGACAATTTAGTTAGAAGTATTCAATTTATAATCTTCAGTGGATTTAAATACAACAAACTGTTAAACATTACTTCCTTCATTAAAGCTTGTTCTATATTGTTGAGTTGTTTTATAACATTTTCCTTCTTCTAATATGTTTTATCCATGAAAGGTAGTAATATGTGGTTTGGGTTAGAAGAAAAAAAGTAGGAATGTTAGCAAGCAAGGAACTTCTCTTCATGGAACTGACATCCATTGGTTAAATGAATTAAAAGAAAAACAAATATTGGGGGAAAAAAGAGACCGACAATATTGATGACCTTATTTTAGATTGAAGATGATGGACGTATGGTCTTTGCCTCCAACAATAATTTAAGGAGTCGTGTGTGTGTGTGAGTGTGTGTGTGTGTGTGTGTGTGTGTGTGTGTGTGTGTGTGTGTTACTGGGGATGGAACCCAGGGGCATTGTACTTCTGAGCTACACCCCAGCCCTATTTTTTAGTCTTTTTATTTTTTGAAATAGGGTCTCACTAAGTTGCGAAGGGCCTCACCAAATAGCTGAGGCTGTCTGCAAACTGCGATTCTCCAGTCTCAGCCATCCAAATGCTGGGGTGCCACCATGCCCGGCTAGGAGTCATTTTATATTATTGCCTTGTTTCTACTTTTCCCAAGATAATATTCTCTTTCCCATGATTTATAGTACAATAAAACATGCTTAAGAATAATGAAGTGAATGCCTTCTTCTCATTTGGCTTATTTTTATGCCAATATGTTCTATGAGTTTTATAATCTCTTTCCATATTGACAGTTTGGAGAGTTATTAACTATAAACTGTGATCTGAACATAGAGTTATTATTCAGGAAGTTTAATTTTTACTTTTGGGCCTCAAACAAAGCCCATTTAAAATAGCCCTGTTGAATTAACTGAAGCCTACTTAACATAGGTCAGCCTTTACTAATATCCTATTCTATATCCTTGGGAAAGCAAATTAAGGTCTAACTAACTTTAACTTTTTCATCATAACTAACAACACATTGGTTCCCTACCACATATGTTGGCTCTAGAGTTAGATAGATTGATGTGATTTAAAGGCTATGTTGAAACTAAATATTACTACTTGTGTTTACAAAATCCTTTAAAAATCACTGTAAATATCTTTAGTTAAACTAAATTAATAAAGAATATTAAAGCAATTTAATTTTATTGTAGTTTTAAAAGAAATTTTCTATTCGGGATAAATTACAATTAGCATTTGATAAATTTTGTATCAGGAATAATGATAAGACAATGAAAATGTCCAACCCATGGCAGCAGTGGGAATATCATTCCCTTTATGTTTTACACATAAAAAGTATAAAGTCAACAAAACCCCAAACACTCATTCTTAAATCTTAAAACTGTATATATAATGCCTATAGTTTAGCTAGCAGACTTGATATTTAATTTGTGAAATTTCTGGGTAATCATTATTTCAAAATATATTTTTTAAACCTCAAACATATAATCATAGAAAACTTATAAAAATGGGAGCAAATTTAAAGATGAAACATTATGTTTAGTGTAAAAAGGTAGTCGTTTCAGAAATAAGTTGTGTTGTCATATTTCATTGATATCATATACAGTTAGTGAAATTTTTGAAATTTCATATTACTAACAGGATAAGCCAAACCAATTGTCTCATTAAATGCAATGAGATCTGTTATACAATGGAAATAAATGGAAAGAAGTCTGGTTTAGAAGGTCAACCTTTATGGTTTTTTTTTTAAAAAAGAAGAAATATGTAAAAGGATTATTGTAGTGGGAGCGGTAATATAGTGAAATGTGAATCTACTATATGAACCTCTCAATCCAAATATTAAGTGAGATTTTTTAAGTATCCAAAGCCTATCCATATAACCCAGAAAATACTGGGGAAGTAAGGTATTAAGTAATTTGATATAATCCTATACCTGTGTCACGTTTAGTATCTTTAAAATATAGCCTAATAAATGAATCTATACATTTCAAAATTGGAGCTTACATGGTAGAAAAAAACAAATAAGCTCTAGCCTCTGTAAAACTCCAATATGAATACATTGTTTACAGAGAGGTACAAATGTTAAAATGGTAGGAAGAAAAGAAAAAATTGAAAAATGCATAAAGCTCATGAATATTTAAATTTATTATTCACCTTTGTTAATGAATTTATTTATTATTTTTAAATACTTTTATTGGTGCATTATAGTTCACATCCTAATGCAGTTCGTACTAATGGTGACATACATACACATGGCACTTGGTGGGCTTTTCTCCATCTCCCTCCTCATTCCCCCCTCCTCTAATAGAATAAAATCAAGTATTCTCACATATGTGAATATTTGAATTTCTAGGATATAAATAAATATCAATGTAAATATAAATTCTGGAAAAATTAAAATAAAATCATTTTGCTGCTGGTAACATCTCCCGAGATTTTAATTCTAAATTTTATGGAAAGTAAGACTGTTCCAGCCAGATATTTTAAATACATATTTTTAAATGAGGAAGAGAATTCCTTTTGTTTCATTGGTTAAAGATCAAAGAGATTTTATGATAATGTTGTCCAAGGGTAGAGAGTATGTAAGATAATTTTTACTTGATTTTATTCTATTTTTTTAGATTTATATTAAATGAAATCTGAATACAACAATTCCAAGAGTATGATTTGGTTTAAAATCAATTTGGTCAATAATTTTAGCCATTGATAGTCCTGTAATGGATTATAACAAATTAAGAGCCTTGTAAGATTCTTTTAAATATGCTTATACAGTTGCATACTATACAATTTTCAATCTAGATAGAACAAAATATATTAGCATATTCTATTTACCAGATCACCACCTCTAATACTGAGTAGTGTATATGTACATATATATAGTTTACTAAGATTCTATGCATATACATGCAATACATATATACACACCATGTATATAATTTGTAATGTAAAACTTATTTGTAATCACACTCTGAAGGTTAAAGACCATTAATATATAACTACAACCTAAACACTGCCTTCTGAAAGACAGTATTACATAAACCACAATAGACTGGTAAATTCTTAACTTATTTTCCTCTCTACAGCCTTCTCATATGTTTAAAAGTTAGGTATATTCTATTTTTATGTTCACAACATCTTTTCTTAACAGGTGAATTATACCCAAGGGAAGTAATTTATAATTCATAAGAATTGCCATTTATTTAATTAACTAATGGCTTATACTTCAAACATGGCTTATTTCCAATATATCATTAATTGCTTCACATCAGATTTTTTTTTTTTACTATCTATTAAGTTTTTAAAGTTGTTTTACTTTTTACTTCTCTAACTTTTGGGTTAATCCCCTTCATCAGAAATGAAGACCTTTTCTAGCTAAATTGTTATTAAAAGTTAGCCAACTTTCCCCAGTGAAGAGGGTTAAGACAGAATGCTTTCTCATTTCCCCAACATTACAACGATTATTGGCAGTAGAATGATGGACTCATAATCTGCAGATCTGTTTCCTGACCACCAAGGGGCAGAAATGTATTTCTACCCCCTTCTCACAGCAGTAAGAGAGAAGTTAAAATTTACCTAACCGAACTCAATAGTAGAGGTGTCTAATGGGTCTCACGTATCCACACTTTTCTTTTAAAATCACACTGGAGTTAAGTACAAGTAAAGAATATATGTTTTAAAAGCTCCACTCGACGGCAAGTTTCAATTTAGAAGATATTTTCCTCTCCCCTTTGCTCTTTTCCTGTCCTCTCTCCCTCCCCATTATACTTTTTTTTTCTCTCTCTCTCTGTGCAATTGGAAAGGTGCTTTTCTCAGTTAATAAACGTTTACCTTCCCAGGGAAACACCTGGATCCTTTTATTGATTTATGACAACACAAGCATGCTTATGTGTAGCGGTGAAGATCTCTATCCTCTTTCTGCAAACTGGCACCTACCAATCCAGCCTTCTTCCGCGCCTGCTGGAGCTCCTGGATCAGGTTCTGCAGCTCCTTTCCCTCCAGGTAACCACTTCCTGCGGAGACAAAGAGGCACCCGGGTGTCATATGCCTCATCCCGTTTCTTCTCAGTTCTCTTTCCACGAGTCTATCTTTCTGGCCACCTAAGAGGCTGACTTGCCTCCGCAGTGATTCTCTTAGCAAAGGGTACAGTCGGAGGCAGCTCTCCCCCGAGCGTCAAAGTTTAGCTACGTTGAGGATAAAGGATGGTTGGGATGCTGAACGCAGCCATAGAAAACTTTGGGGAGGGGGCAGTGTCCCCCAATCCTTTCTCTCTCTCTCTCTTTCTTTCTTTCTTTCTTTCTTTCTTTCTTTCTTTCTTTCTTTCTTTCTTTCTTATTTTCTTTCTTTCTGTGCCTCTGTCTTTCTCTCCTACCATTACTGATCCTAGGAAGATAAAAGTTGAAGGTTTGAGCGTTACACACCAGCAATGTAAACTTTCAGGTGGAGGGATCCACAGTGGGTCCGGGAGACAAGATTCAGCAGAGTGGGGGAAGAAGTAAGAAGAGAAAAGAAGGATAATAGGATCAGGAGGCTCGGGGAGGGGGATAAAGAGTGGGGAGGAGAATTGGGAAGAGGGTCTTAAGACGGGTAAAATAAAAAATAACGATTAAAGAGAAAGATAATCACCGTCAGCGTCGAAATGGAGCCAGATCTCGAAAAACTGTGAGGCTGTGATGAGGGAGCACTGCAGGTAGGATTCTGCCATGGTACAGAGGGGCGTGTGTGAGTGTGTGCGTGCAGGTGTGTCGGTGCGAGAGAGGGGCGAGCGAGGACCTCAGGTGCGCGTCGGGGCTGCGGAGAAGACGGGGCGCGGGCGAGCGGGCGCTGTCCGCGGTGCTGCTCGGCTCGGCGTCCTCCGAGTTCTCCCGCACCCCGCACCCAGTTCTCAGCATTTATCCCGGCCGCCCCGCGCCGGCCACGCCTCCGCCGGCCTCCCATTCCTCACTCCCCGCCTCTCCTCTCACCAACCCGCCTCCCCTCCCTCGCAGCTTTCTCCTCTCTTCCCAAGAAGGCGAGCAGGAGCCAGAGTTTAACAGTCTCGAAAGCAGCAGGTGGTGGGGAGCGCCTGGGCTCTGAGAGTCCATGTTGAAACAGACTCATTTCCCCTCACATTCCCCTAGAACAGGGAGGATCGTGGCCCTGAGTATGAGAGCCAAAGGGCATGCTTGGAAAGGGCTCGATTTTCAGATGAAAGGGGAAATCTGAAGAAGGGTCAGAACACACACCTGATTTCATTTCATGTGGTTTTTTTTCCCCCCAAGACTTTTAAAGTATTTGATCAAAATTAGGCGAAAGCTCATAAAGTCAGATGAATTTGATTAATGTATACCGTTGACATTAGTAATCACTCTATTTTGGGCTTGCGAAGACCATCTTATGATGGTTTCTTTAGATGGTTTATATAAGCTAGCCTTGCCAACAGGAGAAAGCAGGATTTCAGCTAGCATTTTTTTTTTTTTTCAGCTTGATGTGGAATTGGAAAGCAATAGGATTCAGTTACAAAATCTTAAGATGTGAGAGAAGGAAGTGATCTTAGATATACTACGATTCACTCTCAAAGTTTAGAAAGAGTTAACTAAAGCAAAGGAAGGATCTGTTAATAGTGTAGTTAGTTGCAGCCCTATTCAGTGGGCTTAATACACATATTTTTCTTTATTTCTGTCCCAAGTAGAGAATTTTTCAAAAACTAGAAATAACTAGAGTTGGAAAAAATTACCTAACTAAATGCATGTGATGATATATATCTTAATGCAATAAATTCTACATTTAAATTATTTGTTTATATAAATACCTTTAAAATATTTGGTTTCCAATTTTTTGAGGTCTTGAAGTCTGCTAAAAATATACCTCAAGTGTCTGATTATAAGTGCTTAAAAGCAGAATGAAGGAACAAAAGAAAATTCAAACACAATCATCTTTAAACTTAAGCTTATAAACAAAGCACGCACACACACACACACACACACACACACATATATATATATATAATACAGCTATAATATAACCACATATAACATATTCACATATATTAATGTTAGGGATTAAACCCTGGGGCATTCACCGCCAATCTATACCCCCTGCGCTATTTTATTTTTTTTATTTAGAAACTGGATCTTACTAAGTTGCTCAGGGCCTTGCTAAGTTGCTGAGACTGACTTCAAACCTGTGACCCTCCTGTCTCGGACTCCTGAGTACTGTAATAATAGATGCGTGCCTCTACACCTGACTTAAGCTCCATATTCTTAACATTGTGTACTTGCGTTTATGTTTCTGAGACCAGACTATTGATCTGACCAGTAGTGTACTTGTCAGACTTTTTATGAGCCTTGTTTTCAGAGACCCAGCATTTTAGAGCTGGCCTATGTCATTATTCTTCTCAATGGAGTACTCCTTGCCCTACTACTTTGCAGTTCATAAATTATTTTCACTTCAGTTGCCTTATCTGACTCTCACATATGGTCTCTGAAGTTGATATTACACAGGAGATAAAGCAGAATGTGAGAGATTAATAACTTTATATTCTTTGATTTTAAAGAGATTCATTAAAAGTCCAATTATTTGCCCTTTCTTTCATCCAATGAACAGTGATTAGCACCTATTATGTCAATCACTCTACTAGACCCTGGAAATAGTAAAATAAAAGATGGTTTTTGCCTTCTTGGAGGTGCAGTTACAGAAACACACATGACAGTAGACAGATATGATGGAAATATGCACAAGCTACTCTGTGTGCACGAGTAGTTTGCTGCAAGTATGAGTTGAATTATAAGTTACTTACATTATATTCTCACAGGGAAAACTTTATTTCATCATAGGCATTGTTGAATATGAAGAAAAATTGTCATGGGAATAAAAAAAAACAATAGTTTGTGCAAGTTTATCTTAATTCATGGAAAACTCATTCTGAAAAAGGCCTTGTCATGACATCTGTGACCAGGATCAGTGTATAAATGTCTGGTATGTGAAGGGGGAGGTCAATGCTAGAAGATACATTTTGTTTTTTTTTTTTTTTTTTTTTTTTTTTAATTTATTTTTTATTGGTGCAATGTATTCATACATCATAGTGGTATAAAGAAAATACTTTTGTAGACATACATGCACATCTCGCCCAGTTAGCCCCTACCACGATCCCCACCCCATTCCCTCCCCATCCCTCCTTCCCACGCTTGGCTTACTGGTTGACATCTAGTATTATAACAATTTATACAATATTAACATTGATAATCTCACATAACAGTTTCATTTGTCTGGTACCAAACTTTTGATGACTTAAAGATAACATTTCAATATTTCTTTTTGCTTTCTTTCTTACCAGAGAATATTTTTTCTTTTTTTTTTTTTTTAGGTGAAACTATCATACATTTATTTATTTATTTTTCAGAAAAAATCTATCCTGATATGGGATATGGACTCTAGATACCCAAAACAGTCTCAAAGGAGAACAAAGCTAGAAGATGTATGTTTTCTGATTTCAAACCATATAAAGCTACAATAATTGAAACAGTGTAGTACTGTTCTAAAGGCAGATATATAAACCATTGGAGCTAAATAAAAGCCTAGAGATAAATTCTTCCATACATTGTCAAGTTATTTTTGACAAGGTTTCCATGAACTTTTGGTGAAGGAAATACTAGTCTTTTAACTAAATATTGTTGAAAAATAATAATAAATGAAAAAGAATAAAATTGGACCCTTACCTAACACATATACAAATATTAACTCAAAATAGATAAAAGACCTAAATATAAATCTTAATACTATAAGCTTTTAGAAGAAAATCTGGGTCATAAAACCTCACAACATTGAAATTGGAAGTGATTTCTTGGATATGATTTCAATGGCACAGGCAACAAAAGAGTAAATAAACTCCCTAAAAAATAAAAAAAAAAAATATTGTATATCCAAAGACAATGTAAACAGAGTTAAAAGTTACTGATCCTCTTCCAAGAGTTCCTCCTATGACCCATTTCTCCCTAACTCTCACATATTAGGGAAAGCATCTGATTTCTTATTTTTTGTGCCTGACTAATCTCACTTAGCATAATGTCCTCCAGTTCCATCCATTTCCCTGAAAATGATGTAATTGAGTTTTTTTTGATGGCTGAGTAAAATTCCATTGTGTACATATCCCACAGTTTTGTAATCCATTCATCTGTTGATGGACATCTTGGCTGGTTCCATAGTTTGGCTATGGTGAATTGTGCAGCTATGAACATAGATACACATGCATTAGTTTGGTAGTTTGGTTTCTTTTCTTTTGGGTAGATACCCAACAGTGGTATTGCTGGATCAAATGGAAGATTTGTTCCCATTCTTCTGAGGATTCTCCATACTGTTTTCCAAAGTGGTTGCACTAATTTGCAATCCCACCAACAATGTCTTAGAGTTCCCACTTCTCCACATCCTCGCCAGCATCTGTTGTTGTTTGTGTTTTGAATGATGGCCATTCTAGTTGGAGTTAGGTGATATCTCAGGGTGGTTTTGATTTGCATCTCTCTGATTGCCAGTGATGTTGAGCATTTTTTCATGCATTTATTGGCCATTTGAATTTCTTCTTTTGTGAAGTGTCTATTTAGTTCATTTGCCCATTTTGTTATTGGATGCTTTGTTTTCTTAGTGTTGAGTTTCTTGAGTTCTCTGTATATTCTAGATATTAGTCCTCTATCAGTGGTGTAGGTGGCAAAAATCTTCTCCCATTCTGTTGGCTCTCGATTGAGGTTCTTGATAGTTTCCTTTGCTGAACAGAAGCTCTTCAGTTTCATGCAATCCCATGTATTGATTCTCCTTTTAATTTGTTGTGCCTTTGGGGTCTTGTTGAGGAAATGTTTGTCTGTGCCTATGTGTTGTAGTGTTGGACCTATGCCCTCTTCAAGGAGCTTCAAGGTCTCTGGTTTAATTTCCAAGTCTTTGATCCATCGTGAGTTGACTTTTGTACAGGGTGAAAAAGTGGGATTAACATCCAATTTTCTGCATATGGTTAACCAGTTTTGCCAACACCATTTGTTGAAGAGGCTATCTTTTTTCCAGTGTATGTTTTTGGCCCCTTTGTCAAAAATCAATTGGCTGAAAGTGTGTGGACTTGTTTCTGGGTCTTCTATTCTGCTCCATTGGTCTATATATCTGTTCTTTTGCCAGTACCATGCTGTTTTTATTACAATGGCTTTGTAGTATAGTTTAAAGTCAGGTATTGTGATTCCTCCTGCGCGGTTTTTGTTGCTGAGAACTACCTTGGCTATTCTGGGCTTTTTGTTATTCCAGATAAATTTAAGGACTGATTTTTCTATGTCTGTGAGGAATGATCTTGGTAGTTTAATGGGCATTGCATTAAATCTGTAGATCACTTTTGGGAGGATGGCCATTTTAATGATATTAATTCTGCCAATCCATGAACATGGAAGGTCTTTCCATCTTCTAAGATCTTCTTCGATTTCTTTTTTCAGTGTTTTATAATTTTCTTTGTAGAGATCTTTTACTTCCTTGGTCAGGTTTATTCCTAGGTATTTTATTTTTTTGTGGGAGATCCTGAGTGGAAGTGTTTTCCGAATTTCTTTTTCATTGGATTTATGGTTGGTGTACAGGAAAGCTTCTGACTTTTTAAGATTGATTTTGTATCCAGATACCTTGCTGAATTTGTTGATCAGTTCTATAAGCCTTTTGGTTGAGTTTGTTGGGTTTTCTAAATATAGTATCATGTCATCTGCAAATAGTGAAAGCTTAAGTTCTTCTTTTCCTATTTGTACTCCTTTGATTTCCTTTTCTTGCCTTATTGCTCTGGCTAGAGTCTCTAGTACTATATTGAAGAGAAGTGGTGATAGTGGACATCCTTGTCTCGTTCCAGTTTTTAGGGGAAATTCTTGAAGTTTTTCCCCATTTAATATGATGTTGGCAGTGGGCTTATTGTAGATTGCCTTAATAATGTTGAGATATGTTCCTTCTATTCCAATTCTCTGCAGTGTTTTTATCATAAATGGATGTTGAATTTTATCAAATGCTTTTTCAGCATCTATTGAGATGATCATGTGGTTTTGGTCTTTGATTCTGTTTATATGATGAATTACATGGATTGTTTTTCGTATATTGAACCAGCCTTGCATCCCTGGGATGAACCCTACCTGGTCATGGTGAATGATTTTCTTGATGTGGTTTTGAATGCGTGTTGCTAGTATTTTGTTTAATAGTTTTGCATCCAAGTTCATCAGAGATATAGGCCTGTAGTTTTCCTTCCTTGAACTGTCTTTATTCGGTTTGGGTATTAGTGTGATGTTGGCTTCATAGAATGTATTTGGGAGAGTCCCGGTTTTTTCTATTTCCCGAAATAGTTTGAGTAGTATTGGGATTAGTTCTCCTATAAAGGTTTTATAGAATTCACTTGGGAAACCATCTGGTCCTGGGCTTTTCTTTGATGGTAAGCTCTTTATTGCTATTTCAATCTCTTTGATTGTTATTGGTTGGTTTAAGTGTTCTATATCTTCTTGACTCAGTTTAGGAAGGTTGTATTTATCTAGGAAGTTGTCGATTTCCTCCAGATTTTCCATTTTGTTGGAGTATAGTTTTTCAAAGTAGTTTCTGATAATCCTCTGGATTTCTACGCTGTCAGTAGTAATGTCTCCTTTTTCATCCCTTATCTTCATAATTTGGGTTGATTCTCTCTTTTTTTTAGTTAGGTTGGCTAGTGGTTTATCAATCTTGTTAATTTTTTCAAGAAACCAGCTTTTGGTTTTGTTGATTCTCTGTATTGTTTTTTTATTCTCTATTTCATTAATTTCTGCTCTAATTTTAATAATTTCCCGTCTTCTGCTGGCTTTGGGGTTCAATTGTTCCTGCTTTTCAAGGGCTTTGAGGTGTGTCATAAGGCTATTTATTTGAAGATTTTCTGTTTTTCTTATGTGAGCACTCAGTGCTATAAATTTTCCTCTTAATACTGCCTTCAAAGTGTCCCAGAGGTTTTGATATGTTGTTTCTTTATTTTCATTTGTTTCTAGAAATTTCTTGATTTCACCTCTTACATCTTCTATGACCCATTCTTCATTCAGAAGTGTGGTGTTCAGTCTCCACATGTTTATGTTGTTTCTCTGGGTCTTCTTATAGTTGATTTCTAGTTTCATTCCATTATGGTCTGAAATGACACAGGGAAGTATGTAACATTTTTTAAATTTGCTAGTGCTCATTTTGTGTCCCAGGATGTGATCTATTTTGGAGAAGGTTCCATGAGCAGCTGAGAAAAATGTAAACTCTGCTGTAGTTGGGTGAAATATTCTATATGTGTCCAAGAGGTCCATTTGGTTAATGGTGTTCTTTAGTTCTGAGACATCTTTACCGACCCTTTGTCTGGAAGATCGGTCTAGTATTGTGAGTGGTGTGTTGAAGTCTCCCAGTATTATTGTGTTGGGATTTATGTGTGGCTTCATGTCACAAAGAGTTTGATTTATGAAAGTAGCTGCCCCTATGTTTGGGGCATAGATGTTGATTATTGTTATTTCCTCTTGCTGGACTATTCCTTTTACCAGTAAAATGTGACCTTCTTTGTCTCTTCTAATAAGTTTGGGTTTGAAGTCTAACTTGTCTGATATCATAGTTGCTACTCCTGCTTGTCTTCGAGTACCATTAGCATGGATTACCTTGCTCCAGCCCTTTACCTTGAGTTTGTTCCTATCTTTACTTGTGAGGTGTGTTTCTTGTAAGCAGCAGATGGATGGATTCTGGCTTTTAATCCATTTTGCCACTTTATGTCTTTTTATTGGGGAGTTGAGGCCGTTTACATTCAGTGTGATTATAGAGAGATAATTTTTAATTCCCAACATGTTAAGATCTTATTTCTGTTTGAGATACTGTTTATTCTTCTTTGCTTAGTTGTCTGCTGGATGGGAATTCTTGTTTCTTTGGTTCTGGCGTGAATTACCCATTTCCTCTTTGCAGTTAATCTCCTTGAGTATTTTCTCTAGCGCTGGTTTTGAAGACATAAATTCCTTCAGTTGCTGTTTGTCATGGAAGCTTCTTATTTCCCCATCTAATTTGATGGATAGTTTTGCTGGGTAGGAAATTTTTGGCTGGAAGTTGTTTTCTTTCAGAGTTTGGAATATGTTACTCCAAGCCCTTCTGGCTTTCATAACTTGGTTTGGGAAGTCTGGAGTGATTCTAATTGGTTTGCCTCTGTATGTCACATGGCCTTTTGTTTTTGTTGCCTTTAAGATTCTCTCCTTGGCTTCCACATTAGTCATTTTGACAATTATGTGGCGTGGGGATCCTCTTCTCTGATCCTGTCTAAAGGGAGTTCTATAAGTTTCCTGGACCTGTGTATCGACCTCTTGCTCTATGTTTGGAAAATTTTCTGCTATTACTTCCCTGAAGAGATTGTTAATCCCTTTGGTTTCACCTTCTTTTCCCTCCTCTATTCCAATTATTCTTAGGTTAGCTCTCTTGAAATGGGCCCATATTTCTTCAATGTCAGATTCCTGCTGTCGGGTTTTTTTTTCTAAAGTAGAAACTATGCGTTCATTTTTAGAATGATCATCTTCAAGAAGCGAGATTCTATTCTCCATGTGGTCTAATCTGTTGTTTATGCTTTGAATTGAGGCCTTTACTTCATTAATTGCATCCTTTATCTCTTTTTGACTCTCTCTAAATTCTTTTCGAAAGTCCTCTATTATTTCTAAAGTTATTTTCCTAATTTGATCTTCTAGAGATCTTTGGGTTTCTGTGTTATCAGATTCTGATGTTGTGGTGTTGTTGGCATTCACTGCTCCATTGTTATTTCTCTTTCCCATGATTTTGGAAGTTTGTGCCTTCTCTGGGTTCTTCCCTAAGTCACTACAAGTTCACTTAAGATGCTCTGGATCTCTAGTCTATGGTATCTCAGTCACCACTACTCCTTTACTGTGTTGTATCACAAAGTCTCAGACCCAAGGAGTCAATCAAGGCTGCTTAGACCGTGGGGGGTGCCAAGTTGGGCGTTCTCCAGTGGGGAGTTGTGACTATGGTATGATATCTCTGCCACTGCCACTCCCCCACTGGGCTGCACTGCTAAAATCTCCGACCCAGGGAGACTATCTGCGCAAGTCCCTGGGAGTGCAGTACTGGGATTTCTCCCCTACCGGCCGCAATTTGACTCACGGTTGTTGAGTGCGCTGATGGAGCTGTAGTGAACTCGGTGGATTCGCTGCTGCCGCCACTGGCAATATGGCACCACTGCCACACCCTCGGCCGTGATGCGGCGTATTTCTTCTCTGGTTTTGATCTCTGCTCTGAGTCCTTGCCAGTTGTGCTGCGCCCAGCCCTTGGGAGCTTTAGATGTTCCCTGCACCAACAAAACTGCTGACTGCCGCCCGGCTGTTCAGCACCTGCTCACCTCGGCTCACTGTCCACCCCTCCTCTCAGGCGACTGGTGGCTGGTTGAGTGGGTTGGTCTAGGGCTGTCCGGTGAACTCGCCGCTGCCGCCAGCAGTAAGACGCTGCTTCTGCATCCTAGGCCGCGAGGCCAGAGTACCTCCTCTCTGGATTTGAGCTCTGTTTTGAGTCTCCCTCCTCTCTGGAGCCTGGTGTTGCTAGGGGAGATGTAGGCCGCGCCGCTCCGGCCGCTCTGCGCCGCGGCTCTGGCTGCTCCGCACCACGGTTCTGGCCGCTCCGGCTGCTCCGGCCGCTCTGAACCGCGGCTCTGGCTGCTCTGCACCGTGGGTCTGGCCACTCCGGCCGCTCCGGCTGTTCCGCGACGCGGCTCTGGCTGCTCCGGCTGTTCTGGCCGCTCCGCTCCGGCTGCTCTGGCAGCTCCGCTCAGCTGTTCTGGCCACTCTGCTCCGGCTGCTCCGGCCGCTCCACTCCGCGGCTCCGGCCACTTCGCGCCGCCGCTCCAGCCAATCCGCGCTGCAGCTCTGACTGCTCCGGCTGTTCTGGCCGCTCCGCTCGGCTGCTCTGGCCGCTCTGCTCAGCTGCTCGGAACCGCGACTCCAGCTGCTCTGTACCGCGGGTCTGGCCACTCTGGCCGCTCCGGCCGTTCCGCACCGCGGCTCTGGCTGCTCCGGCTGCTCAGGCCGCTCCGCTCAGCGGCTCCCCCCAATCCGCGCTGCGGCTCTGGCCGCTCCGGCTGCTCCGGCCGCTCCGCGCCGCGCGGGCGCGGCACTTCGGGCTAGTTTTTTTCCGGTGACTTGTTTTTCCAGCCCTTTTTCTCTGTCCCTTATATTTACCGTTTTTATTTCTTTGCTGTGGTGTTTTCTGGCTCTGAAAGGCGCTGGTTTTGAGGTAGTAGAGTTGGATTGTTAGCGGGACTTGTAAGTGCCGCTTTCCTCTGTCGCCATCTTCCCGGAAGTCCTAGAAGATACATTTTGAAGGGAAAAAAAGAGCAGCAACAAATGAATGCTATGAAGATGCACCCTGGTCCTTCCTAGGCCTCAGAGTTGACAATGCCTGGACATTGGAAACAGTTATGAGGCAGAAATTGCAGAAAATATAAAGGGACATAGACTGAACAACATAATAAAAACACAACTAATATTTCTACTATTTTTGATAATCATAACTAACTTCCTTCCTGAAAGCAAGTACAAAAACAAAACAAAACAACTTACATGCTGTGGTAATAGATTCTTTTTTTTTTTTTTTCCAGTACTGGGGATGGAACCTAGTGGCATTCTACCTCCTAGCTACACCCCCAGCCCTATTTTTTATTCTTTATTTTGAAACAGGGTTTCACTGAGTTGCAAAAGTCTTCACTAAGTAGCTGAGGCTGTCTGCAAACTGTGATCCTCCTGTCTCAGCCTCCCAAATGTTGGGATTACAAGCATGTGCCACTACATCCGGCTATAGATTCTTAAATATTAAAGATTTTTTTGTTTTTATTACATGTTAAATTCCAAGTACTACAATTTCAAAAAGTTAAAAAATATATTTACATAGAAAAGCACTTTCTTGAACTATTTTTAAAATAAAAAGCACTTTTATTTTGCTTTCCTAAAAGTATGACAACTTCAGAATTTTCTTGCAGGAAAGTTTAGTTGTCCTGACTTGATGGAGATGTTGGTGGGAAAGGTAGAGAAGAATTTTTTGGAGCTGCATGCAAGTAGCAAGTACGTGCTTTCTGGTTTTTGTATGTTTGCGTAGAGTGATTTTTTGAGGAGACTAATGTAGATTATGAATAAGTAAAGTTTCTCTTAAATTACTTCCTAGTGCTACCAGTACTCTAGAGTTATCAATATTGAAAGCTCCATGCTTATACAAACACGGATATACATAGGTATGGTTTTTATTATTGTTATGGTTTTATAGAAAAGAGACTATGTGCCGGGTGTGGGGCATAGGCTTGTAATCCCAGCATTTGGGAGGCTGAGACCAGAAGATTGCGGTTCGCAGACAGCCTGAGCTACTTAGTGAGGCCCGTTGCAACATAGTAAGACCCTGTTCCAAAATAAAGAGTTAAAAAAAATAAAAAATTGGGCTGGAGGTTTAGCTGGGAGGTAGAATGCCCCTGGGTTCCATCCCCAGTACTGAAAAAAAAAAAAAAAAAAAGAAAGAAAGAAAAGAAAAAGAAAAAGAAAAAGACTATGTTATGTATATTACCATACTAAGCTATTATTTAAAGGAGTCTCCAGTATCAACATCAACATCTAATTTACAGATGTTATGGTTGAATGATATTTTATTGATTAATCATAATTATGGACATTCAGGTTTTGTTTTCTAGCGTTTTTCTGTGACCAAAAATACTACAGGAAATACCTACACATTTCTCTCAGATACATGGTTTCTGATCACCGTAAATAAGGTTCCAAAGGTAGTACTCTTAGTTCAAAAGAATGCATACTTAAAATGTAAATATACATCTCTAGGTTATTTCTTCAAATCTTGCTTTTATTAATATTCACTATTAATTCTTAAAATTTATTTTTTGTGTTTCTAAGGTATAAATTTTATTCCTGAGAATTTTTTACCACCAGAAATGTAATTCATAAAAAAATGTTTTTTTTCTTGAAACTGCTATTGGTCCCATACTGTCACTTCAAATCAATATTTCTTTTCAGACTTGTATGTCGGGACATTTCTAGATTAAGTATTACTTTAGGGTACTAGTAAAAAAGTATATGTTCCAAATCTATAGATCTAAAGTAACTTGAGTAATACTTCTCCCAATTGTCCCCTGAATCCCTCAGTTCATTAACTAAGATGGAAAAGACCTTGCTTCTCGAGTGTTCAGTAATCCTTTAATGTCTAGTATTCCAGGAGAACTACAAATGCTTTTAATAATGAGAAGATTTTTCCATAAGATTGGAGTTTCTAAGAATAACATTGCAAAGCAAAGCATTTTTATGACTTGCTTTGTAGGCCTCATTACCCAACATTAAGGTGAATGGGTTCATGATCCCATATTGCCATTAAAGCAGAAATAATCTACGTCAAAAAGTCTCTGAAGTAATTAAACTGCATTACCCATTTCATGTTACTGAATTACTATATCTCCATTCATATGCAGGTAACCACAAGCAATTCCAATTTTCTATGCAAATTGGAAGGCTCAGAACTTCTCAGGTTTAATGAATGCTTACTTAGCCTCCATTCAGAAAAGAAAATTCTCAAAGGTATTTTACTATGGATTCCATTACATGAGGAACATAATGAATTACTGTCTTGTAGCCTCCTAGTCCCTCACATAGGGGTCCTTAATAGATGAATTAATGCTTCTGGGGGATGGTGGATGTTTTATGGTTTTACTTACAGTACTCTCTGAAAGGTCCCTCATCAGCATTCTATTATCTTTTGATGTAATTTTCCTGACTACTGAAGGATTTGCACAGATTTAGTAAGAACTCTGTTCTCTAGGCTGGCCCGGAAGCATGGGAAGTACATTTAATTTTGGGTGTCACAAGTTTTCAAAGAAGAACTGACCAGCTATAGCTTATGTAGGGGGACAATAGAAAATCTTAGAAAGAATAATATATGGCAAATTGTGGAATGAAACTGAAAAAGTTGGCTTGGAGAAGCTTCCTGCAAAAATTGTAGGACTTAACAAAAGAAGAGGAAACAGAATTTATCAGTAAGAACCAGAGTTGGCTTTCAGAGATGTTTAAACAGACTTCTTGGATTCCAGGGCTCCTGAGAAGATGGACATTGCTTTATGGGGGTTAAAACCTCTACCCCAAGAGCAACCATTTACTCACTCAAATATGTTTGTTGACCGCAGTATATTACTGAGTAGAGCATGTGCTGAACAAGACAGAGAGTCTCTGACTTTCTGGGCTTGAAATTTAGCAGGAAAGAATGTGGATTCAGAAGCTGAAGGAGGAAGGATGTAGGAAGGACATACGCACTGGGGTATTTTAACTTTATAGCTTCTGAGATCCCGCCAATCTCTAATTCTATGTTTTTGTGACTGTGCTTGTTCTGGATTTTTTTTTTGATAAGTAGCGTGAATTTAAAACTAGATTTATAATAAGGAGTATAGACTGTGACCTTGAGCAAGAATGGTTTTCTTGGTGACCAACTAGCACACTTATAATTCTGAAGCATTCAGCTTCATTAAATGTAGTAACTAATTTATCAAATGACGAAAGCTAGTAAATACTTTTAAAAATATTTCAGTTTATCTTAACTATATGTTTACTTTTTTGAAGACATAAAAATCCACTGATTTATAAAGAGAAAAATACAGAAAAGAAGGCAGAATTTATCAAGCATTTTTACTGTGGTATCTAAAGTCATTAGACTTTTGTAATTGGCACCCATTTTTACCAATTATAAAATCCACAATTTTCACATTTTAACATTTCTGCAATGTAATTAATCTTACAGTTACTATTCTATAATTAGCAGGCTGTTATGTGATGACAGTGTTTTTTAAATCAATTGTATTTTAGACTTGAGAAAATTTGCTAATTCCCATCCAAAAAATTCCAGTGGATACCCATTTTTATGAAAACCAAAATTTAAGTCTGTAAGCCTAAAACTCAAAGATATATTATTATCCATAATTCAAACAATTCCTATAGTATTCCACTTTCTAGGCACAAAGTATCTACACATTTTGAGTATGTTTTTGCTTGTATTATTTTTTGGAGGGGAGTTTGCTTTCCTTCCTCTTTGATCATTTCTCTGTTGAAATAGTGCTCACTAGTGGTCTTGAACAAATGTGGATTTTGCCAGGTTGTTTTCTCTTGGTTTTGCATCAAGAGATAGCACTCCCATCTTTTGAGTAACCTTTAATAGCTTAATGTTCTCTATCAGCCTTGCATGGCCTCTTAATTGGACTATGCAGTTAAAATTCTAAAGTTGTTTTAAGCCAAACTAAACGGACCTATGTTCAGGAACCATATCCAGCAAATAACAGGCGGGAAATTTGTCACATCTTAATTTTAATCTGAATCAAATACACGTTAATACCTTTGAATCTATATTTGCATTTTTCAGTTGATTTTTGTAAAAATTTTTAACAAAAGGTATAAAGGAGACATGTCTGATGAGAAGCCCTCATGAATACATGCAGTAAACTTAAAAAGTATTCTTTTAAAAATGCAATAGGGGTTGCCGGGTGTGGTTGCGCACGCTTGTAATCCAGTACTGGGGAGGCTGAAATAGGAAGATCACAGGTTCGCGGCCAGCCTCAGCTACTTAGTGAGGCTCTCAGCAACTTAGTAAGACCCTGTTTCCAAATAAAAGTAGAAAGTAGTTTTGGGAGTTTAGCCTAAAAGTAGAACGCCCCTGGGTTTCATCCCCAGCACTACACACACACACACACACACACACACACACACACACACACACACTGCAATAGGGGTTGAAATGAATAATCAGTTAATTGAGGAAATAAATATATATTGTTCAACATTTTCAACAGTCTGATGTTCGTCTTCCTTTTAGTCTATTCAAGTCTTTCCAGACACTCGTCTTCTTGAGTTTCATAACACATCTGTATTGAAATTCTTCATCTAAGTCTCTGGCCCAATTCTTGATCACCATTTAGAACTACAGTTCAACATTGCCTTTTCAAGACATCCTTTTTAGAATGTTCTGCAATGTTACCTAATCCTGCTACATGCCCAGAGAACTTCCTGGGTAATTCTTCCATCATAATGTCCAATGCTCTAATTTTTATTACCTCTTTTCTCTCCAGAGTCAAAGTTCTCTGAGGGCAAGGATCCAGTCCATCTTTTCCTCTCTTGTTCTAAAAGTCCTGGCACAAAGAAAATTATCAATTACTATTTTTAAAGATGAGTTATTAAACAGATAAAGATGTAATTAGATGTAAAGAACCATGTTTTGAGTGTTTTATTTAAGAAACTTTTGACCAATGCAAGGTCATATTTTTCTCTTATACTTTCTTTTTGGTCAGCTGGGGACATCTCCTAATACATTATTTAAAATGCTGCCATTGCTCTTTCTACAGGACAAATATGACTGCATCCTTTTCCTTCAAAAGCTTCTCATTCATGGCATATGAAACTCTCTGTATTTTACTTCAATTTTCATTGGTTCTCCTAATTTCTTTTTTCCTTTCCCCAATTGTTCAGCTGTACCGAGTTATTTGATTTTCCCCAAATAGTTTGTGCTTTGAATATTTTTTTTGTCTGCCATTTCCTCTTCCCCTAATCTTCAAAGATTAAGATTCACCATGTGTTAAGCTTTTCATGACCTTTACTTTTGTTGCTTGGAATTGATCATTCCTTTATTTGTACTTAACGCTAACCTTGCACTTAGTTCTATAATAAAATGGATTACTTTGTTTTATTTCTTTCTTTATTTTTAACTTTATACTTTTATTGATGCATTGTAATCATACATCATAGTGAGGTTCAAAGTCATAAAAACAAAATGCATGCAGGTCTTAGTGTGTTTCTCTTCAGCTCCCACTCTGCTAGCCACCCGTCCCTGTACATACCAGTGAGATTGATAGTGATATCTTCATACATGGGCATAACATGATTTTAATTGTTTTTTTATCAGCTCTTCCTTTTTCCCTCCCCACCTTCCCCCCTCTATCCCCTTCCACTATTCTACTGGTCATTCTCCTCGAATAGCTAAAGTCCCTTTTGTTTCCTATTTTCTCTTTACACTGTTAAATTCCTCTCTCTCTCTCTCTCTCTCTCTCTCTCTCTCTCTCTCTCTCTCTCTCTCTCTCTCTCTCTCTCCCTCCCTCCCTCCCTCCCTCTCCTCCTTCTTCCTTCCTCTTTCTTTCTTTCTTTCTTTCTTTCTTTCTTTCTTTCTTTCTGGTCTGGGGATGGAACCCAGGGCATTCAACCTTCAAGCTACCCCCCCTGCCCTACGTTTTATTCTTTATTTTGAAACAGGGTCTCACTGAGTTGCGGAGGGCCGCACTAGGTAGTTGAGGCTGTCCGCAAACCAGGTCTCAGCCTCCAGAATGCTGGGATTACAAGTGTGCGCCACCACGCATGGCTTCTACACTGTTAAATTTCTTAGCTTGTACCTCTTTCTGTTCACTAAGTAGTCCATAGAAGCTGAAGTGAGATCTTAGATTTTTGTCTCCTCAGTGTTGAACTCCATGCCTAAGACATAATGAAGGTTCAGTAAGGTGCAGAATGCATCAACAGAGAGCTGGAATGGTGAGATTAGCATCCTATATAGTAATGGCTTCAGGGACAGAAAAACAGGTGTTGCAGTGGTTCTCAATTATGGCTTCAGTTTAGAATTATCCAGAAAGCTTAAGAAAAGGTTTGATGCCTCAGTCCCAACAATATTACATCATTATCTCAGAGAGTAGGTTCCAAACACATGAATATATTTCAAAACATACCCAGGTGAACCAAATATATAAACAAGGTTGAAGAATATTGTTTATTTAGTATTTTTAATGACTTTATTGAAGCATACATAAAGTTTACCAATTTTAAATAGATAATTCATTTAAATTTTTTGAAATTTATTTATTTATAAGTTTGTTTTTGGTACTGGGGACTGAACCTAGGAACATTCTACTACTAAGCTACATCACCAGCCCTTTTTATTTTTAATTTTTATTTATTTATTTATTTATTTTGGTGGTACTGGGGATGGAACCCTTCTACCTCCAAGCTACACTCCCAGACCTATTTTATATTTTATTTGGAAACAGGGTCTCTTAAGCCAGCGAGGCTGGCTTTGAACCTGCACAATCCTCCTGTCTCCGCCTCCCAAGTGCGGGGATTACAAGCGTGCACCACCACACCCGGCTTTATTTTTTATTTTGAAGACAAAGTATTGCTAAGTGCCCAGGCTGGCCTCAACTTTGTTATTCTCCTGCCTCAGCCTCTCAAGTTGATGTATTCATAGGTATGGGGCACTCTACTTGACTCATTCTTTTTTTTTTTTTTTTTTTTTTTCAGTACTGGGGATGGAACCCAGGGGCATTATTCCTTCAGGTCACACTCCCAACCCAATTTTTAAAAAAATTCTTTATTTTGAAACAGTCTCGCTGAGTTGCAAAGGGCTTCTCTAAGTAGCTGAGGCTGTTTGCAAACTGAGATCCTCCTGCCTCAGCCTCCCAAATGCTGGGATTCCAAGTGTGTGCCACTACACCTGGCTGGATTTATTTATTTAATTTTCTTTTTTGGCATTTGAGTGTTTTGTTTCCTTTTCTGGAGTGATTGTTCTTGCCATTAATTAACATTGCTACCAAGAGTGTTTAAGGATCCCCTTTTCCACATCCTTATCAACACTTGCTCTCTTTATCTTTTTGATATGTTTGGGGTTCTTAAGCTGGACCTGTCTGCACGGAGCCTCCAGCAACTTGTCAATGATACTTCAGGCTTTTCATCCCTGCTGCTGGTCCCCATAGAAGTTTCTGCTTGTAATTTTTGTAAGTTTCTGCTTCAGTGAGCTCATGGCTGTATTTACCTGCTTATCTCTTTAGTCTTAAGGTAGTGATTTGCTTTGTGACTGTACCTCTCTTATGGATAAAGAACCGTTTTTTTTTTTTTCCCAGTCAAATCAGCTTTTATTTGTTATAGTGGCGACTTTTAAGTTTCTTACGTGTAGAACCAGAACACTACCATTAGGATTTTTTTAAAAAGGGAAATTTGGATTCTTCTTGTGTTTTGAAATTTTCTTTAGAAGCTCTAACTTCTTGGAACTTCAACCACATGTAGGACATAATTCTCAGTGCCCTTGTTATTCACATCAAGTTTTTAAAATATATTTTTATTAGTACATTGTAGTCAAACATCATAATGGAATACATGATTTGTGAGGATATACAAACACACATCATCCAAATAGCCTTTATCCTATCCCCATCCCATTCCCTCCCCCTTTCTCGATCCCTTGCTTGATTTGGTGATTAACTTTGATATATTTGTTTACATACATCATGCGTTTTAAAGAGATTCCATCTTCCCCCATCCCATCCCCTCTGATTGGTCACCTCAATTGCTCCTCCATAGGGCCCTTTCTTCAACTAGATCTCCTCCTATTACCCATTTCTCCCTAGTTTTTGCATGTGAGGCAGGGCCAGTGTTGGGGCCTCCAAGGCAGGGATCGGAGCCCACCGAGGGGTGAGGCCAGTGCCGGGGCCAGCGAGGCCAGGATCGGAGCCTGTAATGAGTCAAGGCTGGTGCAGGGAGCTTCCGAGGCTGGGATTGGAGCCTGCCAAGGGCTTAGGCCAGTGCCGGGGCCAGCGAGGCAGGGATAGGAGCCTGCAGTGAGTCAAGGCTGGTGCTGGGGCCTCTGAGGCCAGGATAGGAGCCTACCGAGGGGTGAGAGCCGTGCCAGAGGCAGCAAGGCCGGGATCAAATAAAGTTTTAAGGCAAGTTCTTTAGTGGCCCCTTTCACTCGGTTTCTTCCATATAAAAAAATTGATGCTCCCAATGCTTGCTGCATGGTGAACATGCTTTTAGTTTACATGCTAATGGCTATTCAATCCTGTCTTCTTTTTACTTTTCTCAAAGAACCCTGTAAGGAAAGAAAATTTACATATATGTTAATGGAAGAAAAAGAGAAAAATAAAGTGCTGAACTCTTATTTTCACTTGTAATGCTAACAGAAAATCTGACTTCATATTTTTTAGTAATCTACTAAGGATACCAGTCTGTAAATGCAGAGATGAAACAGGCTGGTATGTCAACAAATCCTTCCTGTATATGCAAAATGAAGAGATAAAAATTCAAAAAGTTATTTGAACATTTTTTCCAGTTTTAATTTTATTTTATCTAGTGCTTTGTAAAGAGAAGGAAAAGAGAAGTTTATGAATGCATTTATTTCTGGTATATCTAGGGGCAGAGAAGGCTGAAGTTGAATGCTTGAAAGGGATCTGGAATGTATTAATGGGTAGGATTCACAAAAGTTCAGATAGGATCCTATCTTGTTAATGGTGTGTGGTGAGTTATTAAAAATTAAACATTTTAAAATCTTATCCTGTCATGCACTAAAAGATGACAGATATCTCTGATTAGGTAGCACAGAATAATAGGGAAAAAAAATACAGGCTTTGCAGTTATGGAGACCTATTTAAAATCCTGAATTTGCTACTTGCTAGTTTTAATGCACTGCTGTACGTAAAGAATGGTATTACAATCTACAAAATGGTGATATCTACCTCACGGTTTTGTAAGAATTAACAAGAAACCAACCATATGTGAAGTACCTGGGTGATACCCAGGTCAAGCAGTTAGCGATTAAGTTAGTTATAATACGTATCTATTAATGTTAGTATATTAAAGTTCCATTTAGATGTAAGATTCTTAAGATGTATTTAATTCTTATCCATTATAATTTATTGGGAAAACTATTCTCATGCTCTTTCTGAGAACAAAATTCTGTGTCAACTTTATTGGTGCATAGTTACTGTATGGTTATTAATTTTCTTTTCTGGGTCATAATCCATTATCTAGAGGTACTGTTTCAAGTGACCTATTACTTCTGCATTGCACACAATGCCAGCATGAAGTAAAGGAAGGTTATGGATTATGATAAGAACCATTTACATTTTTGAGGTACAGTCACGCGTTGCTTAATAATGGCCGTCCTTGCTGAGAAATGCACCCTTAGGTAATTTCATCAATGTGCAAACATCACAGAGAGTACTTACACAAACTAAGATGGCTACTGTGTCACTAAGAGATATAATCTTATGGAATCACTGTTGCATACATGGTCTATCACTGACTAAACCATCACCATGCAACACATGGCTCTATTTTGCTATTGCTAAGTCACACTGCAGACTCAGTGACTGTGAGGATGTTCTGTTTCAATTAGCCATGACACAAAGTGGCCTTGGTAACCATAGCTGCCTCCTAATCAGCCATGAAACAGAACCAAGAAATCTCCTGGGAAAAATGCTTTCCCAGAGATATAAAAATGAGATATAAAAAGGAATTTTTTAAGGCTTCCATGGAAATGAAGGTAAAAGAAAATGATTAGCAACAAATAAAACAAAGAAAACCTACTTGCAAAAAATCAAAATTATTGCAGCACCTTTGTGTGTTTTCTGGAAAGAAGATATTAAGAAAGTTCTCTGGGGGGAATTTGAAAGTTGAGGTTTTCTCTACTTTGTTTCCTAGAATAGTGAAGCCTTTATTTAATCAGGGCTGAATCAGGCTAAGAGATTTTACATTATACCTTTAATTCCTCTAGGAGAATCCTGTTTTTATTGTATTTTTTCTTTTTCTGCTTTAAACATTATGTATGTGCCCAGGGGGAGCACTGATGAGCACTAAACAAATATCTTATTAGATAGATGGAAAGCAATTAGAACCTGCTTAGAGGTATTGTGCTCAACACTGTGCCATTTTGTGCCAAGGAAATTCAAATGAACTAGATACCAATAATCATTATGTTAATGATGAAAATTGTTTAAAAATTATTTGAACATAGCCAGGTGTTGTGGTGCATGCTTGTAATATCAATACTTAGGAGTTTGAGACAGGAGGATCGCAGATTCACGGCCGGCCTCAGCTATTTCGTGAGGCCCTCCACAGCTTAGTGAGACCCTATTTCAAAAGAAAGAATATAAAAATAGTTCTGGGGCTGTGGCTTGGAGATAAAACGCCCCTGAGTTCAATCTCCAGTATCACACACACCAAAAAAAAAAATTGTTTGAACATAAGCATATAGAGCTTTATGTATAAATTAGATAAATGTGTACTAACTAAAAATGCATATATGAAAGCATATGTAGCTAAAACCATTTTTACTTTATGAAATATGTAAATATTAATAAAGTTGCATTTAAACTTACTTTTCCTATAAAAGAAATCATATTTCCTAGGCCATAACATTTAATATATAATTGAAAATGTCTTTTCCCACGGAAGATAATGAAACCGAGTAGCAAGTACTGCTCTAAAATTTGCTAATAAAATATTTTATTCAAAATTTTTTCAACAACTCCTATGTGCTTCACTGTATATAAACCAGGAATGCTCTCTTTTGCAAGGGTTTAATCCTTTAGTTAGGGACACTGAAAAGTATACAAGGATTCCAACCCAATGTGATATGTATGGCAGAAATGTAATGGAAAATGCTATGAGACTATAGAGGAAACCTAACACAGTCAACGGGAACAGGGAAAGGTTCCTGACCAGGTGCACTAAGCACAGTAGGAATTATCTATGCAAAAGGAGAATTGAAAGTGAATCTGGGGGCTAGTTATGATGGTGGATGAAATGATAATGGTAGATAGTAGAGGGGACAGCAAATACCACAGCCTAAAGGCAAGGAAGAGCATATCATACTTTGCTTGTAGACCTGCCCATTTTAAGTCTTGCTGAAGAATTCAGTGGAGAGCTGTTGATGGTGAGGTATGAGGCTGGAGAAATAGGCAGGGGCCAAAATATAAATTTATCTACAGTCTATGGAAGTGGAATTGCTGTTCAGTGGTGTGCTAGTAATCTACTTTTGTAAGGAAATGCTCTCTTTTTCAGTGCTTTCCCACTTCTTCTAAATAGATAATCCCACCATTACTGACCTCATGCTACTAACACTTGAACAATGAGTTTGTAAAAATGCATGGACATTTAGCCATGGGCTTTTGAGCAAAATGTTGTGAAACTGAATCTTACTTAAATTTTATGATGTGGTAGGTCTCTTCTGGCACGGTGCCTGTGAGCCAAGAGGGATTACAGACTCACTACTGTTTTAGTGTGTGTGTGTGTGTGTGTGTGTGTGTGTAGGTATAGCTCTCCACTCAGCCTCCACTGACACCGGAGAGTAGGGTAGAGTGTCTTGTGATTGTTGGATGTAGGTGGGAATCCAAACTCCCAACTAAGCCGCACTGACAGCACTCTCATTGGCAGAGGAGAACAGCATTCATTCCATGTGTTCTCCTAACACCATGGGTGGTGGAGGATAGTTACCCTTCAAACAGGCACAGAAGCCATGCCTCCTGGCTCCACCTTCTCTGACTCCACCCTAGCCTTAGGGGGAGGGGTTACATTCTTCATTTAGCCTTTGCTGGCAGGGGTGGGGGGCAGCCATAGCTTTCTCTGTGATGCTTGGTTGGGGGCTGTTTTCTGTTTTTTAGGTTACCACTTTTTTAGATTCTTTGGCCAGAGAAAGTTGGCTTTCCTTGTCTTCCTACTCATCCACCCTGTTGATGTTTACAGATTTTTGGCTTCTTTCATGCTTAAGTGTCCTATACAATCTGCATGTCATTTTGCCTTTTATTAAGTTATTCAGAGCCGGATGTGGTGGTGCATGCTTGTAATCCCCGCACTTGGGAGGCAGAGACAGGAGGATTGCACAGGTTGGAAGCCAGCCTCGCTGGTTTAAGAGACCCTTGTTCCAAATAAAGTATAAAATAGGTCTGGGAGTGTAGCTTGGAGGTAGAAGGGTTCCATCCCCAGTACCACCAAAGGGGGAAAAAAAAAGTTATTCATAAGTCAGGCATGGTGGTGCATCCTGTAATCCTAGTATTTGGGAGGCTGAGACAGGAGGATTGCAGGTTCAAGGTCAACCTTAACAATATAGTGAGACTTTGCTAAAAAAAAAAAAAAAACCTAGGGCTGGGGTATAGCTCAGAAATATACCCTCCCCTGAGTTCAATCCTCAACCCCCACCCCCCAGACCCACAGTTACCTAGAAGGTCAATCACTGGCAGTTGAAGATGAAATTTAGCCTAGGGTGTGGCACAGGCTTGTAATCTCAGCATTAGGGAGGCTGAGACAGGAGGATCTCGGTTAGCAGCCTCAGCTACCTAGTGAGGCCCTCCACAACTTAGTGAGACCCTATTTCGAAATAAAGGATAAAAAATAGGGCTGGGGGTATGGCACAGAGGTCTAATGCCCCTGTGTTCCACCCCAGACCCTCAAAAAAAAAAAAAAAAAAACAAAACAAAACAAAAAACAAGCCAAAAAAAAAAAAGATGAAATTTAAGAGTCTAAAAGGTGATTAGAGCCTGGTATGGTGATGCATGCTTGTAATTCCAGTACTTGGGATGCTGAGACAGTAGAATCCGGGTTCACAGAAAACCTCAGCTACTTAGTGAGGCTCTCCAAAACTTAGTGAGGCCCCGTTTCAAAATAAAGAATAAAAAATTGGGCTGGGAGTATATCCCAGAGGTAGAATACCCCTGTGTTCAATCCCCAGCACCACACACACAAAATAAATAAAAGGTGATTAGCATGACATTTAAAACTTCCTCCAACTCAAAATTTTTTATGATATCCTGAAACCAGCAGCTTCAGAAACCTCCCCCAGATAGGAGGGTTGTGGCAGTGAGGTCCCCCTCATGGTCCTTTAACCACAGTGCTTTCTTGTCAACTAGTCTTTGTAAGAGCAGAGGGAGGACATGGGGGTGGAAGAAGATGTGGAGAGAAGATCATTCACCAAATACATAAAATGCATGTATTTAAGTAGCTTATAAGAGCCCAAGAGATTGGGCTGTTTTCTGCATGTTTATATTGTGTTGCATGTTGTGAATTCCATGATCAGTTATAAATAAAAATTGTCTAGAATTTACCCCAAATAATTTTTGTATATCTTTGAAAATCCTTAGGTAAAAAGAAGACATCATCTTTATGTAAAGTTAATGTATTTGTTAATTTATAAAAAAAGTATTTAGAGTTCTTTAAGAACATTTGAAACTCAACTAAATATAAACTCTGCATACTTGTGTTTAATGCAGTTCTATTATGTACTTGTCTGCATATGAAAGGTCATAATTATTTCTTGAGAAAATATTCATTTTAGCAACATGTTAGAATTAAGGGGATCCTTAATAAGCAGTTGTGGCCCTGAAACAAATATTGGAAATTATGAATTGAATAATTCCAAGTGCTCTTTATTATGGAGATAAGTCAATTGCACATGATCCAGAAAGCAAATATATAAGGTGGGCATATTAATCAAATTTTACACAGAAAAAGCCAGATACTAAAGTACACAGCCTGGAAAGGTTAACTAGTTCATCACTTAACCCCTATGAACTTGAAACAGGTCTGTATTGCCATAGGGGATGATAAGGAAACTAGTCAGCATAATTAGAATCTGCTATTGCAAACTCATTATTCAGCTGTGAAACTGCTTCAAAGAAACTTATTTATCATGCCATTATCTATGCATATTTTCAGTTAACCACACTAGGGACTCCAGCAACACTAACAACCAATTTGGTGTTTGTTACCAAGTGTCATTATTATTAATATTAGGGATGTGAAGTATAAGCACTGAAGGAAAATTTCTTTACATTTGCAGTTCCTGTAAACTGCAAAATGAGAGTAATTATAAAATTTAAATATATTATATAAATTATATATATATATATATATATATATATATATATATATATATATATAATTTATCCTCCTGTTTCAGCCTCCCAAATGCTGAGATTACAAGTGTGCACCACCATGCCTGGTTGGCATATATATTTACTTCTAAAGATTTGCTGAAAAATATTCCTAGAGGAGTTTTTCTTTTATGGTTTATTAGTTCATAGCTAAAAGACTAGATTTTTAGTATTCCTTTGTATTCAAACTGTGACACTTATATCATTTTTATTAGTAATGTTTTATGGAGGCAAATATTAAGTGACCAGAGTTATATCCTGGTTAGAAACTTTGTTGGTTAATAAGACAGTCCTAAAAATATAAGAAGAAAGAGGATTGGCATTTGCTAAGAATTAGAATGAAGAGGATATATCTATGCCATCTCCATCAAATTAGAGACAAATTTAATTCCTTTGGCTTTGACTTTCAAAGTTCATTTCAAAACTGGATGCTGTACAAGTTGAAACTTTCATGGACCTTTAAATTTGGAGCTAAAATTTCTTTTTCTTTAGTACAAACTCACAAGTCCAAGCCAGCTGTGTCACAAGCGCCATAAGCAGGTCCCTGAAGGAAAATTGTTCCTATAGTGATATAAAAAGAGTAAAATTTTTATAAAGGGAGAGGGTGAAAAATAGAAATGTAGCTTTAGTACTCTCCAGAATTGTGTAGCACCATGATTTAAGTCATCAACTCTTCCACCCATGTTCCCTCAACTGCAAGTTACCATGTTGTTTTGTTTGCTTGTTTCATATTTTTGTCAACTATAATAGTGAAAATGTGTTTCTTATGTGCAAATTCTAATTTTAATGGTACCAAGATTCATAGTATGTTTGATTCTCCAGCAGACATTTCATTCTACTGAGTCTTGTTCTCTTTGCCTATAAACTAAAGAAGTAGGTAGGGATGGTCTATGCTTTAACATTGGACTAATATAGACTAAGACTTTTTAGGTTTATAGAAATCTGTGTCCTTGAGCAGTAACTGAGTTCTTGCAGAGACAGAAAGTCTATTCTGAACTTAAAGCCCATCATTGTTCTTTTTTGACCTTTTATCTTTATTTCAGCATTTAATGACCTTCATTTAAAATGAATTTTACCTTGTAAATAGAATCTAAGCCTTGTTCCTGTGTTCTTGTTCTGCTAGAAAAACCAAATATCAGATCTTATTTTATTTTTTTCCCTCAGGAAAGTTGTAGTGCCTCACCCCATTGCTTAGAAAATATTAAATGGTTGAAAGTGCTGCTAGTACTTACTTGGTGATATTTCACTATTGTGGTATTATTTAAAGGGTGTTTATAAAAATAATTTAAAATAATCAATTGTTGAGAAAAAGTATATTTAGTAGAACAATATCTTTGATTTTCAATCGTGTGTGTTTTATGCCTTCTAATCTATAAATTTGGCAATTCAATTTTCAATGGTTCTTATTGTTAGTATATATTAGCAAGTGGATTTATTCAATCTGTGATTTCATAGTGGGAAGAAAGTTGAGATTTTCTTGCTTAATGAAAACTAGGCAGAGTATTGACTCCAATGGGAAGCTGAAATATTGTATAACACCATGCTTTTACTCAAGGACTTCAAAACCAGCCAATATGTGGGGAGTATTCAGAGTGTGGAAAAATTGTTCCCTATAACAAGATGCAGAACTCCTTTCTGTCACTAAGGAATTAACAGTGCTGTGAAAGAAACAACTGATTGGACTCTCAGAAGAGAATCAGATAGGTTAAATAAGTACCGTTCCTCCTCTCCTTTTCCTTTCAAGTGATAGTGACTTTGGAACACAGTAACAGCTATTTTTTAAATTTTTTGATACTGGGAATTGAATTCATCCCTATTTTATTTTTTCATTTTGAAACAAGGTCTCCCTAAGTTGCTAAGGTTCCTGTTAAGGTGCTGAGACTGACCTCAAACCTGTGATTATCCTGTCTCAGCCTCCCAAGTACTGGAATTTCAGGCATGTGCTATCACGCCCAGCTTAAAAAATACTCTAGAGAGGGAGATATTTTATTTAGAATGCCATAATTTATTCAACATTTCTAAAGGAGTTCAATTTCCTCTTACTTCCTTAGCAAAAATGGAGATAACAATTCAATGCTTATTATCTAGTATCATTTCCTGCTGAGGAAACGGCCTGAGATAGGCAAAGCAATTCTTTCCAGGCTATTCTGAAACTTGTCGTTGTTTGTTTTTTATTTAGTGGCACTGGGGATTGTACCCAGGAGTATTATGTCTCTGAGAAACACCTCCAATCCTTTTAATTTTTTATTTTGAAACAGGGTATCGCTAGGTTACTGAGCGTCTCATTAAGTTGCTGAGGCTGGACTTGAGCCTGTGATTCTTCTGTCTGTCTCCCAAGTACTGGGGTTATAGATGTGGGCCACCATGTCCAGGTGCTACTCTGAATTTGAATCCATTACCTCACACTGGAAATAGGATTTCATCCTCTTAATATTTTTTTTTTGTCACTATGACATTCTCAAAAAAATAAAAGCAATTAGACTGACATTTACCTCTGATTCTGAAATTGTATTAGCCAAATTCATGGAACAAGGTAAGTTCATGTTTCCATAACTTAGATTTCCATCTGAGCTCTATTGCTGGGTTCCACCTAGTTTTATTAGCTTCTTAAAGAAATTTGTTCATATTTTCTATCTAAATGCACATAAAGATGAAATAGGTTCATATTACTGATAATATCTCCACTGACTAATTTGAGCCCCAGAAAAACAGATGAAGGGAGAAAAGTCCTGGTCTGAGGAGAGGAACTTGAGTTTAATTCTTGACCCCACGCTTATTAACACTTATTGTTTGTGCCTTGGAAAAATTATTGTATTTCCCTCATATCTGTTTCTTATTGGTAATAAGGAAATAGTAAGACTATATAAAATGAGAAAGCAAATGGGCAACTGAATTGAATAGATGCTTTACAAAAGAAAAATTACAAATAGCTGATAAGTATATGAAAAAATGTTCATTAAGTGACACTAACCAGGGAATAATTGGGACAAAAGAATAACGTTAGATAAAGGAGGAAAAACCTCAGTGGAGCAATAGAAGGAGTCTAGGGGAGGGTGTTGAAGAGAGAGAGAATTAATAAAGGAAACACTTCCATTGATATGGCATACATAAATGAAATTATCAGTTCCAGTCTCAATATCATGTATGGGGAAGGGATGGAATAGGGAGGGAGCTGGGGGAAAACTCGTCAAGTACTGTGTGCCTGTATGTCTTTGTCCCTCTGAACTACAGAATAATGTGAGATACCAATAAGAGTATATAAAAATAAAAGGGAATGCTCATCTGTTCCTCTTGTGTTCTTTTGCTTCTCCCCCAATCTACTTTGTCATACTTGCTTAATTTAGTACCTAATGGGCCCTTCCACTCCCCCACCGTATCTTTTAAGACATCCAACCTAACTAGTGACTAACTATATCCTGGAATGATGAGACAGTTAACTAATGCTGGAGAAGTTTGATAGTGAAAATCTACTCTATTACTTTCTCTTTTAAATTTAAATGACTGTTTAACTTAGATTTTAATCAAATTGACTGCCATTTCTACTATTTAATCAGAAATATATATGATCATTTTGTAGACTAGGCATTAAGAGTATTGTCTATAAGTCAGGCGTGGTGGCGTAGGCTTGTAATACCAGTCATTCGGGTGGCTGAGACAGGATTGGCAGGTTCAAGGCTATTTCAATCTTGTTTCAAAATAAAAAATAAATAGGACTTGGGGTGTAGCTCAGAGGTAGAATCCCCCTGAGTTCAGGCTGAAGTACCATTTACACACAAAAATGCTACCTATAAAATTATATTGTAACTGAGTTGCATCCACAAATTAACTTACTAAGTAGAGAAAATTCATTGACAAAAATTTTGTTTATACAACTCAATTGTTTATAATGCAAAATGAATTCAAACACAGGATCCTATATCTTCCAAATAAAAATATTCAACTGCACATTTCTGCTCTTGGAGAACGGTTATAAATAAACTGTTTTAAACAAACACTCCTTATGTTTCTTCACAAAAATCTTTTTGGTTAGCCTATCATGATGAAACCTGAGATTAATTTAAAAGATAATCATATACTTATTAATTTTCAAAGGATATACACATTCCACAACTGATGGTGCGGTTCTCATGAAAAATTTCATTTGAGGGAGTAAATATATGTTTGGGATGTAAAAAGCTTTTGCACTGCTAGGCATGAAACAGTTATTTAAAAGATTCAATTTGTTGGCTAGTTTATTTGATTTCATAGAATAACATTGTATGTAGGCTAACATACACTGTGTTGGAGGTATGCCTTTGGGTGAAAATAATATTTCTGTCTTTGTAACATTAGCAACATTTTCATATAAATGAAAATAATACAGTTTTTTCATAATGTTAGCTTTAGCAGTCCCACAAAGAAAATATATTCGGTTGACATAAGTGTTTTCCTTTCATTCAAGCTAATGGGCATCTTTAAAAAGGAACATACATGGCATGACATCTTTTGATCAATATAATGAAAACTCAGATCCCTTTGATCCTGCAAATGACCTCCTTGGGTAGATAGAAAATGTAAACGAGCAAATGAGTTGCTGTGTTGAAATGCCTAACATTACTCATTCTCTTATCTACAAAATATTGTCACCAATTTTATTTTGTCATCTGCTGATTTTTGCTCAGCATTAATCTTCAAAAATGAAAGAGAAAAATAACCTTGTTTAGTTTTTTTTGTGTGTGGGTATAGTCACTTTGCTAAGAATGTCTTGGAGATATAGATACTGCTCTGTTAGTAGACATTCTATCTTGAAACCATTAAAACTTAGCTATATTGTGAATTCAATATAAAAAATGTGGCTTTCTTTGTCAGAACTGTATTCATAAGTTTTAAAATGAATCCCTTATTTTATGGCTACTAATGAACAGTGTAAACATTTATTAAGATCAGTAATTTCATTGGAAGAAAAATGGAATAAAAATGTGAATCTAACTGACTCTTTACAAAAACCTAAAATTTAGCTGGGCGTGGTGGCACGCACTAGTAATCCCCATAAGTTTGAATCTGAGACAGAGGATTGCAGATTTGTGGCCAGCCTCAGCAACTTAGTGAGGCCCTCCACAACTTAGTCTCAACTGAAACAGGCCTGTGGGTAAAGACATTAAAAATTCCCATTGTGTACATCTCACAGGAACACACTGGCCATCAAATGTACCGTGTTAGTGCAAAAGAGTGCTTCAACCTTTTGAGAACTTATTTAATATTTTCTACAAAGAATATTTCTTTTGAAGATTTTTGTATTATGTTCCATGCACACATATCTTTGTCCAATTATTTTCTCAAGTATATTCTCAGAAATACATTTTTGAATCAAGTAGCATGTAAATTTGAAAGATGAAAAGTGCTTCTGAATATTTTCAAAATGTATTCTTATAAAAATATATCTATTTTCTTATATCCTTGTCAGAACCTTGCATCTTAAGAACTTTTAAAACTAGTCTGATATGTTGAAAGACAATAGAACCTTTAATACAAATGAAATGTTTATGATTAATAATTAATTGGCAAATTTTCATATTGTTTTTCTCATTTTATAAGTTGCTTATTCTTATGAATATAATATAAATAAATTTAACATAATATAAGAAATATGATAGTGTTAAATACTATGAATATTGTTTTAGTTCACATATTGTGATGTTTTATATTTAATTTTGTTGTAATGTCTTATGAAAGTTTAAAATTAGTATTTAGATATATTACTATTTTTGGATTTCTTATTACCTAGGAAATTATTTGCCTTTCTTCTTCAGTATTATAATGCTTTCTTTTGCCTTATTATAAAATTTTAAATTAGATATTGAGTATTAATATATATGTATTATATGTGAGTTAGGCAAAAATCTTAATTATTTTGAAATGGTCAGCTAGCTGTGTCAACTTTATTTGTCGTCTATCTTTTCCCCCCACTGTTTTGAAGTATCACATTTATAACCCCCCAATTATATATATATATATATATATATATATATATATATATGAATTTGTATTTAATATCTTTTAAAAATATTTTTCTCTGAGCCAGTGACATACTATTTTAATCACTGTAGCTTTTTATGATCTTTTTCAGTAAATCATACTCCCCCTTTATTGTTCTTTCTCTAAAATTCCTTTGTCATCCTAATTAATTCATTCTTTATCATAAAATTGTCAGGTTGGCAAGTTCCATACCTTACATTAATTCTATAAGGAGTTTAATTAGAAATAAATTTATAAATTTTGTTAGAGAAAATTTAACATCTACTTGAGTCCTCCCATCTAAGAACTGGCTGTATGATGCACTCCACTTTCAAAGACTTTGTATGGCCTTCTGTAAACTTTTATACTTTTCTTCACAGATATTTTATATAGTTCTTTTTAGGCTTATCTCTATGAATAATGTAGTTTCTGTTATAATTGGACTGTGAATAGGATTGTTCAATTCAAACATCTAAATGACACTTGTGACTGAGATTTACTGATTTCGGTGTGTTAATATGTAATCTAATTACTATGCTTTGTTTGCTTTCAAAATTCTTTGCTTGATTTTCTTGTCTTTTTGCGTAGATAATTGTATCATTTGCAAATCATGACAATTTGCTGCTTGCTTTTCTAGGTTTACTCCCCCTCCTTTGTTTTCTTGACTCATTGTATTAACTAGAAACTTCAGAGCAATGTCAAGTAATGGAAGTGACAGAAAAATCTCCTTGTTTTGTCTCTGACTATAATAGAAATGTCTCTGATTTTTTTTATCATCAAGAATTGACGATGTTTATTTTTTCTTTAAGTCTGACTACCATTAGGGAGCTCTCTTCATAATATAGGGATAGATAAGTTACATTTAATTCCCTTTTAACATGTAGAAATAAACATATGGTTTTAGTTTATCAATACAATGGAATATAGTACTGTATTGGGTTTCCTGAGTTATTCTTGTTTTTCTGGAATAAATTCAACTTGGTCACGTAATATGCCTTTGATATAATCATGATGTTGGTTTTCTAGTGTTTTAATTAAGAGCTTTTTCATTGTACTCTCAAATGAGATTACTTTATAGTTGGTGACTATGTGGGCAGGACCATGTTTATAGCACACAAATTGGTTTCATTTTTAGAACTAAGTTATACTAGCTGCATAACATTAACGGCAAAAACTTCCTTCTCATTCTCTGTAATGGTTTAGATAACATGGGAATTAACTCTTCTTTGAATTTGTCTTGACATCATCTTGGTCTGGGTTATCTCAGCTTGGGTTCCAGTATTCATGGGCAAGTAGGTTCTTAGAAGTATAGGTGAAAAGTAGAGAACTGGAACCGAGAAAGTAGGCAAGTGTAAAGGATGTGCTAGGAAGCAACTTGCCATTGTGAGACACTGGAGTTTAATTCCTCTGGCAAACTCCTGAGAGCCAGCATAGAAAACACACTTGAGAGTTATCTTGACCTAAGAGTAAGAGAGCCTGTGAATTGATTGACGCCTTTTCATTAGTGATTGGCTGAGGGCAACTTCAGAAGTAAGAGGCATTTATTCTCCAGCGTTTCTGAACTGCTTCATCTGCAGTTACCATGGACTCTAGAAGAGAAACACAGCTTTCTCCCCCATCCCACTCTTCTGTAGTACTGGGGATTGAACCCTGGGGGCATTCTGCCTCTTAGCTATACCACCAGCCATATATATATAATTTGAAAAAGGGTCTCACTAAGTTTCTAAGGTCCTTCCTAAATTGCTGAGGGTGGCCTCAAATCTGCAATCCTCTCTTTTCAGCCTTGCAAATCCTAGATTATAGGTGTGAGCCACCATACCTGTCTGCCTTTATTATTTTTTAAATTTCAAATGTTAGAAGTTGAAAATCAGCCCTGAATAAAAGTGAGGCGAAATCATGTCTTCCACTAGTGGTTATAATTCCTAGAGGTTAGTGATGCTTCGTACCTTCATTTATCTATTTATTGAACAAATACTGGCTTTGACATTGGAATGATAGTTTAATCTAATACTCAGACTCCTAGGGTCATAATCCTTTTCTGGAAGAATTTCTCGAGTTCTGATTCAATTGATAGACTTGATTTTCAGAGCAATACTCTTTCTGCTAATCATTGTTTCTATCGATGTGTTTATCAATGATTTTCCTATTGCTAAAAAGAATTTGTTTTTCTATTGTGCTTTTTCATAATAGTTTACTTTAAATACAATGTGACTTTTTTTTTTATGGTACTGGGGGGTGGAACCCAGGGGCTTTTCTACCTCTGGGGTTTTACTCCCAGCCCTATTTTATACTTTATTTGGAAACAGGGTCTCACTAAGTTGCTGAGAGCCTCACTAAGTAGCTGAGGCTGGCTTTGAACCTGTGCGATCCTCCTGTGTCAGCCTCCCAAGCACTGGAATTACAAGCCCGCGCCACCACACCTGGCCAATGTTACTTTTTTACATCTTGAGAATTCTAATTGAATTTTTAAAATTCCCCTTCTGTTTTCAGAATTAACATATTCACTGATGTCATAGTTTCTGATCACCTCGCTTGGTCATCCTTCTATTTTGCTTTCTGCTGTCTTTTACATTCTTGAGGATCTTTTGTTGCCTGATAAAAATGATAACTATTAAACTAATTAATTTAGATTAACCAATAAAAATTTTAGCAGGTATGTTCTCCCCTCACAACTGTGTAGATTAGTAGTTATAGATTGTGTATTTTCTTAGAGAGTACAATTATGTGTATGTGCGGTGGGATTACTGGAGATTGAACCCAGAAGAGTTCTACCTTTGAGCAACTTAGCATTTCGCTTAGGCTGGCCTGGAACTTTTGATCCTCCTGTCTTTGTCTCCCAAGTACTAGGATTACAGACGTGTTCCACCATATTCAGCTACTTATTGTCTACACTTAATCATAGATCTTCATAGATATATAAGAGAAAAAATATTTTAACCAGATGTGGTGGCGCACGCTTGCAATCCCAACGCTTGGGATGCCGAGACAGGAGGATCGCACAGGTTCAAAGCCAGCCGCAGCTACTTAGTGAGGCTCTCAGAAATTTAGTGAGACCCTCTTTCCAAGTAAATTATAAAATAGGGCTGGGGGTGTAGCCCAGAGGTAGAAAGCCCCTGGGTTCCACCCCCCAGTACCACACACACACAAAAAGAAAATAACATTTTAATTCTCCTGAAGGAGGGAAGATTACATCACCTTTTAGTCGGATTCTGGCAGTACGTACACTCAGCATAATTGGTTTCTGTTTTCTCACCTCTCCGTAGATGAATGGAAGCTTCCCCTGTGTCGGGCACTGAGAGCCAATATGCTCACAGCCTGCCCCTGAGCCTCATCTGCCACTTGCCCACTTTGTGAGCAGTTGTAGTTGTGAATGTTTTCATGGGCAACATTACACTTCATTTTGTGTGTTGCACATACTACATAAACCCTGGGTGCAAGTGCTGTAGGTATATCTATTATCTGAGGGGTTCTGCTGTTACTCAGAAATCCTTCAGTTTATTCCAGTTAATTCCCAAAGTTGGTTTGAATTGGAAAAGATAAACTCTTTGTGAGATTTTTTTCCCCCTTTTAGCTGCATTTATCATCCAGTGGATTAGAACTACCCTTTAAAATGTTTATCCAGAATGCAGGAGGCGGAGACAGAAGGATTGCAGTTCAGGGACAACCTCAGCTACTTAATGAGGCCCTTTGCAACTCAGTGAGACCCTGTTTCAAAATAAAGAATAAAAAATAGGGCTGGGGTGTCGCACTGAGGTAGAATGCCCCGGGGTTCCATCCCCAGTACTGAAAAAAAAAAAAAAGTTCTCCATCTACCTTTTGTGACAAATCCCTGTGCTTATGAGCTGGCATCTACTCCCTAGGTTTACTCAAATTTTTATCATTTTTTTTTTTTGCCAATATATTGTTCTACAGTTGTCACATGAATGGGGCCTTTCTTAGCTTTAGCATGGTGAAAAGAACATTAGGTTCTTTTTATTTTGGTGTTACTGAGATGTTTTTTCTATCCTGTGTCTTCTTTTACAAATTACCTAGCATTGGCTTTCACAGTAACCAGGAATAAATGATACGGATATTTTAGGCAATTATGAGAAGCATTTTATTTTGGGGGGTACTGGAAATGAAACTCAGGAGCATTCTTCCTCTGAGATATACCCCCAGCCCTATTTTCTATTCTTTATTTCTTGAAACAGGCTCTCACTAAGTTGTGGTGGGCCTCACTAAGTAGCTGAGGCTGTCCTCAAACCTGGATCCTCCTGACTCAGCCTCCCAAATGCTGGAATTACAAGCATGTGTCACCATGCCTGGCTATGAGGAGCTTTTTTTATTGGGAAAGAAAGGAAGAAGAAAACTTTCTGCTATTGTGTTCCTACAAGGTGCTGAGAACTGCTAGATTATTTGGGCTTTCCTAAAATTCTATAAAATGGACATTGTGAGGTGGAAATTGATTAGCTTTGACAGAGGAAGAAATAGGGCCTCAGAACGTTGAAGTACCTTGATTTTTTCCATGTAGCTAATTAGCAACAGAACTTGGAAGGAATGTAAATCTGTCTGGTTCCTCAAGCCATATTTCTTTTCAATATTGCACTGCCTTTCCTAATGAAATTATTGAGTAGCTACAATACTTTACTGGATATATAATGAGGACCTGGCCAAATAATTATTAATTACTTGAAAGTTATTATTTTTAATAAGATCTGGTTTTTTAGATTCTTATTAAGAAATACTAATAAAGTTCTTTCTTTGACTCCATCTCTAGGACAGTAATAACTTCAAGATCGTTAGGTACTATCAATTACTTTAAAAATTTTATAGAAGTTATAAACACTGTCCTTAGAAGAAAGTTACATACGCATATTATTTTATGTGCAATTTTTGGAACTCCACAAGTCTTTTCAACGTCTGTCAGTTGGCCCCAGGATAAAGTCTTGTGTTGGAAGAAAGAGCTTATCACATTTAATCAGTTCTTTTTGTATGACACTATGTTTTTCTTGGGACTAAATGTTTGGTGATGCATAAGACTCTTTCTGAACTTAAGAGAAGATATTCTTGGATCCTGGTAGCTAACAGGAAATGTGACATTCTAAGAACTATTTTTTAAATGTACCACCTAATATGTTCTTTCTGAAACAGTTAATACATATGTAGTATATTTTATCAAGTGTAATTTTCATTCCTTTCCTTCAGCTTTTCAAGATGAATTATATGATTTTTTTTCCTTAAGATTTTTATCTCCCGTGTCACATTGGTCCCAGATGTTTACATGTTAAATTATAATTGAATTTGATGTCCTCAGAGTAGATCATTATAACTCAATAATTCATTTGCTAGAGTCTCTGTAAAAAAATTTTCAGGAGGCCAAGTCTTTTCACGCTGATTTCTCACAGGATGGAAAATTCTGGTACTCTTTGTGAATGCGTTTGGGTTTGTAAAAACTTTTGGGTAGGACTTATAATAAAAGCATACTTCCATATGTTTTTGGTAATGTGTGATAAAAATACTACTGGCCTCTGTGTATGTGTTTGTGTGTGTGTATTTGTGTGTGTGTGGGGGAGCCATTTTACCTCTGAGCTATACCCCGGTTTTATTTTATTTTTTGTTTTTAAATAGGATCTTGCTAAAATGCTAAGGTTGTCCTACAACCTGCAATCCTCTTGTCTCAGCCTCCCAAGTACTGAAATTATAGGTATGAGCCACCATGTCTGGGTTATTAATGATCTTAATAGAAAATAATAATATATGTTGGTCATTATTATATCCATTTTTAGGGCAGGTTATGTAGGTCAAAATTGAGATCCTATTCCTTACTAAATTGTTTTTAGCACATTGAAATATTTCAGTGGCTACAGATGATGGTACATTAATGTAATGTTGATAAGTTAGTAGATGTGTCCAGTGTTTCTTTATTTCTTTGAATTTCAAGTGGTATTTTGATGGATAATGTCTATGTATAATTGATTTTCTTAAGAATTTATGAGATTATACTCTGTAGCCAAATCTGAGATCAATATGATGTAGGGAAGTTGGACAAGGGTCTGAATTCATGTGATATTAAAACTCAACTCACCACAAACCACCCATGATATCAATGTATTCCTGGCTTGTTTTATTTGGATTGAGCAATGCTTTAAAGATCTGAATTAGTTTTCAGCATGTAAAAATTGGGCATTTTTGTAGGAAATTCAGGTTTTCTCCTTCCATTGAAAAATCAGAAGATGTAGTTTTCTTTTTGACTCTCTGATAAAAAAGATAATGAGCATCAGTTTTCATATATTATCCAATGATTTCTTATACTTTTATCTTATCAAAAAGGGAAAAGAAACAATAGTTGAATGGATAGCATATAAAAGAGAGCATTTTTCCAAAGTGAAGATTATTTTTTGATTAATGAGTAAAATGTGCTTTTGTAAAAAAATATAACTTAAACACTATATGTAAACAATCACATTAAGAAATATGATTGATAAATGGAAAACTTGTTTCATAAGAAATTAATGATCTGAGAAATGTATTTGTTCTGCTGGGTCTGTTTTTGAATTTAAAAAATCTGGGTAATTTTACTGTGAAATTCACTTTAGTATTACCTCTAAAAATTGCATTTGCATCAAAAACTTTTTATGCATAATGAATTTACTAAAGACTGTATATTAAATAGAGAAGAAATTTTGTATCCTAACCAGAAAAAAACATTTAAATTGACAAATTTCATTCCGCTCAGAATATTGAAGAACCAGCTGAGAAACTAATAGATAAGTTGGAGAAAGACGTTAAAATATTTGAGTCCGGCTCTATTACAGCTGATACCCTATAAAACAGATCCCACTAGATTAGCAATATTTATATGTATTATTAATGGGGAATAGATAAGAGTGAAGAATTTTTAGACCTAAAGCCCAAGAGAGGCACAATATCAGAAAATAAATTATATCTTTGTCTTGAGAAGTTTTGAAATACTTAATGAAGACTTGCCAGGAAATAGGAGGAAGTAATTATAGGTGGTCCCTCAATGGGAATGCTTATCAAACTTCTGAGATGAATGTCTCAGGTAGTAATAGTTGGAAGGACACATTGCAATTCAGCAAGACTTCCTTTGTACCAAATGGTTTTAAAAATGGAGTCTGTCTTGCAGTATATGTAATGCTGCAAGACAGAATTACTCCCATGGCTTGAAATGTAGACAGCTCAGAACTTTTTTCTTGGTGAACTGAAAGCAAGGTTCAGTGTTTTCTGTTGCATTATGCGGAGGCAAGGTGTCTTAGCTGTGCCACTTTAGTTTGTTGACAATTTTTTTAACAGAAATTTTGAAAGAAATTGACTTGCTCATGCCATCTTACAAAAATCCTTGCTTCAACTCATGACTCAGGGATGATAAATCTCAGTCTTTTCCACTAATGTTAAAATTCATCTATATGTTGTAAAAGAACCTATAAAAATGATTACAAATTATTTAATGTGCCATTTCAAGCAAAATGGTATCTTTGGAAAACTCATCTGACAAAGAAATATCAATTTACTTTCCCCTAAAATACATGGTTTCCAGAGTAACAGTTATGGGTTGGACTACATTCCTCAAATACTAACTTTGATGTAGAATTACAGACAATATTCTCTGATTTAAAGGTTTAAAAAATGGACTACTATTTAGTTTTAATAAAATTCAGCTCTTGGTTAATTTAAATCATGTGGACAAAAAGCTTCAAATGGAAGTTTGTGAAATACAGAAATATGTAGCTGAGAACTAAATAGAACTTCTAGAATGCTAGAGTTGTACAGATATTTCTGAGCACTAGTTTTCTTAATAGTAAAACCACTGTGCAAAAATTTTATACATGTCCAGATGTACTTATACTTGTGAATAGCTATTTTATTCAACGAATAAGACTAAAACTCTCCTAAAAGATTTAATTTTGAGTTCTGTGCTACATATTGATGTGAAAGAAAAGAATTAAAATTTCTAGTTCTAAGTCAAAGAAGTAATAAATTAGGAAAAAAGTTAATATTTGACTTCTGTTTTTTGATATGTATCTAATGTTCAATTGAAAGTAGAATGAGAAAGTGGAATTTATTTCCATTTTTCTGCATATGGATAACTAGTTTTGTCAACACTATTTGTTGAAGAGGCTTTTTTTCCCCAGTGTTTCTGGCCCCTTTTTCAAAATTCAATTGGCTGAGCCTGGTATGGTGGTACATCCTTGTAATCCCAGCATTTGGGAGGCTGAGATAGGAGGATCATAGTTCATGGACAACCTCAGCTACTTAGTGAGGCCCTTTGCAACTCAGTGAGTCCCTGTTTCAAAATAAAGAATTAAAAAAAAAATAAAGCTGGGGTTGTAACTGGGAGGTAGAATGCCCCAGGGTTCTATCCCCAGTACTGAAAAAAAAATTAATTGGCTATAAGTGTGTGGATTTCTTTCTGAGTCTTCTATTCTGTCCCATTGGTCTATGTGTCAGTTTTTGTGTCAGTACCATGCTGTTTTTATTACTATGGCTTTGAGTAGTTTATAGTTAGATATTGTGAGTCCTCCTGCAGGTTTTTTGTTGTTGAGAACTAATTTGGCTATTCTGGATTTTTGTTGTTGTTGTTGTTCCAGATGAATTTAAGGACTGATTTTTCTATTTCTGTGAGGAATGATCTTGGCAATTTAATGGGTATTGTATTGAATCTATAAATCACTTTTGGAAGAATGGCCATTTTGATGACATTTATTCTGCCTGTCCAAGAATAAAGAAGATCTTTCCATCTTCTAAGATCTTCTTCAATTTCTTTTTTCAGTGTTTTTTTTTTATAATTTTCTTTTACCTCCTTGGTTAGGTTTATTCCTAAGTATTTTATTTTTTTTGTGAGATATCCTGAGTGGAAGTGTTTTCTGGATTATCAAGAGCCTCAACTATAGATGAGCAAATAAGGTGACCTACCTGAGGGAGATGGGAGGGAGAAGAGGGAAATTCCCTAATGTACATGATGTACATTCACAAACATATCAAAATCAGCCACTAAGCCAAACATGAGGAGGGAAGGGAGAGGGAATAGGGTGGGAATTGGGGAAGGGCTAAATGAGTGATGTGTGCATGTATTCCTCTACCATCTTGTACCTGGATAAGATATATGACTACAATGCACCAAAAAAATAATTAGTCTTTACTATAATACATGTTTCCATTATTATGCATTTGAGAGATTATTTAGTAAAAGTGAAAAGTGGCTATATTCTTAGCAGTTGATTTTTTTTCAGAAAATTTATTTATTTATTTATTTGCACATATATATGATATATAAAACACTTTTCCGAGCTGTTAAACATAGCTGAAACTAATGCATATAAGAAACTAAACTAAATGATATATTCGTCCTAACGCTAATTGTAATCCTAATTCTAAATGTATGTGGAACTCTTACAATACGCTGAAATTGAACATAATTGCACATATATATGACATGTAAAACACTTTTCCGAGCTTTTAAACATAGCTGAAACTAACGCATATAAGAAACTAAACTAAATGTTATATTCGCCCTAACGCTAACTGTAATCCTAGTTCTAAATGTATGGGAAAATCTTGCAATAAACTGAAATTGAACATAATTGTAGCAGTTGTTTTTTAAAGCAACTGGTTTACTTACTCTTTTATTACTTTTCTAAAGCACAGGCACTTGGATACGAGATCCCTATCTTAGTGTCTGTCCTTAGTGAATGACAAGTACTCTGGTTTTGCCTTCTAAATGCCTTAAAAATAATGACTGGAAGCAGATGATGATTGACTTCTCTGGATGGGTACAGCCTGATTACTATATTTGGCATGACAATGGCCTTTGGCTGGGCAGTGACTATTTACTTCTTCATTCACTTTTCCATATAATTACTAAAATTATTGGTGCTCCTTTCAAAATACTACACATTCCAAGTAATTTGAATCAAGACTTAAAGCAAAATGTAAATAAATCCTATATTCTTTGCTAATGCAAACACATTCCAATTTTGTGTCTTAGAAAAAAATTCATTTACAAATAGTAATGTTCTTTGATATTATCATAATGCTATCTCCTTTTTTAAAAAGATTATTGTACTTAATGTCATGTTTATGAATAGTGGTTATGATGTTCTCAATTAAAATTTAAACTCTGCAAGGAAGCCATTTAAAATAAGCACTGACTGATGTATTCTACATACTCACTAGAATGTCTAGCACATCGTAGGAACTCAATAAACTTCTGTTGAGTTTTTTTAGGGATAGCAGAAGTAAAATCCAATATTTGAATTACATATACTTATCAGACATTTTGATACAAATTTTCAGATATAAAAAGAACTTCAGTCCCTAAAAGAAACCTAAGTCAGGCTGCTAAGTTATACACACTTGAGTCTCTCAGAAATTTTTAGTTTAAAATGCTTTTGAGCTGGGCGTGGTGGTATATGCGTGTAATTCCAGCATTCAGGAGGCTGAGACGAGAGTATTGAAGTTCGCGGACAGCCTCAGCTACTTAGTGAGGTCCTCCGAAACTTAGTGAGAGCCTGTTTCAAAATAAAAAATAAAAAACATGGAAGGGTGTGTAGCTCAGAGGTCGAATACCCCTGGATTCTATCCCCACACTTGAAAAAAAATGCTTTGAACAACTTTGACTGACAGTGCCACAAAGGCAGGGACTTTAATACAAGGTAATGGATCCTGTAGGCCAGGAAGGTGGGTCTCAAAAGTGGCCCCAGGAGAGAATGCTGATGGGTTATCTCTTCTTTTTCTCCCAAGGGAAGGTTCTCTTTCTGCTCTGAAATAAGGCACTCACTTGTAGGACTTATCCTGTTTCTAGTTATGGATTATTTGCTGGTTCTATCAAGGATGCTGGGATTACATTCCACACAGATGATGGTCTTGGAGTCCTTGGAGTCATTTTTTTAGTGGTAGTCAGATATTCTATAACCAACATATCTTCACTGACATCAATTCTCTCAAAGAGAATCCTGGTGCTAGCCACTAAGACAATAACATTGTCATCTCTGCACATGTTTACATGAGGACATGTAGATTTTTCCAGATTTATGAGTAAAATCTATTGAGTACAATGTAAGTTATTTCTATGCAAGTCTTTCCATATTTATGTTTATACTCTACAAAATGATTCATAACCCTTTGTATATAAGTGGAGACCTAAGATTATTCACTCAATAAATGTTTATTGAAATATAAGTTTGTGTCAAGTATAAGTATCCCTGATGTATGCATCAGCTGGTACCCTTTCCTCTTTCTTATTCAATGTTTAATAACATGGTTCCTTAATTAAACAGTGCTCAATCAGGTTTTGAAACTTTAGCATACATTTTGTCTTGGCCCAGAAGGCCTTCTCTCATTTGTTTACTTGTGGAAAGCTTATACATATTTCAATAAACAGTCAAATGTACACATTTTTCTTGAATACCATCAGTTAGATTGCTTGCTGCCTTTGATATTATGCTGCCACTATTCATTGAATATTATTCTAATTTTATAACCTTTGTAATGCTACTATGATATCCTATTTTCCTGTAGATTATAGGATCCTTGAAGACAATGAATTATATACTTCTGACCTTTACATAATGAGCATTTTGATGCCTAGTAGATAATAAGTACCTTATAAATATATTGTGAGTAGATAATCTTTATCTTGGTAATTATATTGGGCAATTGCCTATAGCTTTTATCTTTGAGGCCATAAAATGACCTATTATTTTACAGGAAGGAATTTAAAAAATTAATTTAAGCATCAACATGAATAAAGGCAGAATCAAAGGTAAGACTACTCATTTTTCAAACCATTTAACTGGTTAACTACCTCAAAAAATCAAGACGAGACATAGAATGGTTGGAACCAAGGCAGTAGGGATGTAGAGGAGGCAGTCTACTTAAGAGAAGAGGCCTATCAGAGATACAATGGAAATGACATACTGGGAACTTTCTAAATATAGAGGAAAAATAAGATTGAGAAATAAAAAAAAAGATTTTGTAGCCAGGTGTGGTAAAGCACACCTATGTTCCTATATCTTGGGAGGCAAGAAAGATGAAAGATTTGAAGCCAGCCTCAGCAACTTCATGAGATCCTTCATAACTTAGAGAGACACTGTTTCAAATTAAAAAAGGGCTGGGGGTGTAGCTTGGACACACACTCACACACACACAATTTGTGATGTCTAACTTCGACAAATGTGTTAATGTTGATGCCTTTAACTGAGATAAAAAAAAATATCAGAAGGGCAGGTTTAGAGAGGAGGAAAAAGGAGTAAGAAAGTAATAATCATTTGTACATGTTTATTCAGAGCAAATTTAAAGGAATTGCCAGCTCTCTCTGATAAAGGAACTCACTTTTCATAATAGTAAGGGGACTTTTATTAAAAGGTTAGAAGTCACAATGGCCTCACTAGAAAACTCCTGAGAAAGCTGACCTGGATAGATGCTCCTTCAGAAACTCAAAGGAGAGAAATGGGTCTAGATCAATATGTTATATGCAGAATAATTTTCAACTTCTCCAAGGATAAACCTGGTATACAATAAAAAAAAGAGTTAGGCTTAAGGTATGTCCAACAATTGCAAATGCCTTAAGAAAATTCTGTATCTAATTAAGTCTAATTTTAGTGATATTATATACAATTAATAAGATAGTGCTCACTCGATTGGAAGTGAAGCTGATAGTTTCTATCATGACAATGACATTATAAAAATAATTTTTCTGAAATTTTATCCCTGTGTTACAAAATGGAAAAATAGTCTTTGTTATTCTTCTTGAATTATTTATTGTCCAACAGCAATTGTTCGACAGCTAAAACTGGTGCCCTTTTCCTCTGACCCAGAGTCTCAGTGCTCCCAGAGAAAACTTCAGTTTTTTGTCTTTTACATTATCAGGGTCATAGATGAAGTGCTTCAAATAACAGGTTTCCTAGGACAACACACTCCCATCATTCTATTTGCTCTCAACAAGTTTTGATTTGGGTCTTTTGATATCTTAATATTTCTAAGAGATACACTTGGGGGAAATGAATTTGTGAAAATTATACTCAGTAGAGCAGGGAGTTAAGAAATGAAGCAATATATTATTTCTTTAGTGTATTTCTTATAAAGAAGAGATCAAATCAAATCAAATTAGGGGTTGTGAGATAATAAAAAAAACATAAACCCAACACTTCAAAGCCTGGAGTTTTGGGATAATTAGTGAAGCAATAAAACCACGATGCATTTGCAAAGCAAAAATTAAATAGGGCAACTACTATGGTTTGGATATGATTTATCTGTGTCTCCCTCCTAAGGTTGATGTGATTGAGTTCATGGTCCCCAGGGTGGTGGTATTAGTAGCTGCTGTGGAATCTTTAAGAAGTAGAGCCACTGGGAGGGCCTTGGGTCACTGGGGGCATGCTATTGGAAGATAGTTCTTATATGACCCCTTGAGTTCTCCCAAGAAGTTACAATGGAAGAAAGCCTGGCCCTTTGTTTTCTGTGCACTTTTCTTGTTATACTTGTGTGCTTGCCATTGCTATCTGTGCTAAGAGGTGGTTAAATCCAGGGGTGGCTATTGCTGAGCCTGTTCTACACCATTTGGACTTTCAGCCTACAAAACATGAGCAAGATAGCCTTTTTTCTTCATAATTTGTCTGAGTCAGGTATGTTATTATAGTGATGAAATGTTGGCTAATACAGTGACGGAGGAGATCACAACAAAAAATGAAGAAGTTGCAAGCTAAACTTGGAGTCTTGATATCACCAAGACTCTCAACTTTATTACTACATGAACACAAAGAGAGATCAGAGATAGATATAGATTCTCATAGAGTCTTAGATGTATCAACAAGCACTGTTTGGTCACTGTCTTTTTGTAGTCTTTTTCTCTGATTGTCTTGCTTAAAGTTTAAGAAGTGACACAGTAGACTCTCACAATAGGTTTATTCCCTCTCTTCTAGTCAGTTATCCAGAGAGATAGCTCATGATGTTCTTCTAATTCCTTCATAATGGGCCAATGCTTTCCTGAAGTCTGGAAGCCAGTTGTGTTAGCTCTCAGAGGACACAAATGTCATCATCCATATAAAGCACTTCCACAGCACTGCATATAATCCTGATGAAGCTGAAAGTCTGAGCCTTACCTAGTACAATACTTCCATCCCCACCCCTCCTGCAGAGACTGCACTTGAGATATTGTACACCAGTCTCCTGCTGCCTCAGCTGGATGGAGTGGCTCCTGTAACTAACCTCAGCTGATGCTTGTGGTAATGCAGGAACATATAATGTCCACTCTCTTTGTAATTTGGGTAGTGCAATTTTGGAAGCTGCTTGATAAGTTAGGTGATAGTAAAATTAAGTCCCTTAGGCATTTTGTATACATTATTGGTTAGTTTTGTGGATGAGGTCAGTATTCCTGAGTGTGCAGTTGTCAGTAAGTGAAATTAAGACAGAAATCCATTCCTTAAAGGAATTTCTTTTATTAAGGAGAGCATACCACTTGTGATGGACAGACACTACATTTTCAGAGAAGAGAAAAAGGCCCAAAGCTCTTAACATACATGATGTTTAAGGATTTTTTATTTTTAATATTCTTTTTATTGGTGCATTGTAGTTGTACATCTTAATGGAGTACAAGATGGTAGAGGCACACATGCACAATCACTTACTGCTAAAAATTGTGATTTAGCAATTTTTTCCCCAATTCCCACCCCATTCCTTCTCCCCTCTCTCTTTCTTATGTTTGGCTTAGTGACCAAGCACTGGGATTACAAGCATGCACCACCATGCCTGGCTAAAGCAGGATATTTTTTTTTTTACTGGCAAAAGGAATAATCCAGCAAGAGGAAATAATGATAGCCAACATTTATGCCCCAAACATATGTGCAGTTACTTTCATAAAACAAACCCTTTGTTACATTAAGTCACATATAAGTCCAAATGCAATAATACTAGGAGACGTCAGGACCCATCTCACACTGTTAAACTGATCTTCTAGACAAAAGGTCAGTAAAGATGCCTCAGACCTAAAGAACACCATCAACAAAATGGACCTATTAGACACATTTGAATATTCCACCCAACTACAGCAGAGTTCATATTTTCTCAGCTGCTCATGGAAACTTCAAAATAGATCATATACTGTGCTACAAAGTGAGCACTAGCAAAATTAAAAAATGTAACACACTTCCCTGTGTCTTTTCCAACCATAATGGTATGAAACTAGATTAACTACAAGAAGACCAGAGAAACCACATAAATATGTGGAGACTGAACACCACATTGCTGAATGAAGAATAGTTCATAGAAGAAATAAGAGGTGAAATCTAGAAATTTCTAGAAACAAACAAATAGATATACAACATATCAAAACCTCTGGGACACTTTGAAGGCAGTATTAAGAGGAAAATTCATAGCACTGAGTGCCCACACAAGAAGAACAGAAAACCACCAAATAAATAATGACACACCTCAAAGCCCTTAAAAAACAGGAATAGTCTAACCCCAAAGCCAGTAGAAGACAGAAAATTATGAAAATTAGAACAGAAATTAACGATGTAGAGAATAAGAAAATACAGAAAATCAATAAAACAACAAGCTGGTTTCTCAAAAACATTTAACAAGATAGATGAACCACTAGCCAACAGGAGAGAGAGAGAGAGAGAGAGAGAGAGAGAGAGAGAGAGAGAGAGAGAGAGAGGGAAGAGAATCAACCCAAATAACAAAGGTAAGGGATGAAAAAGGAGGTATTCTGGTATTCCCATCAACATTGTAGAGATTTAGAGAATTATCAGAAACTACTTTGAAAAACTATATTCCAAAAAATTGGAAAATCTGGAAGAAATTGACAACTTTCTAGATAAATACAACCTTCATAAATTGAGTCAAGAAGATATAGAAATATTAAACCAACCAATAGAAATTAAAGAGATTGAAAGAGATATAAAGAGCCTAACATCAAAGAAAAGCCTAGGACCAGATACATTTTCAAGTGAATTTTAGAAAACCTTTGTAAAAGAGATAATTCTAATATTGCTCAATTTATTTCATAAAATAGAAAGAAATGTGACTCTCCCAAATATATTCTATGCAGCTAACATCACATTAATACCAAAACCAAATGAAGACAGCTCAAGAAAGGAAAACTACAGGCCTATATCATTGATGAACCTGGTTGCAAAAGTACTAAACAAAATACTAGCAACACGCAAATTAAACCATATCAAAAAAATCATACACCATGACCAAGTAGGGCTCATCCCAGGGATGTAAGGCTGGAGCAACACACGAAAATCAATACATGTAATTCATCACATAAACACAACCAAAGACAAAAATCACATGATCTTTTCAACTGATGCTGAAAAAGCATTTGACAAAATCCAACATCCATTTATGCTAAAAGCACTGCAGAGAATCAGAATAGAAGGAACATGCCTCAACATCATAATGGCAATATACTCAAGATCATAAAGGTAATATACAATAAGCCCTCAGCCAACATTATATTAAATGAGGAAATACTGCAATCATTTCTTCCAAAAACAAGAACAAAACAAGGATGTCCATTATCACCACTTCTTTTCAATATAGTACTTGAGACTGTAGCCAGAGCAATAAGGCAAGATACAAATAAAAAAAGAACTAAAAATTTCACTATTTGCAGATGACATGATGTTATAATTAGAAGACCCACCAAACTCAACCAAAAGGCTTATAGAACTGATTAAAGAATTCAGCAAAGTACCTAGATACAAAATCAGTCTTAAAAAATCAGAAGCCTTTCTGTATACCAACCATAAATCCACTGAGAAAGAAATTCAGAAAACGCTTTTATTTAGGATATCCCACAAAAAATAAAATACTTAGGAATAAACTTAACCAAGTAGGAAAAAGACTTCTACAAAGAAAATTATAAAACATTAAAAAAGAAATTAAAGAAGAACTTAGAAGATGGAAAGATCTTCCATGTCCATGGATAGGCATAATATCATCAAAATGTCCATACTTCCAAAGGTGACCTACAGATTCAATGCACTACTCATTAAATTCCAAGATAATTTCTTATTGACTTAGAAAAATCAATCCTTAAATTCATTTGGAATAACAAAAAACCCAGAATAGCCAAAGTAGTTCTCATCAACAAAAACCATGCAGGAGAAATCACAATACCTGACATTATACTACAAAGCCATAGAAATAAAAAAAACAATGGTATTAGCACAAAAACAGATATATAGACTAATGGACCAATGGAGCAGAATGGAAGACTCAGAAACACATCCATACACTTACAACCAATTGATATTTGACAAAGAGGCCAAAAACATATGCTGGAAAAAAGATAGCCTGTTCAGTGTTGGCAAAACTGGTTAACCATATACAGAAAAATGAAAATAAACCCCACTACAAAAATATTTGTAGAAATAATACCAAAATATTCAAAGTAATAATAACCATATAAATACAGAAAAATTAATAAAAATTAGGCACCGATAGATGCAAGAATCCAACAACCCTTAAATTCATAAAACATGAAGAAAGCTCTACTAACACTGAAAATAATTAAATGATTAATTGCTTAAAACCAGTGATAAAGAGATCTTAACAGGAATAAAACAAACAAAAAACAGTGGAAAAATATAAGCATTACAGCAGATTTCTTTTCAGAAACAATGCAAGTGATAATATAGTGGGAGCAGCATCATTAAAAAATTTAAAAAATAAAAAAGTTAAAGTTCTATAACAAGTGAAAATATATTTGATTTCAGCAGTTTGTCTTATACATAGTGTTCTTGGTATTTATCTCCTTATTTCCTTTCTTTTATCATCCTTCTTTTTCTCCATGGTGGATAATAATATTGATTTATATTAAAAATTAAGGAGATTTTTTCCTATCTCCAATTCAGTACATATTTTATTTTACATATTGTAATTTTCAGTTCTAGAGTTCCCATTTAGCTGGGCATGGTGGTGCACGCTTTTAATCCCCATTCTTTGGGGGGCTGAGACAAGAGGATCGCACAGGTTCGAAGCCAGCCTCAGCTACTTAGAGAGACTCTCAGCAACTTAGTGAGACCCTGTTTCTAAATAAAATATAAAATAGGACTGGGAGTATAGCCCTGAGGTAGAAAGCCTCTGGGTTCCATTCCCAGTACCGCACACACAAAAAAAGAGTTTCCATTTGTTGTTTTTTTATAGTTTCGATTTTTTTGACGGTCATCATTTGTGCATTAATTATGGCCACCTTTAGATTTAAATCCTTGGCCACAGTTACTTTAGGTAATTTGAAGTTCTTACCTGGAAATACAACATCTGGGTATTTTCCAAATTGATTTATATTAATTATTCTCTTTTTCCAGGTCAGGTTTCAAATATGGCCTCTCACATGTCAGTAGATTTTTATTGTTTAATGGTTATACTGATTACAGCAGTTGATTAGTCTGAGTTATTTGTCTTTCTTTAATTAGGGTTGTTTTTATTTGCAACGCAGTAAGTTTACTGGTGGAGCAGTCACCTCATTTTGAGGGATTTAAAAACATTTATTTGTTATTTATTTATTTATTTATTTATTATTTTTTATTTTTTAAGAGACAAGGTATAACTGTTTTGCCCAGGTTGACCCAGAACTCCTAAACTAAAACAATCCTCCTACTTCAGCTTTTTGAGTTGCTGGGACTATTGGCAAATGCTACTGTGTCCAGCTCTTGAGGGATATTCAAATGATTAATTGCTCAAAACTAGTGAAACAGTGATCTTAATAGGGTCATTATTATTAGTGAATTTTAATTATACATCATAGTGAGGTTTGAAGTGATACAAGCATGCATGCACATAGCACTTAGTATATGTCCTTCCCCATCTCACCCTATTTCCCTCTCCTTTTCTTTCTCCTTAAACATGTTAATAATATTAGTAGTGACACCTTCATATATGGACATAGCATAATTTGAACTGTTTAGATGGTTATTTTTAAGCACAATCCAAGAAACATTAAAGCAATCTCAACATGTAATATAGTACCCTTACTCCTAATGCATGCACTTTCTTTATCTTATGTATTTTAACACTCAGAGACCACCAGGATCTCCACTGAACTCAATAGCTCTCCAGCCTATTTTAGAGGTTCATTCTGACATTTAATAATCACACAAAGACTAAAGGCGATCTCATGCAAATTTGTGGAATGAGTTCTCTATATAGTTTGCATTTTTCTAGTATCTTGCTCTGCAAACTTCAGTCACTACAGCAACTTATGTTTTCTTCCTAGAGATTTTTTTAACCTGACTGAACTCTATTTCACCAAGTCATGATATAGGAAGAACCTCTAGACAGAAAGTTGATCTTGTGGCTTACCTCAGGTGTTGCCCTTCTCTCAAGGATCACAATCCTATACTATCTTCTACTCAACAATGAGTATTAATTTTTTAAATTTCTATTGTTGTTTATAGTGGTGATACTTCTCTGGTATATGTTAATTTATCATTTCTGGAGATAGAAGTCCTATTTGATTTAATTTATACATTAAGACCATAATCTGAATTTTGTTATCTTGTGAGATGGATATATTTAATTTTTTCTTTCTATATATTCAATTAACCCAGCATCATTTATTTCAAGACTATCCTTCCTGAGTGACTTCCATAGAGCCTTTGTATACTACCTATTAAAAATGAATTTTAAATATTTTAAAATTTAATATCACTTAACTACAGCCTACTGAATTTTATTATCTGAGAATAGTTATTAGAATTTTTTTGTACGTGAAGATAGTAGCCACATTTGATGATGATACTAATCACAGAGTTAAGGGTTAACTTTCAGTTATATAAGATTACATTGCAAATGAATATAAAAATTGGCTTCTCAGTGCTTTTAGAATTACCCATTTTCAATTTTCCTTCTTTTTCTAGCTTCTAATTATGAGATTGTAAGACATTTAATTTGAAACAAGTCTTATTTCTATAATACTTAACATTTTCCCAAGGGGTAGATTAATAGTCATGTTAATTACAACAAAAAAAAGTTTTATCAATATTATTGTCTCTTGTTAGTTACTAAGGTGATGGGTTCCTATAAATGGACTCCCAATGAGTCAGGCCTCTCCCCTATCAGATATGGAGATACTACATGTGACCAATATAGTGTGATAGAAATGAACTATACTAGTTCTGAGGCGGGATCATAAAAGCATGTGCATAATTTACATATTCTTGGAGCGTGAGCTTTGGGAAAAGCCATTCACCGTGTAAGAGAGCCTTTATTTGAGACTACGATGTTGTGAGAAAGTAAGGAAAGGAGGGAGTGGGGCAGTGGGGAGAGATGTAAAATGGGAGGGGAGGCTGGAGAGATGCCTGGGTCAGACCAGCCCCTGCATGTCTAGGCAGATCTCCTGGTGTGTAGATACCTAAATGAAGGAGTCATACTCTACATCTGGGGTAATGAGTCCCCCATCCCTAGCCACCATCTGACTGCAATCACATAAAAAATTAAAAAATTACTGCCCATCCAAGCACATTGACCTCATGAATCATGAGATACAATACAAAACTGTTGTTTTAAGCCATCAAGTTTATAAGTAATTCAATTTGTGGAGCATCCATTGATAACCAAACAATAACATTAATGACTAATGCAACTGGAATTAGCTGTTTATGTCTAAATGATTGTTGCTTGCAATGAATCTTTGTTTTCTGCAAAATTACAGACTCTGCAAATTATTTTACTATTACAGGGTTGCCTTTCTTTAAAACTTTAAATGGCATTCCATTGTGCTCTGTGCTCATTAGGATGCACTCACATAATTTTGGGTTTGAAATGACTTGCTTTTACAGTCAACACTACTGAATAAATTTTAACATAACTTTGTTGTAGAATTTGGAGACCTGTTTTTATTGAGCATAGTTTAACTTCCAGAATCAGACATTGCCTTTCTTTCTTTCTTTCTTTCTTTCTTTCTTTCTTTCTTTCTTTCTTTCTTTCTTTCTTTCTTTCTTTCTTTCTTCTTTTTTTTTTTTGTAGTACTGGGGATGGAACCCAGAGGCTTTCTACCTCCAGGATATACTCCCAGACCTATTTTATATTTTATTTGGAAACAGGGTCTCACTAAGTTGCTGAGAGCCTCACTAAGTAGCTGAGGCTGACTTCAAACTTGTGTGATCCTCCTGTCTCAGCCTCCCAAGCATGGGGATTACAAGCGTGTGCCGGCTCAGATGGTTGCTTTTCAATGGTTTTATTTCTATTAAAATGTGGATTTTTAATTTTTCCTTATTTTTATTTTTTATTGGTACATTATCTAAATATGAATTTTAAAAATCAGTAATATGTCACTATCCATGCTTGATTGTGCTAGTAAAAAACAATGAAAGTATTAACATTTTAAAAATTGTACCCATGTACAATTGATATGTGGCTGTCGTTACTATTTTCAGAATCTGTTTTCAATTGGGTACTCACTTGCTTAGCCCATTCTTTATTGATAGAAATGTTTCTCTGTTTAAATGGAACTTATTCTATTGATTTTTGTATAGAAGATTTGCCTGCCGGCTGAAGGTGTTTTCAGGAACATCTTGGCGGTTACGTCTCCTACTTTGAAGTCCTGATTGAGTATGTTCTTGCCACTGCTTCCTCCATTTTCTGCTCTGCTCTTTCATGTTTCATTAGATAAGAGCTGCTAAGAGATTCATTTGTTACATATGTAATTGATGTGTTGTAAATAGCTGAGCAGAATTATTTCTTCTATGCTGGTAAAGTGGTTTTATTGTGTATTATGACAACAACATTGGTAATCATGGTGTTTAGAAGATGTATCCGTTATCAACTCAACTTTAAAAAAGGAAACTGTGGTAAAATGCTAATTTTCTTTTAAGTAATAAGTGTTCTTAGTACATATAAATATAAAAATCAGTGTGATAGAATGTGCATAAAAATTTTTGACTCACATGGTTTAAAATTTCTCTCCTATACTTTGAAATTATGACAGACACTAGTTAAAAAAAGAGATTATAATCTAGCTAACCGGTGAAAACAATTACTGTCAATCTAATTGTTTATTTGCTCAGTATAAACTCTGGTCTGGATTTTATTTGTGGTCATAATATAATCAGAAAGCTAAGACACTGCACTTACTTTGACACCTAAATGCTACACTGGAGCTGAGCAAGTGATGGATCACCCAATAGAGGAGTCTCTTAAAATTTTTAAACAAAACAAAGAAGGCACTGGACTAGACTCCTATCTCTTTTATAGTGGAAATGACTACCCTTCATTCGAAGTAGGAAATAGACAGCCATGTAGGATGCCAGCGAGATGTGAGGAGGCAGAAAAGTGGACACTGAGACTACTTTCAAATCTATTTTTAAAACAACGGTATTGTTGTGGATCAAATACTAGACTTGGCATCAAATAACCTGTGTCTTATTACAGGCATGTCCACTCGTGCTTACACTTGTATAGAATCATTCATCATGAAAGTCTTATCAATTATTAAGCTGGACTTCTCTTTGTAACTTCCATCTATCTGAGATAGGTAGGATTTATTGTTGTCCTCACTGTATAGGTGAAGAAGGTTGAAGCTGGCTAGGAGGGTTCCTTTTCATAATCACAGGACAGTAGCATATCCCAAAAAGTTTGTTTACTCTCCTAACACAGACTATGAACATGAATAAATTCAGACTTGATGTTTAAATAATATTTAGTAGATGTTTAGAAGATAATCAGTGAACACCCCCAATGAATGCAGAAGTCCATTTGTTTGCTATTTTTGCTTCTCTATTTTTAGTTGCTAAGTAGACTCCCTCAAAGTATATCTGTTGTTTGCTAAATCCAGGAAGGAGACTGTTAAGAGATGGCCCAGAGTCCCCAGGTTCAGCTTGTACCTGTGTCTATATTCTTGGGTTCTTTCTATGCCCTCTTCTTTTCCTATTACACCCCATGGGGTTTTATGACATACCACTTCCAGAATTAAAGAAGGCACAAAAAGTGTTTATGCTTTCTTTGTTCCTTGCCCTCAGATCCTGTGAGGTCTTTGCCAAAATGATTATGCCTCCTTAGTAGTAAATAAGATTTCCCAGTGGATTTATCTTTTTGTGTTTACTCAGATTTCTAATAAAGTAAAACATACTCAGGTGCAATGCTCTTAACGCTGCTGCCAAGAGGTAACAGGAGCCGGGAGACAGATTCTATCCTGGGGGCCCTCAGTGGAATGCATACCCTGAGCTGGCAGATACCAATCAATGAAGCTTTAGTTTCAATGTGACACAGTTGTTTCAGAATTCACCTTGGGTTTAATGTTCCTCGAGCTCTATCCAGAAGACCAAATTGCTTCTGTAATGAATTCAGGTATCTGAAATGGTGTCTAATACTCTGGTTTCTCTTCAGATCGTACAAACCTTTTACTTTTTGCAATGGCATCTAAGAATTTACGTACGTAGGTATATTTTTAAAAAGAAGATTAGCAACTATTGTTTTAGAAGTTGGAATGGAAAACATGTCTCATTCTTCTATATTTTATTGAGGTTGAGGTTGTCTTGATAAGCTTGTCTCATTTTAAGAGAAATATATCTTTTTGGGTTAAAGTGAAGGAAAGATATAATAGGTATTATAAATTATAGCTATTTTATTGTCACAGTTATTGCTCTTATGCTTAGTATTGTAATAAGTATGTTGAATAAACAAACTGCAAGGTATTTAATAAGCTTCAACAAGCTCACTGGAGAAAGTTATGTTTCTGGTTAAGGACAGTGCTGATATGGAAACTGCATTTCGAGTCTTTGCATGGGTCATTGTGAATAAGCAATAATAAAAAATGGACCAAAAAATAAAAATATTCATTGAAATATTTTCAAGTAGTGACTTAAAATTCCTTTGCCTGCCATATTAAAGAGTCAAGATGTATTTAAAAGATTTGATTAAGAATTTACATTTACTATGATAGATAAAGTATCTCAAAATATAATTTGTAGTTTTCATATATTTTGGTGTGGACTTTTTATTTTTATTTTTTTGGTGGTACTGGGGTTCCTGGAAGCCCTTCTCCCTCTGGGATACACTCCCAGACCTTTTTTTATTTTTTTGGAAACAGGGTCTCTTAAGCCAGCGAGGCTGACTGTGAACCTGAGCGATCCTCCTGTCTCTGCCTCCCAAGCGCTGGGATTACAAACATGTGCCACCATGCCCGGCTTGGTGTGGACTTCTTTAGTGAGGAATGGCACATTAATTGGCTTTCTTTATTTGTGCCCTTGTTCCTAAACTTTTGACAGTTATTTGACTCTGAAAGGCCCAAAGGTCAGACTTTTAACACTGAATTATCTCCTCTAAATGACTACCTAGGTAGCTCCTGGATTTTTTTCTTTCATTAGTATGCAGTTCTGGTGTCCTTGAGGAGAATAAAAAGAAAAAAAAATAAAAGAACAGAAAGAAGAAAAGAAGGAGGTCATTTTTTCTTGAAATAGGATTTTGGCTTTGTGTAGTAGACTATCTAAACACAACTTATGGTTTCTAAACGCAGCTTTTCTAGCAAGAGAAGAATATTCTTCACGTGCCTATTTTCGATGTCAGATTTCTGAGTGGCATGTCTTAAGTGCATTTTAGGAAGAATGAGACATAGGTGTGGCTTTTGATGCCTCCTGTTTCCTTTGAAGCACGCCCAGTGACTCACTGAGTGGCCAGAGGTTGGAGAAGTGATGGATTTCTTGAACTTTTCTGTGTCAGGCTGGCTATAGAGGTATGTTGCGGAGCCACAAGGTAAAAGGCTGCCAGGTTATACTTCTTGAAACATTAATTTTAACTCATCATTTTTTTTCTTTCTTTCACATCTGTAGTAGCCTACCAGCACCTATTGAATGAAATGAAATTCTGTAACCTGCCCTTAAGACAATGTGATATAGTTAATAAAATATATCCCTTTGAAATCTTCCTGTGCCATGTAGTGGTTAAGTCACTTACAGCTGAGTGGCCTAGGGCAATTGCTTAACTTCAAATAAATAGAATTATCATGAAGATTGAATGAGGTAATATATGCCAAGTACGTATCATGCCATTTTACGTATAACAGGTCTTTAATGAATGGCAGCTATTTCATAGTCATTATTATCACTATTAGCATTAATACCGTAACAGCGATGTAAAATAAGTAAAATTCATGAGCTTAATCAAAAAGGCACCTCTATTCTTGCTTTCCATTTTATCTTTAAGATCTATTTAGTTGTGAGATTCTAGACATTTTTTGGGGGGGCACTGGGGATGGAACCCAGGAGCATTCTAACTTTGAGCTATACCCTCCGCCCTATTTTTTATCCTTTATTTATTTTTTATTTTTTGGTGGTACTGGGGTTCCTGAAAACCCTTCTACCCACAGGCTACACTCCCAGACCTATTTTTATATTTTTTTAATTTGGAAACAAGGTATCTTAAGCCAGCGCCGCTAGCTTCCAACCTGCGCGAACCTCCTGTCTCTGCCTCCCAAGTGCGGGGATTACAGGTGTTCGCCACCATGCCCGGCTTATTCTTTATTTTAAAACAGCCTCACTGAGTTGCAAAGAGCCTCACCAAGTAGTAGCTGAGCCTTTTTGTGAACTGCGATCCTACTTTCTCAGCCTCCCAGTCGCTGGAATTAACAAAGGTGCGCCACCACGCCCTGCTTAGACTCTTTTGAAATGAAGACAGTTCTTGAATTTTCTGGTCACTGCTAAGAATTACAAGTTATTGTGTTCACTTTATGTCATAAAGAATATTATAAAATTAAGAGTGTATAGATTATGAAGTAATTAAATTTTGAACGTGATTTCTGTTTAAATGTTTCCTCCTCCTCTCAGCTAGGATGTGTCCCAAGAGAGGAGTCTTTGGTTTGAGAATGGGGTGAGTGGAAGGATGCTCTGCTTAGAAATTTCATACCATAAGTAGGCACATGAAAAATACTCCTCTATTACCAATTAATTCACATTTAAAAATGACACTAGGAAAGAATCCACTACAGCAAACCAAGAACCATTTCTTCTTCCTCTCTCACCTCATTTTTCTAACCAAGACTTGTTATCCTTTTTGGTTTAGAGTGAGAAGAGATGGAAGGAATGATTTTATGTGCTGGTATTACTATTTCATGACCTTCTACATCCACTTGCAGGATGCCTAATTTGAATCTTTATCTCCTGTGTGCTTTGCACAAGGCTTTCAGCGAAAAATATGTGAGGCTGAGCATGGTGGCGCACGCTTGTAATCCCAGTGCTTGGGAGGCTGAGAAAGGAGGATCGCTCAGGTTCGAAGCCAGCCTCAGCTACTTAGTAAGGCTCTCAGCAATTTAGTGAGACCCTGTTTACAAATAAAGTATAAAATAGGTCTGGGAGTATAGCCCGGAGGTAGAAAAGCCTCTGGGTTCCACTCCCAGTACCACAAAAAATAAAAATAAATAAATAAAGATTAAAAAATAGAGGCAGGGGGTGTAGCTCAGAGGTAGAATGCCCCTGGGTTCTATCCCCAGTGCCACAAATAAATATATAGTGTTTTTCCAGTGCAGAAGGCAATATACTTTCCTCTAGCTGCTTTCCCTATCCTACTCTCCTACTCTTGGGTTTTTCCTCTATTTTCTCAGAAGGTTTTCTGTGGAAGAATTTAAAGGAACTTTAGGCTAGCCATTTCTCTTTTGTATAAAAGATTATCTTTTGCCTGAAAAGAGTGGAGCTAATCTCAACGAGTGTGCCACTTTTCTCTTTCTCTGTTGCCCAAGCAGGTAGGGAGCTCCCCTCCACCTCTTAGAACTTCCTAATTGGAGTCAAGACTCCAGGCCATCTTGTGCTCCAGCTTGTGGAGACACAGCTTGGGCTCTTCTCATGGCGTCTTCAGGGAGGAGGCTTGGCCCCATCCAACACCCCTCTCTTCAAATACATCCTTTTTACGAGTCAGCATCTTATCTGCTTTCTCTGATACTAGGTCCTCTTTGTAGTTGAGGGACCTCTGAAATCACCAGAACTGTTCTTGATCCCAGCCTACATGTTTATCAACAGATGAGCCGATTAGGAAAGCGTGATATATATCCACAGTGAATTTTTTTTTTTTTTTTTTTTTTTTTTTTTTTTGGTGTGGTGCTGGGGATAGAACCCAGGGGCATTCTACCTCTGAGCTACACCCCCAGTTCGAATTTTTATTTTTTATTTTGAAACCGAGTCTTACTAATTTGCAGAGGGCCTCACTAAGTGGTCGAGGCTGGCCGTGAAACCTGATCCTCCTGTCTCAGCCTCCCAAGTACTGGGATTACAAGCCTGAGTCAACACGCCTGGCTCACAATGCATTTTTACTCAGCCATCAAGAAGAGCAAACTGACGTCATTTGTAGGAAGATGGGTAGAACTAGAGTGTATCATGCTCAGTGAGATTAGCCAGTCTCAGAAAGTGAAGGATGATGTTTTCTCTCATACGTGGAAACTACAGAGAAACTGAGAAACAAAAGTGACTTCAGATAAATGAGAGAGATACCAATAGGAGAGTGGAAAAGGATTTGGGAAAGGGAAATAGTGAAGCAAAAAAGGAGACTTGATGAAAGAAACAGTTCAAATAATACTATGTACATATATGAAGTTATTCATTCTAATCTCAATAATATATAAAGGAAGGGGGAGGAAGGGAGGTGAGGTTGGGAGGGAAACACAGCCAGTGCTGTGTGCATGTGTGTTTCTACCACTCTGAACCTCACTGTGATATATAATTACAGTGCACCAATAAAAGTATATTCAATTAAAAAAATTTTATTGGTGCATTGTATTCATACATCATAATGTGGACAGACATGTACACATCACCCATGTAGCCCCTACCCAATTCCCACTCCATTCCCTCCCTATCCTTCCTTCCCATGTTTGGTTTAGTGGTTGACTTCGATATGTTTATGTACATCGTGTGCTTTAGAGAATTTCCTTCTTTCCCCCCTTCCACCCCCTCATTTAGGTTGTCTTGTTTGCTCCTCTAAAGGATTTCCTTTTTCATCTAGACTTCCTCCTATGACCCATTTCTCCTTAAGAGTATTTTTAAAACATTAAAAAAGTTCTTGATAATTTTCTTGAAGATTTGTATATTGGTGGGATACCTTATGTTGGATTTCTTTTCTATCTGGTTGCTGCCTCAGTGAAAAAATCCAATATTATGGCATTTCTCAGACCTTTCACAACTCTTAGAGTCTTCTGCTTTGGTCAGTGTACAGCCTTTCTCTTATCTGTACTCTGATTTTTTTTTCTCCTATCTTTATTAAGGTGGATCCCTCTGTTCGGCTACCTGTACCTTTTCTTATCTCTGCCCAGTTCCTTGCCCCCTGATTATCACCTTTCTTTGTCTAATCTATATTTTCTTGGGTAACTTGGTTTAGAAAACTATATTATGTAGAGTGTTGTCCTTTCTAGATAATATTTGCGTTTTTAACTCAAAAGAGTGAGCAACGTGGGTATTAGAGGTGCCTTGGAAGAAACAGTGGAAAACACTTCAAACCCTTCAAACCACAATACTCAGCTGTCTCCTCAACTATGTCAAAGGCTGGCTTTGTCAATCCCTGCCTACACGGGGCTTCATCAAGAATAACTTTTCCTTCCGTGTAGCCATAGCTATAATCCAAGAGGAACCACAATGAAAAGAAATGCTAGTTGGTTTTCTATCAATCATTGTTTTATTTGTGGAAATAATCATGGAGCTAGATGTCACTATCTTTGAATTAGAGTCGGGTCCAAGGTTGAATCATATGTGATTTTGCAATTATTTTTTGCTTGGTGATTTCCAGATAAACAGTGTTTTATTTTCCTCTGCTCCCACACCATAGTCAACACTGAGGACTTCTGACTCCAGGAGGTGTGGGATTTTTTTCTTCCTACACCAAGCAAGAAATCAATTCTGCACGAACACCAGCTGGTGTCCTCTAATCTAATTCCGTTTTGACACTACCTACTTGGAGAGAGTGTCAGATCCAACAGGTTGAGGGCTGATTCTCCAACACTGTCCCCTGACCCCCAGTTACAAGTGACAGTTATTTTTTCTTGTGCTTCTGAATATCAAGCTGCAAGTTCCCACAACTTCTTTCTTGGGTTCAGTTCATTTGTTGAAACAGCTCACAGAGCTCAGGGAAACACTTATTTTTACCATTTCATTATAAAGGGTATTACAAAAGATACAGATGAAGAGATACACCGAGCAAGGTATAAGGGAGGAGGCTCAGAGCTTCCTTGCCCCTTTCTGGGTGCACTACCCTCTAGTATTCAACTGTCTGGAAGCATTCTGAACCCTCTCCTTTGGAATTTTTTTTTGAGTTATTGGGGAACCCAGGTGCACTGTACTTCCAAGCTACAAGCTACACCCCAAGCCCTGTTTTTTTTAATTCTTTATTTTGAAACAGGGTCTCACTGAGTTGCAAAGGGCCTCGCAGAGTAGCTGAGGCTGTCTGAGAACCGCGATCTTCCAGTCTCCGCCTCCCAAATGCTGGGATTATAACCCTGTGCCACTAAGCCTGGTTCCCTTGGATCTTTTAATGGAGACTTTATTGCATAGGCAGGATTGAGGCCTGGGCAATTATGTTGATGCATGATTGAAAAAAAAAGTATATGAAGGACATAAAGCTAATAGACTGGATGGGGAAATCCAGCATGGCTTATTTAGATTCTTCTTGGCCTCTCTAAGCATTCATTTCTCTAGGAAATGGAACAGGACCTTCTGGAAAAAGCAAAGTTTTATGATCTCCTATTGGACAAGAATATTTCAGAGAATTCCTTTATAGACACCTCCAATACAGACAGACATGAAAGCTCTGAATTTTTTGACTTGCCTTAGACAAGAGAAACTCTAGTTTCTATGACATACCTTAGTGAGGGAGCAGTAAACCAGGAGCAATGGACAAAAAACAATAAATAAGCATTGTAATATCACTCTGGGATAATAAGAAAGGAGACTTGATCAATTTGCCATTATTAAAAAAACAAAAATAAAAAAATGAACAAACCAAAAAAACCTCTAGGACCTGACTCCTTTACTTAGGAAGGAGAGAGAGAGAAAGAGATTGGACCTTCTAAGAAGAAAGTATATGAAAGAAACTATGTATCTTGTAATGAGAAATGAGGAACACAATAAACTTGAAGGTCATAGAGATTTTCTTTTTACTTTGACATAATTTAAATGACAAAAGACATTTAAATTTATTTTTGTCAATGTGTTATAAATAAAAGGAATCAAAGTACAGAGCTGATGCATAGCAAGTTTTAGTAAATATCTTGATAAAATACAATTAGGCTTTGGACATAATTGTTCTACAAGCACATAGATTGCATTTTTTTCTTAGTTTATAGAAGCAAAATCCCTGGGAATTTACATTTTGTAATTTACAATAAAATAACACATTGGAAGAAATTAAACATTTGGTGATAACCTAAATTTTAGTATGGTTGAAGCAAGAACATCTACCAAGTGAATTTAGTAGCATTCATATTCTATTTAATAGCAAACAAATGCTTTTGGAAGTTTATTAGTGTAGCTTTAGAAATAAAAAGGAAAAATAATTAAAACTTATCCAATGCATAGGAGGAGATAGCCACTTTCTAATTTCTATCTTCTTTTAATTTTCATTTTAAATTTTCTTTTCTGTGACAAAAGTCTTCCCCTACTAAGTTTTCTTGTTTTTTTTTTCCTAGTAGATTAGGTTAATCTGTTTCATAAATAATAATTTTGGATATTCTAGTATATGATACTACAAAGTAGCTACTGCCTGGAGAATAAAAAATTTAGTCTTAAATGAATTCTTATTATGTCAGCAAAATTATTATTTATGATATTAATTTTCTATCTGAAAATGGATCTAGATCACTGAAATTCAGAACTCTGAATTTCAAACATCAATGTGAAATTAAAAATTTTACACTTTAATTAGGTAATTCAGAAGTCATTTGGAAAGGACCAAAAATACAAATTCATGATTTTTTCCTAGTAAAACAATAAAGAAAATGAACAGGAACAAAGTAAATCTCAGTGGCATATCAGCTGGTACAATGAGTAACTAAAGAAGGCTATAAAAGTTACCAGTAAGTCATTCAATCATAGACTCAGAGAGAGAAGGGCTCTCAAGAGGTCATACAATCTAGTTCTTTGCCCTGGAGAAATAGGATATCTCAGCTTCTCTCAATTTGTTCCTCCAGCTACTCTGAAAGACTTCAAAATGGATTAAACAGGTTTTCAGGTCAACAACAAGTAACTGAGTTCCTACTATGTGGCAAAGACTAAGATAGGAGCAGGATCAAAGAGATTACATCTCTCCCCTGCTCTGAAGGCATTTATAACCAAGTGGGAAGAAAAACACTTAGGTAGTTATGTTTTTATAATATTAAATGTTGGCCAGGAATGCAATAAATTCTGGGACTAAAAAATTGCAGTATCATTTAAGCTCATGACATATTATTCTGAATTCTAGATAAAAAATATGAAAATGTTTTGTCAAATGGCAAGAAGGGAGAATATGAGGTAGATAGGTCTGGTATGTCTCTAGAATGTCCCTTTGGATATTTAAAAATTTCTAAAAACTGGAATTAACAAGAGGAAGAAACAAAGCTAAGTAGGTGAGAAAAAGGGTAGCTGATCAGAAAAGAATCGAAATAAAGCTCTTCTTATTTTTGTTTGTTTTTAAATTTCTTTATTAAAACATAATATACAGAAAGATCTATGAACTTCTACAAAGTGAACACTCTTGAAAATACCACCTGAAGTAAGAAAGAAAATGTTCCCAGTACTCCAGAAACATTGTGATTCCTCCTACTTATTATAGCCTCTTGAATATAATGACTATTTGACTTCTAGTTCCAAAGATGAATTTTGCCTGCTTTTGAACTATCTATAAATTGGATCATATATGCTTTTGTCTTGGGTCTCCTTCATTATCACATTTTGTCTCTGATTCATTCATGTCATTGTGGTAATAGCAGTCTGTTTTATGACTATATAACAATTTTTTTTGATGCTGGGGATTGAACCCAGGGGCTTTCTACCTCCAAGCTACATCCCCAGATAATATAATTTTTCATTATTTCTCTCTCTCTCTCTCTCTCTCTCTCTCTCTCTCTCTCTCTCTCTCTCTCTCTCTCTCTCTTTGGTGGTACTGGGGTTCCTAGAAACCCTTCTACCTCCGGGCTTCACTCCCAGACCCATTTTATATTTTTATTTGGAAACGGTCTCGTAAGCCAGCAAGGCTGGCTTCGAACCAGCGCGATCCTCCTGTTTCCGCCTCCCAAGTGTGGGGATTACAAGCGTGCACCACCACGTCCGGCTCATTATTTATTTTTTAAACAGGATCTCATTAAGTCGTGAAGGGCTTCATTAAGTAGCTGAGACTGGCTGCCAACTCAGATCCTATTGTCTCAGCCTCCCAAGTACTGGGATTACAAGCATGCCCACTGCACCTGGCTATCACAAATATTTTTATGCTAAAAATTTTGAATTGTTTCTACTTTTAGGCTACTACAAATTATATTTTGCAAAATTATTGTATATTATTTGGTGCATAAATGTAATACTTTATTTTGGCTTTTTCTATAGAAATGAAATAATGGGTCATAGGTAAAACATTAGTGAATACTCTTAGTTTTATAAAGTATTAGTACCAATTTATACTTCTACCAGCACTGAAAATTTCAGTTACTTCACATTCTTGGTAACACTCAGTGTTGTCAGTCCTTTCTGTTAGCCATTCTTGTGTATATATAGTGATAGTTCTTTAGTGTTAATTTGTTCTTCACTGAAAAGTAATTAGAATAGATTTTTCATATGGATAGTTGGAACTTAATACTCTGTTTTGTAAAATCATTTTCTCAAGTATTTTATCTCTTTTTTAAAAGTTGTATATCTTTTCTTATTGTAAGATTATGTATTGTAGACAAGTCCTATTATACATATATAGACATATATGTCTTCTCTCTATATATAAGTATATATATTTATAAATATCCTTTATTCTGATAATGTTATTGCAGTTATTATTCTCACCTCAGTGACCAAAAAAAAAGGAAGATTTATTTGCTCACAATTCTGGAGGTTTCAGAGATTTTAGTCCATGTTAGGCTGGGTCATATCTGCAAAGCTCAGGGCATAATGGTAGGAAGGAGAGAGAGAGGAAGAGAGAGAGAGAGAGAGAGAGAGAGAGAGAGAGAGAGAGAGAGAGAGAGAGAGAGAGAGAGAGAGAGAGAATGGAGGGGTCTAAAGATATTTATAATCCCAAGGCCACACCCCTGACCTGCCTTCTCCAGCCACACTCTACTTGTCTTCCTTCCTACCCAATAAATTCATTAATCCATCAATAGACTTACCCATTGATGAGATTAGAACTCTAATGATTTAATTATTTCATCTCTGAACATTTTGCATTGTCAATATATAAGGTCTCCCAGAAAACATTCTATATTAAAACCATAGCAGTTACATTGATTAATTTTGAATATTATACCAGCTTCACATTCCTGGAATAAATCCAACTTAGTTGTAATATATTTTCCTCTTAAATAAATTATTATATTCAGTTTTCTAACATTTTATATTAATTTTAATATTAAGAAGAGTAATTAGCCTATAAATTTTCTCATATTACATTTTTATCGTTACCTGGTATTGTTATGTTAATGTTTTTTGGGGGGGTGGTAATGGGGTTCTTGGAAGCCCTTCTGCCTCTGGGCTACACTCCCAGACCTAGTTTTTTATATTTTTATTTGGAAACAGGGTCTCTTAAGCCAGCGCAGCTGGCTTTGAACCTGCGCGATCCTCCTGTCTCTGCCTCACAAGTGCGGGATTACAAGTGTGCGCCACAGCGCTGGCCTAGGTTATGTTAACTTTTTAAGATGAAAAATCTATTCCTTTCCTATCTCTGGAGTCAGTTTACATACAGTTGATTTATTCCTTAAATATTCAAAAGAACTCTTTAGTGAAGACATCTAGGCCTAAAGTTTTCTTTTGGGGAAGAATTTTAATTGTTAATACAATTTGTTGAATAGATATAGTAGTTACTGGTTTCTTTTGTTTCTTATTGAATTATTTGTGTTTTTCAAGGATTTGTCTCTCCAGTTTTATTTAAAAAAAAAATAAAAAAAAGCTGAGTGTGGTGGCGCACACTTGTAATCCTAGCATTCGGGAAGTGGAGACCAGAGGACCGCGGTTCGCTGACAACCTCAACTACTTAGTAAGGCCCTTCGCAACCCAGAGAGGCCCTGTTTCAAAAATAAAAAGACTAAAAAAACAGGGCTACGAGTGTAGCTCAGAGGTACAAAGCTTCTGAGCTCCATCCCTGGTACTGAAAACAAAACAAAACAAAACAAAACACACCATAAAGGAATTAAATTTGATGAATATTTTTATTTTGTAAGAGTTCATGAGCTTTTATACAGAGAAAATGGACTTGAATTGCCGTAGAATATTATGGCAATTTCAAAGCCTTTTTCCTCCCTTCCTCAGAATAAGCACTATCCATAACAAACAGTGTCAGCTGGTTAAAGTATGTTTAATAGTTAGCTTTTGTTACTTAAAGGACTGCTAAAAATTTGATGGCTCAGAACAGTGACCACTCAGAGTAACAGTTCTGAGAGTAGAAAGTTTGGTCTGAGCTGGCCTCAGCTCACTCAGGTCAGATGCCCTCTGAGTGTGTGGCTAGTTAGTGGGTTGGCCAGACCTGGCTGCTCAGTGGCTGGGAGGTTGATGGTATTTCCATCAATGGAGATGTGATCTCTGTGACCTTTCATCTTCTAGAAGGCTTGCCTGAGCCTGTTCTTATAGGAGTCACAGAGCTGCAAGCAAAGCATGAAAACAAATGCCCAACACTTAAGCACTTTTGAATTCTCTTCTCCTGTCACATTTTCCACTAACCCATTGGCCAACTGCCAGGTAGTCATGCCCAGCTAAAGTGTGGGGGTGTATAAAAAGTACAGATATAGAAAGGCATGAACCAAACAATCAACCCACCACAGCATGATTGAGATATATTTTCAGTTCTAGTTCCTGTGAAAGATTTCTTTGGGATAGATGTGCGATAAAACTCTGGCAAGGAATAATGGTGTTTGTATTCAGAGGCAAAGAGGAGTTGTAACTAGAAAAGGGGACAGCTCAAGACAGCATACGTGCAGCTGGGGAAAAAATTGGTCGCATGATTATCATGGCACTAATAGATATGATTTGGGTGTATCTGAAAGAGCTTAATAATTTGTGTCCCAGTAAAAGGTGAATTTAATTCAATATATGAGGTGAGAGATGTATGTTTATTAGTGTTTTTTTCTGTATTTTATTTATAAGTGGAACATATTGAAAATGGTGTACATTTAGATTGTGCTTCATGCCCTCCCCCCCATTTCCCTTCCCCCCCAATAAAGAATGTCCAGGTTAACCATGTTATATTTATACTATTACACATATTCGGATATAGCTCCTCCATTGAACAACCTCAGCTTTCTTCCTCTCTTATCCTTCCATTTTAGCTTTGCTGAGATTTCCCCTCCATCATCTGGCATCCCTCTGTTATTCCCACTACTCCCTAGGTTGGGCATATTAGAGAAAACATATGTCCCTTCTCTTTCTGTGCTTGACTAATTTCACTTAACATAATGTTCTCCAGTTCCTTCCATCTTCTTGCAAATGCTATTATTTTATTCTTCTTTAAAACTGAATAGAATTCTATTCTGTGTATTTACATAATTTTGCAACCCATTCATCTGTTGATGGGGATATTTATTAGTGTTTTAATAAAGGTAGATGGCTGGCCTGGGTCAGCTGAGGGCTTCCTCAGATGAAAGCAGGAAAACCTGTGGAGGGGGAAGGAGAGCTTCATGATGGAATAGGGAAAAAGCAAGATGAACTGAAGGTGCTATCTGGGAAATAAATATGATATCTAGGGGGAGTAATATTAATAAGGTTTATTGGGAGCTATGGGCTTTGTATTCATTATTTCTTCTAATCCTTACAGCTCTATGTTTAAAAATATACATACAGCATTAAATTTATGAGAGGAATGCTGAGAAAAGGAGACAGGAAAGATTTTCCACACAAAAGGGCATGCTGTCTACAACCTACAGGAAGGAAAAGGAAGGGAGAGGGTTGAGAGGAAATCTACAAAGGAAGGTTACAGATGAATTGAGCTGTGCAGTGTATTTGAGGTGAACAAAATATCCAGTTGGAGGCAACTTAAAAGGGAAAAAGAATATATGTTCAATGGAAGCACTGAATAATAAATCCCACACACATGTAGAAAATATATAACCTCATTTGGGGCCATGTAAAACTGAAAGTACAAAAGAAAGCCAGAGACCTTTGAGCCCCTCTCAGGGAAAACAAATCAGGAAGATGCCATCATTCAAAAAGATAAATACATAAGAGCAAATATATTGAGTGGAAATAAATTGAAGAAGGAGGTCATGATTTTTTTTCTGTTTCTAAAAAACAGAAGAGACATAGACTAGAATGGGGACTCCATGTCCACATGCACACACAAAATAGTGATGTTTAATATTGTGCAATTCATCTTTTAGAAAGCATGTGACTAGAATGAGAGTTTTAGTTTCTAAAAATGTGTTTGCATTCTTCCAGACCATTAATAGAAAAAATTAGAAATGGATTTTTGGAGCCACTGGCCAAAGAGATAATTTTTAATTAATTATTTTTTATGCATCAGAGAAGTGTAATAGTAGGAGATTTATTCTTCCCTACAATATATGAAAAGTTACCAAGAAGTGATTATCAGTCATGTGAACCTGCTAGATGGATAGAGAAAGAATCCCTGTTGATTCCTCTTCCAGCCATCTAGTGTACATGTCAGATTATGAAAGGCAGAAGGGTCAGAGGGCTATGGCCCGATACAGAAGTATTCTCTTCAGGAGGGTGGAGGAGCCTCCAGAAGGTGGGGTGACCTGCCTTGCTGCTCGTGTGTGTTTCCTAGACCTGCAGCAGCTGCAGCACCCAGAAGTTTAATGGAAATGTAGGATCTTGGGCCCCACCTCAGACCCGATGAATCAAACTCTGGTGTTGGCATCTTGGAATCTGTGTTTTTAAAGTCCTCCAGCTGACACTACTGCACGCTGAGGTTTGAGAGCAGTGGAATAGAGGCACATGGGATAATATCAGAAAAATAAAGTAAACCCAAAAGGAAAGAAAGCCAGTTTTCTTTCTTAAATATGTCATGTGTTAAAATAGGTCATGTGTTCAACAGCAACTCAATAATTGATTGTTTACTATTTCAAGGATAAACAAGACCAATGGATCTCAATGTTTTCATCACAAAGAATCTTTTTGTTGTTGTTATTCCCATCCTCAGAGTAGTAGTGTTTCTCAACAATTACAGCACTGACATTTTGGGCCAGATAACTGTTGTGGGAAACTGTCTTGTCTGCTATAGGCTGTTAGCAACTTCACGGACCTCTACCCACTTAATACTAATACCATCCTCATTTGTGAAAGTAAAACTGTCCCTGGGCACTGCTAAATGTCTCTTGAAAGCCTACGTCATTCCTAGTGGAGAACTCTAGGGTTAAAGAAAAAGATCATGTAGTTATTTATGAAGTGATAGTATATTTTGTTTTAATATAAATTTGTATAACTGACAAGAAGATTGTGGGGCACGTAGAATTCCCTCCCTCCAGATTCTTTCTTTAACTGCATGTGCAGGTCAATCCTGGCTCCCCAATATGTTGAACACAGGCAATATTAGGGGACTTTTTAAAAAGCACAGTTCTATCATTCACTAACTAAAAGTATTTTCTATTCAAAGATTAAATGTAATAAAGTATAGAAAGTGCTTAGCAGTTCAGCAGAGCACTATATACAATACACGTCTATCATTATTAGCATTGATTCCACTTAATTCTAGCACAAATCAAAGTAACTAGCAATGACCATTATATTAGACTATCTTATTGTAGAGAAAGATATAATTTCCACTGTGCTTTCTGAAATTCTTAAAATAGATTACCCCATTGCTATTATCACAGAATTCCAAGTGTCTGTAACTTCACAGTGGCAACACTGAATGAATCCTCTTTACAGTTAAGTAAAGAGGATTAGTTTCAACATTCTCTGGTTCAATTTATATCATATCTAGGATTTCAGACTTTTTGTTTGTTTGATTGCATGAAAGTTATAAATGGTCTCATTTGGGCAAGATGGGTGTGGTGGCACATCCTTGTAATCCCAGTACTTGGGAGGCTGAGTCAGGAGGGTTGCAGTTTTGCAGCCAGCTTCAGCTACTTAGTAAGGCTCTTCACAAATTAGTGAGACCCTGTTTCAAAATAAATGCTAAAAAAAATAGGACTGGGAGTGTAGCTCAGAGGTAGAATGGGCTCCAGCCCCTGTACCTCAACAACAAAAAAAAAAAAAAAAAAAAAGAAAAAAGAAAGAAAGAAAGAAAGAAAAGTAGCACATATTCAGGCCACATTTTCTGGCTCTGGGTGTTTTCAGAATGCCCTGAAATCCATTTAAAGGTTAAAACTTTCTGGTAAATATGCCAAAAGCTTAGAATTTACTTATAGCCAGGAGAGTAGACAGGTGGAGCTGACAAGATCTATGGGAAAAAGCACAATTGAGTTTGTCACAGGGAAAGTAAAAGATGCCAAACTTCTAGCCCTGAATTAGTAAAAACTATAATGAACATTTTAGCCCTAGTTTGGTGTGGCAGTAGAGGAGAGGTTCTGTGACAGAATCCTATTAGAACAGTAAGAAACATAAAAGATGTCAAGAGGTTCAACCACAAGGAGGTGAGCTTTGTTTTACACAGGACAAGCAAAATAAAAGGGAGTGTTACTGGACTAGGACCATAAAAATACACTTTAAATGCATGTGAAGCCAGGTATGGTGGCACACGTTTGTAATCCCAGCATTCGAGAGGTTGAGACCAGAAGATCTCAGGTTGTGGCCAGCCTCAGCTACTTAGTGAGGCCCTCCATAACTTAGTGAGACCCTGTTTAAAAATTAAAAATAAAAAAAATAGGGCAGAGGGTGTAGCTTGGAGGTCGAATGTCCCTGGGTTCCATACCCAGAGCCGCAAAAAAAAAAAAAAAAAAAAAAATTCATGTGAGGACACAAGGACAGGATCAGCACTGAGAATATACCATAGGAGAGGTATTCTTCAAACTTTAGACAATGTGAGCTAATTGTCACAGAGACATAACTGCACCCTGACAGGGCGTGTGTGTGTGTGTGTGTGTGTGTGTGTGTGTGTGTGTGTGTTGCTGGGGACTGAACCCAGGAACATTTTACTTTGAGCTACTCCGCTATCCCTATTTTATATTTCGTTTAGAAACAGGGTCTTACTAGATAGCTAAGGCTGAATTAAAACCTGTGATCCTTTTGATGTGGTCTCCCAAGTACTGGAATTACAGGTGTGTACTACCACATTTGTCTGTGAGTTGTTGATTTTGATGATAATAAAAATAATGATGATGATGAGTGAAAATGTTTACAGTTATTTTACCTAAAAATGTAAGTTCCCAAAAGGAGGGAATTATATTAATTAGTGGCAAAGTTCCAGTCCCAAAAGGCAGCGTGTCCTAACAGATAACTCAAGGAGTTGGCAGTAGAAAGGGAAAGTTGCTGTGGCTATGTAAAGCTTTGCCAATCTCTCATGACTTTTGAGGATCCAAAGCAAACCTTAACAACTATCATTTTCACTAATTCAGTGATAAAAATTGAGATAGTTTACAGAATGGATCAACTGATGTTAAGTATAGATCTAAATGGAGAAAGACTAAGAGCTGAGAGCCTTGGAGCCAGGCATGGTGGTGAATGCCTGTAATCCAAATACTTGGGAGGCTGAGACAGGAGGATCACAGGTTCGAAGCCAGCCTCAGCCCGAGAGTTTGAGACTCTGTTTCAAACTAAAAATAAAAATAGTGCTGGGGATGTGGCACAGAGGTAGAATATCCCTGGGTTCAATTTCCAGTGTCTCCCCAAAAAAAGTATGAGCTTCTATCTTTACTAACAACAATCCCTGGGTATATTTACTAAGAAATTCTGATGCAAAATTGAACTGAAAAAAGGGGAAGGCATCCTATTAGATGAGCAAAACAGAGCCAACTAGATGGAGAAAGGGTGATGAGAGAAGAAAAACAATGACCTTGTTAAGTATTTAAGTTTGGAATCAGATAAAAATGAATTCAAATGATTATTTGGTATATACTTTATTTTCTAAGATTTATGGTTCTTATCTATAATTATGAAAATACATATTTCCTGTTGTGGTGAGATTTATTTTATTTTAATTTTAATATTTTGGTGATGGCAAATAACAAGGGGACTTATACATGATAAGTACATGCTGTACCACTGAGCTACAGCCCCAGCCCCAACTATATATATTTTAATGTTTTTAGAAAAAGTAGAAAGGCATAGGAGATAATGGTTGGAATGTTGACATTGTAATAATAATTTTATAAGTTCATACTTTAGTTCTCCTAACAGCTCTTAAGATGAAGCAATTCTTTGGGGATACAGGGCATAGTTTGCCTAGCACCTTTTGTGGACTTAATGGCATGTGTGTGTTAAGATGACTTCTTACAAAATGGTAGATATGTAGTAGAAAAAAGCCTTAGTGGTCATATAGGTTCAAAAAGAATGGAGTTTTAAAGGGCACATGCTAATTAGCTAAGAATATAAACCACAATGCATATCATCTGATTCAGCTTTTAGGGTATGTCTCCAGTTTTTGACTGTGTAAAAGTCTGTTCCTGGAGTGGGGGTGGGGACCTTGAGGACTGTATAACTGTGTCTGTAGAGTGGCTACCACAGTTCCAGGAGCATTGTCCTCACGTCCTAGAAACTGTCTCTGTGGGCAACTACTTGGCAGAGGGTCCATGCTTGGCAGCTGCTTCAGTAATTGTTCATGTTAAGCCTAGCTTTTAAAGATAGTTCCTTTGATGTAAATGATAAAGATAATCACTTCCTGCAATTTAGTGCCCCAAATGTGCCTGCTGTAGGAGGAGGGAGAGTTGGGCCTTTGCCTAGTATAAATCTAATGTGCACTGGTCCTGAAATTTCTCAGGTAGAAGACTAAGTTGAATTTCAAGCCTCTTCAAAGCTTGTGGAGAGGCTTGTGTGTCTGTGTTTGGGGGAAGGAGTTAGGAGAAGCATCAGGAAGGCTATAGGTAACAGGATATAAATAAGGGTCATGATTGCCAAAGTTCTAGAAAAAAATAATTTTATGAAGCCCCTCTAAGACTCCTGCTTTTTGCTTCAATTTTTTCTCATTTCCTTAGGAAATTTTCTGGTATCAGCGATTTCCACTCAATCTCTACTCTTGCCAAATGGGTCCAGGTTCCTCTGAAGTTGAGTGATCTTGTATTGGTGTCCTGACACAGCCTGCAAGACTTGGGGATGCTCAGCTGTCTTCTGAGCCTCTGCTTTGTTCTCTCAGTTGTCAAGGGGGAGAGTTTTTGCACCTAGCTCCTACCATTGTGAGGATTAAATGAAAAATTACACAAAAATGTTTCACAGAGTGCCTGCCATGGAGTAGGCCCTTATCATGACTTTTTATTATTGGTGCTCCGAGGAGGGCTTGTATTTAATTTTTTAAAATCTCTAATTGTGCACTGTAAGACATTGTCCTCTGCTGAAGAGGTTTCATTTTATGAAATCAGGCTGAGGGGGTTTGATGGAAATAAAGGTCCTCTAGATTTTTTTCTTGGAAAGTCCCTCATTCTCCCCAAAATACATTGTTCGAGGAGACAGTCATGAAGCTGACAAAGAAATGATCTTCATGTAAGTAAATATGCTCGAAATATAAAATTATGGCATATGTGAAAACGTTCCTTTCATGACCACTTTAATTATAGACGTTGTCTTTCCAGCTGCTGGTGATACGGTGCCTGTGGCAAAATGTGGCTTCTATTTGAACTATGTGCTTGCACACTTATACTATTACATAAAGCAAGAAGCCCTGAATCTACAAGTGGCTGAAAATGCCTCTTCCCTGGGTTCACAGAGCAGCGTGGCCTTCGCTCTTATCACTGAGGCTGCTCTATGGATGTGATGTGATGTATACTGGTCTCTCACTTGTCAGATAATACCTGACCATAAACTGTATTTTTCTTTCCTTAGCTCCTAGCATACATAGTGCATGGCCCCATGGTTTGCGATTAATATTTGATGAACTGGGTCAGAATATCTAACCTATTATTTGTATGGTTTGGTGGAATATTTTCTGCATTTGTGAAAACAATTCACAATTGAACTTTACCTTGAAAGGTGCCTATTATGTCTTTTACTTACACATAAGAAAGTTTCACATTGTTTGGTGTGTCTGAAGAGGTACTGTTTAAATCCTGGTGGATTTAATGGCAGGTTAGGTGGCAGTAATCCAAGCACAATTGAGAGGGCTGAGACCTGGAGGCAAACCTGTAATCAGAGGAATTTGACAAGAGTCACTGGAAAACAAAGTTTGATGTCAGAATCTGAGCTTGAGAATAATTATACCTCCTTAAGAAAGAATTGAGAGTAACAAGGGGCCGATAGGATTCATCTTTCCCCATGTCTGATTCTCCTCTGGTTCAGACATATTTCTCTGAAAATGTCTGCCTCCATAAACAGACCATCAGCTATCTTAATCAAGATAAAGAAAAAAACATGACATTTAGGTAGCCCCTACTGTATATACAGCATGATTATTGTCTTATCTCTGTAGTACGCTAAAACCATTCCTCAATCCAAACCATTTTATGTAAGTGATTATCTCTTGAATGAAGAAAGTTTGATACAATTGTCTTCAATTTATAGAGTACAGCCTCAAAAGAGATAGTACTGTGTAATAGTTAGGAGCATTATTTATGGAATCAGAAAGACCTTGGAGAAGCCAGGCGTGGTGGCCTGCATGCTTGTAATCTCCGGGCTTGGGAGGCTGACACAGGAGGATCGCACAGGTTTGAAGCCAGCCTCAGCTACTTAGTGAGGCTTTCAGCAACTTAGTGAGACCCTGTTTCCAAATAAAATATAAAAAAGGTCTGGGAGTATAGCCCCGGGGTAGAAAGCCTCTGGGTTCCACACGCAGTGCCACAAAAAAAAAAAAAAAAAAAAAAAGACAGACCTTGGAGAAAATTTCAACTTTCAACTTTTCTTACCTAACTTCTCTAAGCCTTAGTCTCCCTGCAGAGCTGTAGTGAGGATAAAATAATCTGACAAGCTTACCACAGTACCTGGAATCCATGTTTGATAGATTTTGGCATCGTCATTGAGAGCAGCAGCAGTAATATCATGATAATAGTAAAGGTAGTGATACAGCAGCAGAGGCAGGGTCTATCTCCAGTGGGAATAGGGTGGGGGTGTGTTAGTCACCTGGGGAGGAGGCAAGACTTTTGGTAGGCCTGGTTTCATAGGCAGAAAAAGAATTACAATTCCTGTCTCTCTTAGGATCTGGACTTGTCCAAATTATCTTTTGAGTGAGAAAAAAAAGCTATTTGGGGAGCCAGGAACCTTATAGGGTTCTAAAGAGATTGCTGTCTGAAGACATAGGAAGTATGGCTGATAGATCAGGTAATCAAAACTATAGCTCATCTTCCTTTGGTTTTTCAAGTTTTTTCAGTCTGGTTTAACTTCTACCTCATCTCAGATTTGCCACGGAACATAAAGGAGAGTAGAATTTTCCCTATTTATGGTGCACTTTGATAGAGTTTTACAGCTCTCTATTTACTTATTTTGGTACTGGAGTTTGAACTCACGAACACTCTACCTCTGAGCTACACCCCCAGCCTTATTTTATTTTTTATCTTGAAACATTTTTCACTGATTTGTTGAGGACCTTGCTAAGTTACTAAAGCTGGCATTAATCCTGAAATCCTCCTGTCTCAGCCTCCCAAGTATTGGGATTGCAGGCGTGTGCTACCACAACCAGCTAGAGTTCTACCCTTTTAAATCCTGGCTAGAGTCCTTCTCCCTCCCAACAGGATCCACGAACCTGTAGTAAGGATCATTAGCAACAAGTCTCAAATTTGAGAAAACAGTGTTCTACAAGGATATTTCTCATCATTGGCAAGCTTGAAATTTTTGCTTTTAATTTTATCAAGAATGTTGGCAGGTGTTACAAGCTGGCACTTATACCGTGGAGGACTCCTAAATGTTTGGTATGTTCAATATAATCTTTTTTTTTCTATTAAATCATAAACTTCCTGAAAATAGTGAGCTTACTGTATTTTATAAAAAGCACCTGCAATTTATGGCACAATGATCCATGAGTAAATGTTCAGAAATGTGTTTACTGTTTATATAAAATGCTGTATTCATTTGGGCATTGCAGATACCCCGGACATGATCTCAACAGCACTATATTTCCTTACTCCATCAGGTATTTTGAAATTACAGATATTGTCAGACTGAGACTCATTTTTTTTCTTCAAAAATATTTTTTAAACATTTTTATTGGTACATAGTAAATATACAGAATAGTGGCTTTTATTGTGGCATATTTGACTTTGCATATAACATAATTTGATCAATTTAATTCCCTAGTAATTTCCCTTGTCCACCTTCTCTCCCTCCCCATCCTCTTCCTCTATGCAATTGGCCTCTATACTATTTTCATAAGACCCTTCCCCCCTTTTTTCTAGTTTCCATATCTGAGAGAAAACATTACTTAACTTTCTGAATCTGACTTATTTAACATAACACAATGCTCTCTGCTTCCATTTTCCTACGAATGACATAATTTCATTCTTCTTTATGTGCGAATAAAGCTCCATTGTGCTCTTAACAAAAGTAGAGCATGCCTTAGAGGATAATTAAATGCCAAGATTCTCAGTTCCCTAAAAACATACAGCTGGGAGCTATCTCTAGTACTCACCACTCAAATATAGCTGACACAAAACTTAGATAAGGTGTCTTGTTACACAGGAAATGGCATTTTAATTCCCTTCTTAGAACATAAATATCCAGAGAATTTATTATAGAAGCTGGATATGGGAAATTAAAAGGTCCTATACATGACTTAAGGTGCTCAAAGAGAGCAAAGCGAAAACTGCAGACTGCAGGGAGTGGCACATGTATAGTTCTTAGCTTGCTATCTCAGTACCTGAGTAAGGGCTCTGGAAATTCAACGTGTGATCCCAAACTAATTAATGGCATTGTAGCAGCAGCATTTCCTCCCTCATTAGCTTGAAAAATGGTATTAAAATGCACTTTCATTTTCTAAAATTAATGATAAAAATCTTGGCTCTTTTTAACATGTGAGAAGACAATATTCTTTTTGGATAAATAAGCCTTCCATGTACATTACAAATCTCCCTTAAAGTACATTTCTTTCCTGTTTTGTAGAAGCAGCAGCTCTGACTTGGCGTGGACCAGGGGCTGTAGACTCAGACCCAACTCTTGAGCAGGGGCAGGGTGGAGTGAAGATGCTGAGGGACACAGGCCAGTTGACACCCGCCTAAAATGCTTGCAGGAATTGTTTCCAAGTCCAACCAACAAAGGCACCCTTTAGTTGTTAGAAGTGCTCTGCGCCTGATATTACTTGAAAAAAAAAAGGGACTTATTCATTGAATTCTAACTTTATCAGATATGCATTATCTCCATTAGTTATCTCAAACAACTCATTTTATTAGAATGAAGTGAGCAGGTAGGGAATCCAGGGCTTAAAACCAACCCTGCTTCACTCCAGGATCTTCAGTCTTATGCTTTTGGCCTGGTGTTTGGGAATGCACTCCATTGTAGGGGGAAACTTAGACCCCAAAAAGCTTTGGACAAAAATGTTGTGGATGATGTGATATTGTCTAAGCTTAAACTTCACCAGTCAGTGCAGCTGAATTTTTTCACAAGCAGAAGAATCATCTACCAAAAGATTCCAAAATGATTTAGGTATTTTTGGAGACTATAGCTGAGTGCTTGTGGCTGTTGTATCGACTAGGGTTTGTAAGTAAGGAAGTATTCACTGGTTTGCAGCCTGCCTTGCAGAGGCAGCCCTTTCTGTCTCTCACATAGGCCAGCTCCTCTTTTTAGTTGTCAGACCATTATATATACCTGGGTCCTGCCTTGCCAATCACAACTCCTCTTTGTGGGGCTTCAGGGAAAATATAAATAAGAATATAATATAAATAAAAAGAAAAATAATATAAACAAATAAGAAAAATGTAAACGGAAAATATAAATAGTAATATAATATAAATAAATAGAAAAATAATACAAATTGGAACATAAATAAATAAGAATATAATATAAATAAGTAGGAATCTGGCAGCAAATAAAACAAAGTTCCACTTTGGTAATTCTTGAGCATAATCTTTACAGCTCATGCTAGAGATCTGGAAAAAGACTGGCTTAAACCGGGTGTGGTGATGCATGCTTGTAATCCCAGTATTTGGGAGGCTGAGACAGGAAGATCACAGGTTTGTGGTCAGTTTCAGCTACTTAGTGAGGCACTCTGCAACTTAGTGAGACCCTGTTTCAAGATAAAGTGTGAAAAATAGGGCTGGGGGAATAGCTTGGAGGTAGAATGTCCCTGGGTTCAATTCCCAGAGCTGTAAAAAAAGGAAGAAAAAAAAGTCTGACTTAGAGATTGAATCTCAGGACTGAGGTTTGAGCAAGGCCTCATAGCCTGCTCCACATATTACTCTCAAAATGGAAAGTTTGGGACCAAGTGATCAAGTACTTTTGCAAAAGCCAAAAGGGGGGATTGGGCTCCATTTTGAGTGTGCTTACATCAGCATATTTTAATGAAAATCTTAAGTACTTCACTCACACCATTAGTAGTCACCATCTTAGCACACATTGGAGGCATCATCCTGCACTTTATCAGTTTAGGGCTAATTCTCAGCTGGGTATGCTGGATGTGCTGAGTACATTGTGTGTCTGAAGTGGCTCTCAGCTGAGGGGCATGGAAAGATAAATACACCAGCTTCTTCACTGCCCAGGTGGAAAAAATCTGGGCTTGGTCAACATTTTCTCCCAGAGTTCCCCGGCAAGTTGAGATTAGGGTGTTCACCATGGTACTCTGCTTAATAACTGCAGTAGGCAGAATAATGGCCTCTACAATGTCTGTACCTTAATCTCTGGAACATATGCACTTATATGAGAAAAGGGTCATTAAGTTTATTGATCTTAAAATAGGGGCTACCTTATGTTACCCAGGTATACCAATCTAATCACCTTTCTTCAGCTGGAGGCAGAAGTTGGACAAGTTTAGCGCATGAGAAAGAGTTGATTCATCTTCACCAGCTCTTAGATGTAAGTTCTGATGATCAAGCACTAGAGGGAGGCCTCAGGAACCACGGGTAGCTTCCACCTGATAGCTAGCAAGGAAGGCTGGATTATTCCAAAAACCGGAGTGAACTTCTTTGAAGAGGCTTTTCAATATGCTTGTAGATAAGATCTCAGACCCTCCAACACATTGGTTTTGGTATTGTGAGACCCTCAACAGAGAACCACCTCAGCCACACTGTGCGTGGACCACTGACCTACAGAAACAGAGACTAGAAATGTGTGTGCCATTTAAAGCCACTAAGTTTGTGCTGATTTGTTATGACATTAATGAAAACCACCAAAAGCAGGTCCATATTCTTAGTTTGCTGCCTTTCCTGATTCACCTTCCCACTCCTTGCTGATGTATCTTCTTCCCCCTTCTCAAATTAGCCGTTTGCGCTTGGAAGCTGGGTCAACTTGGAGCCATACTCCTCAGGTCTCCAACGGCAGGCCTTCTGCATCTGCTGCAGAGTTTCAGCTGATCATGCTAGCCTCTGGGGAACTGTGGCCAAGGATCAGGCTCAGTGGAGAGGTTGGGTCTGTCTTTTCTGCCCAACTCCTGACTGTTCTACAGGTAACCTTTTCGTTGGTGTCCCACTGAGCTGTCTGAGGCTCTTTAGAATTGAATTTCAGCTTGAGGCATTTTTAGCTACTCATCCTTTCCGTTCTCTCTTCTCATATATTGGGCCTATGTTGCTATTTGAAAATTCTGGCTGTCTATTCCCGGTCCCCCTTTATTTTCATAGGTTTTATCCCTGATGCATTCTGTCTTGACATTTGCTTCCCCAAGGACCAAACCGACACATCAACATAATAACGTTTTAATTCTGGTCTGAGAAGGTGGACCTTGCCTAGACTAACTTACTTGTTGGAATGAAATCAGGTATTCAAGAGAGGAAGAGGAGAGTGGCTATATGCTGGTTAAGGCACAATAATGCCATCCATTAGGTACCGTGGCCTAATATATGTTGCAGAATGCAATAGTTCTGTGAATAATTCCATAGGATGTTAGGAAGGGATGCACTGTGGACAAGGGCACCCAGCTAGTGATCAAGAAACAGTATAAAAATATTCTGCCGCTTTTGTATGTTTCTTCAAAGGCCTGTCTTCTTACATATTTTAGCAGTGGTATTATATGAGGCTGTAAAAAAACCAAAGTTCAGAAAAAGTTGAAGGAAGCTATAGCAGAATAATATTGTCTTCTACAGGGTCCACACACAAAAAATACATGGCTGGCCAAGAAATTCTTCCTAGAAAACTAGCCATGGAGCCCTGTTTCTTGAAGGGGGCAGAAGATTTATCAGAAGATAATATGTAAAGGGCAAGGCTGAGTCAAAAGCTGATGCTGCAAAAGCCAAAGTCTCAGGCCAAACAAACATAAATCTAGATATGAGAATTTAAGTTTCAAAGGTACACTGCTATTTGGAAGCTAGTTATATTGTATGCTTCAAGGATGGTAATAAAGTTTTATAGCAAAATAAGCAGTTGCCTTAATTAAAAATAGAGAAATTTTAATTTCCATTATAACTAAAGGTGATTTAAAAGAATTACTTATGGGTGTATCCAGGTATAGATGTATTCACTGATGGGGTGTTAATTTTACCAAGTTGGGCAAATATTATTCTTAATAGGCTGTATCCTAAGAGTGTAATATAAGGAAACTCCAATATAGACCGGTTACTGTCCCATTCAAAATTCTTGTACCCTTCAAAGTCTTTGTGTCCAGTGGTTTTATACTCAAACCAGTCTCTGAAGAGCAAAAATTGCAGTATTTGCTGAGGGAATTGCAGTATTTGCTGAGGGAATTACTATTTATGAAATCTCTTACACAAGAGAAGTCAAGTTTGAAAATAGCTGGGCGTGGTGGCGCATGCTTGTAATCCCAGCATTCGGGAGGCTGAGACCGGAGGATCGTGGATCGTGGACAACCTCAGCTACTTAGTGAGGCCCTCTGCAACTTAGTGAGACCCTGTTTCAAAATAAAAGAATAAAAAAATGGGGGCAGGGAGTGTAGCTCAGAGGTCAAATGCCCCTGGGTTCCATTCCCAAACTCGCAAAAAAAAAAAAAAAAAAAAAAAGAAACTGTCAAACTCTGAGTTATGTTACAGGTTATTTAATCTCCAAAATTACTCACCATTAAAACATTGTTAAATCAAAGAAAACTGTCCCTTCTACTTGTTTCATGTAGTTACTTATTATGTGTTGTCTTCCCTCAAGGTCAGATCTGTACCAATGACCTCTGCATGTGCCGACTAGTACATCCTCTATGCTGCTGCACAGAGGACAGGACATGGGGGTTACTAATTGATGGGGCTTCATAGCATGTAAGTGAGGATGAAAGTATTTTGTTGGGGCTCAAAGTCAGAAGATAGAACACTTAACTCTTTTTAGTCACACTGCAATATACCCAGGAGGACTCATACTAGGCACATGACTCAGGTTTTGAAATGAATTTACTTCCTTGACATCGATTTTGAATGCAGCAATTGCATTTGGAGATGCCCCTTGTATACAAGGGTGTATACAAGTGTAGTATATGGCCAAGACAGCATAGCCTAGTACTTAGTCTTATGAACTTTGATTTATATTTGGCTTATACATTTATTTTATTCCAGTACTTCTAAGCTGTGTGATCTTGGGCCAATTTTTTAAGTTTTCTAATACTTAGTTTTATTATCTGTAAAATGAGAAAAGTAGTAGTACCCAATTCATAAAGCTATTACAAGAATAAATAAGTTTATTATTAATAGTTATACAAAATAGTTACATAAAATTCTTAGTGATACATGATGCATTAGAGCTCAATAAATACTAGATTGAAAATATAGTACTCAATAATGTCTTAGAATGGAACGAGGATGTCTAATGCACTGCCTAGCAGACAGGAGTACTGAGTAAATGCTGCTATATCAATTAGTGCTTTTGCAAAATGATTCAAGATTTAATGGCTCAAGTGCAATTCAAGTTTATTTTTCACTTACAAAACAGAGCAAGGTGGATGTTCCAAGTCAGCAAATAGGGATTCTGGTCCACACAATTATTCAAGGCCTTGAGGTAAAAATGATAGTGCCATCTTCAGCTAGTGATTCGTTGGATGACACCATCCTTATCAGCTGGAATGGTGCAGGAAAGCGCCTGAGGGCACCTCTCTGGGAGATTTCTGTGAGCCAGGTCTGAAAGTGACACAGGACTTCCCCTCACATCCATTAGAGAGAATTTAACTGCATGGCCAGACTCAACTGCAGAGATTGGGAGATGTAACTGGATTTGAGGATGTGTTTGATAGAGAGCTAATGGTCTACACTAAGACTAGTTCTTTTTAGACAACAAACCTAATACTGATTCATTTATCAAATTAAACTTTTCCTCTAGTTTTTAAAACTTTGAAACCAAGTAAGTTTGAAACAAAATATTTTTATAAACCTAGAGGTAGACCTGTATAGATCATGTAGTATTTTAAAATTAATTTTATTTCATAAATTTTAGAAAATCCTTACAGAAAACAGTTATAGAAGCATTCATATCAGATGTCATAATATCATTCAGACATTTATTAAACAACCAATAAATATTGAATTATTTAATTTTCTCTAGGAATTGTGCATTTCAGTGGAGGATACAATGAGACAGATCCAGTGCTCAGAGGGCTTGCAGTATGGTATAGACTTGGTGCTGTGCCCATCACAAGTTATTTTAGAGTTAGCAAATGAAAATACTACAGAAGAAGAGCAAGTAAAGTGCTAGGAACAGAAGGAACCCAGCTTCAATTAGGCCAGAGCTGCCCTTCCATTTCTTTGGTACTCTGGAGCTTTCTAAATGGAGTTTCTGCTATGTCAAACCTTCAGTTTCTCTTCATATCTTCTGCTGAAGTAGATGTCATGAAATATAGCTCCTCTTCTCCTTCAGCATTCACATATAATTTTTAATGTTTTAATTCCAAGAGGGAAGGCTTTTAAAGTAAACTTTCTTAAACCATAATTAAAGTTAGATATCTTTGGGGATTTTCTTGGAAATCACTTCTAAGCAAGTTATCAGAATGGCAAAGCCAAGTTATATATATCAGTCTTTAAAGTTATATCTTTCATGCCAAATTTTTTGCACTAAAGAAATTATGAAATTTTATCTCTGTATATAATAATTTACTTTTCAAAATATTCTGGCTAGGAGATTTTTGAGAGTATCTATTCCACCAGTGACTATTTAAAGATGGAGCTGGAAATAAAGATAATTTTAAAATTAATTACAAGGATATCTCATTAAATCCCTTTTAAAAACTAAGGGCAAAATAATTTCCTTTTTCCAAAAGTGAAATATAAGCACACTTTGATTATAATTATGCTGTTACTGATTATTAAAAGAAGATATCACTAGAACTAAAATTAAACTTTCTGGAAAAATATCACTTCCTATTTCAAATAAAAAGAAGTTTGAACACATTGTCTCTGTTCCTTTTTGGTAAGATGTTTCTATCCTGGACTTTGTTAAGCACAGAATGTGTGTTTACTGCTTTGAAAAAGTGGGGGCTGGCTTTCTAGATTTTGTGGGTGCATCAGCTGCTATTTGAAGGTCCTATCTAGTGTGCCGCAGCGCTGCGCAGTTTCCCGTGCCATCTCATTTCCCTTTTCTCAGTTACAGGCAGTGTTGGCAATTTGGCTTCTTCCTCTCTGGAAATATTGCATTCCATTTTCTCATGATAAAAGGACGCTTTTGAACTAGCATACAGATTGTATCACATGGTTGAAACACAATCAAAATAGGCCAGCCTCTCAGCGTTTCTCCTGACAACACGCCGTCTCCATTCCTGCTCGCATGTAGGCTGCAGCACCTACGTGTGAGAACACAGAGCGCCTGGTAGATGCTCTTTGCCAAGCCCGCTCCCACAGCCAAGTCCCATCCCCTTCTTACATCTTAGTTCCTTGCCTCTCAGCTGGGTCTTTCCAGTTCTAACAATAGTTTTCTTTACAGGGTCAGCTCCTAGATCGATACAAATAATTATACCACTTCTCAAATCTGTTTCAATTAGTCAACTCTCTTATTCCTCAAACTCCCTTACTCTATTAATTTTCTTCCACCATTTCTCCAAGTTCATTGAGACTTACAACTTACTCACTGTTCAGGTCGCCATTATCTTTCTTAGCCAATGTCAGTGCTTGCATCTCATATTCTGCGTCTTTCTGGTATGTTTGACCCACATTCTCAGCGTTTGAAGTGATTTCTTCTCTAGGCTTCTGGGCCATGCTTCTGGATTCCCCTGGGTCTTACCTGCCCCTCCCTCTCAGTCTCTCGTCCATCTCACCTCGGAAGCTGGGGATTCTCAGGATATAGTCAGTGCTTGCCTCTCTTCTTTCCTCTATACACAGTCTCTTTGCTATTTCCATGTAGTTCCACAGCTGAACAACCTCACAGAAAGAGCTCTCTCTCCTGGGCTTTCGATTTATATGTTCAGCCCTGGTTGACTATCTAATAGATACCTCCAAGTAGAAAATCTATTCGCTTTCTGGTCCTCTTATGCACCAGTGCTTCAGAGCACCACTATCTACACTGTTCTCAGGAAAATCAACAGCATGGGTGTCAGATCTCACTCTCCCTCATACCACATTTTTTTTCTCTTCCCTCTGTGAGTAAGCCCTGTTGGCAAAACATTCACAATAGTCAGATTTCCACCACTCACTATTTCCACTGCTTTGACTCAAATGTAAGTTTCTGTCATTTATCTCCTAGATCTGGTAACAGCCTCCTAACTGGTGTCTGTGCTCCCGCTGTTGTCCACCATTGTCAGTCCCCACAGAGCTGTCCGATGATTTCCTTCAAATATAATTATGATAACTAATATTTATTGAGTATGTATAATTTATCAGGTCCTATTCTGAGCTCCTTATCTGTAGTTGTTCCTTTAAACCTACTGCTATAGATGGGTATTAAATCTGTTTCCATTCTATAGATGAGAAAACTAAGGCACAAGGAAGGCAAGGAACATATCCAATGTGAGCAGCCCAGTTATATTAGTTAATTATATTACATAATTAGCTATTTTTTTTCTCTTGGTATTGATGTTTGGACCCAAGAGCATTCTACTTCTTACCTATACCCCAAGCCCTTCTTTTTGAAACAGAGTCTAAGTTGCTAAGGCTGGCCTTGAACCTGTGATCCTCCTGCCTCAGCCTCCTACTGCACTTGGCTTAGTTGAGCTCTTAAATGCTGTACTTAAGTATTTTCATGCCACTTATTTGGTTAAACCGTTTTAAGGGCTTTTAATAGCAAATGGACTAAGCCCAGTATTTTTCCAGGGATGCAAGGCCCTGTATAATCAGGTTCCTGACTGTATGTATGTATGTATGTATGTATGTATGTATGTATGTATTTACTTATTGTGGTTCTGGGGATTGAATACAGAGCCTTGGACATGCTAGGCAAGTGTTTTCCTACTGAGTTACATTCCCAGACCCTGATTGCCTTTTTTTTTTTGGTTGGGGGAGAAATAGAGAGTATGGTGGCTCAATCAAGGGGCATTCTAAACTCTGGAGTTATACCCCCAGTCCTATTTTATTTTTTATTTTGAAACAGGGTCTTCTCAAGTTGCTCAGGGTCTTGCTAAGTTGATGAGGCTGGGTTCAAACCTGTCATCTTCCTGTCTCAGCCTCCCCTACTGGGATTACAGCCATGCACCACCACATCCAGCTTTGACTACCTTTTTGATGCGATCTTATGTCCTACTTCTCTGTCTCCTTTCCTTCTTACCAACTACATCCCAACTGCACTCAAATCTATTGCTGTCTCCTATTTTAGGCCTTTAAATTTGCTGTGTTCTCTTGGAATGCACCTTGTGTGCTACTTCTTTGCCTTTTACTGGTCATTCGAAGCTCATCTAAATTGTCCCTACCTGCAAGGGTCTTCCCCAACCACTCTGTCTCCATTAATTGTCTTAGAATCACTTAAAAATACTAAATGCATCTCACTTACTTACTCGTATCTCTTTCCATTAGCAGGTCCACTTTGTTAAGGCTTTTTGGTCTTATTTCTCTCTAATCCCAAGGCTTTTCAGGGTGTAAGCACAGAACAAATCTCACATCTGAAATGAGGGTGGCACATTTTTTTCAAGGCTACTGTGAAAGGCAAGTGAAATTGTCTTCAGGAGATATATTTGCAATGCTTGAAGTTATTAATGTAAAGGGGATATCATTGTTTAAAGATGGAAACCCCTACGGAGCAGAGACCATGACTGATGTGAAAGCCTATTCTGACCCTAAGGCAAGGGTTTAAAAAAAATTTCCAATGAGAAAAGAGAGTAAATAACTGACGCACATGATTCAGTATTGTAACAAAAATATTTATCAAAGTTTTATGTCAAATCAAGGAGCGATGACATGGAAATCCAGGGAAATCCATGGGAATCCAAGGAAATCCACAGAAATCCAGGGAAAACAGCAGTATTCCGGTATCTAGAGCATGTGCAAACACATAATTCTATTTCTTTTTACATATACATGTGTTTTATCCATTGGGGAGTTTCCTTTCAAACTAGAAAGTATTACATGTTTGGATAGGTAATCATGGCTAATTATTTTTCAGGGCCTCTATAGAATGGTTAGCAGGAATATTCTTACATTTCTACTTTATGAGTTCCTGGAGCCATAAACATCTCTACAGATTTCAGATCTGTATTCTGGGGCATTTAGCAGCTGGCTGGGAAAGGCATAGTAAGTGGCGATTATGCTGACAAATTTGGTTATACAGAAACATTATGTTTTTCCTTCCTTCCTTCCTTCCTTCCTTCCTTCCTTCCTTCCTTCCTTCCTTCCTTCCTTCCTTATTTTCTTTCTCTTTCCCTTCTTTTTTGAGAACCCTTGAATGCACTGTAATCTTAAAAAAATTGATTCACTGAATACCCAGAGATTCAAATTTTAGGTAAAATACGATGTATACATTTTCTATTCCACTTAGCATTCCAAAAAACTTCTTTTGTCATTTTTCCTAGGATTTTTTCACAGCATTTATTTTAAATGCTTAGATGTAAAATAACTCTCAGCCTGCTAAGTGTACTGGCGTGACCATTCATGTCTATGAGATGGAGGCACCAAGACCCAAAAAGACTCAGAGGAGAGCTTGAACTCTGAAGGGAGTTAAAAGAGGATGGGTAATATATATTTCCAGTGGCTGAGTATATTCAACAGAATATTTCTGTTTTCTCTCCCAGAAGCACCACCACTCTACAACCCAAACGCTAAGTCAGTATCCCTCCTCCAGGTGCTGGAGCTTAGAGTCACCTTGATCAGAGACACACTGTTTGCTGAATCCAGTTGGTAATTCATTCAGTCCCTTATTGGTAAGGTCAAAGCTACTCCTGTGCAGGACATGGGGCTTGACTTACATGTGGAAGTCAAGGGAACACAGCAGTTTATGATGACACAAGACACTTATTATAGCACAGTCTGTTGAGGATAACAATATGTGTAGACAATATGTGTAGACACCTACATGCATGCACACACATATATGTTTTCCTCCAAAATAGTATTTTATCACAACAGCTTGCCCCTTCTCTGAGGAAAATTGATCTACTATGATCAGACTGACTTTACAGAAAGGATGTAGAAGCCCAGGCAGTAGAAAGCATATGGTTGTAAGAACTTAAAGCCTATGTTTATCTGATTCAGTGCTTTGGTTTGGTTTGGTTTCAAAAGATGTTGCAGATTGCCTTTTGCCACAAAGAAGTTTTATCAAGACTGTACAATCAATTTTACCTTTCAATAAAACAGCCATGCCTCTAGGACTTAGAGCCCTGATCTGAGGAGATGATCCCCAAAGGATCATCCTGAGGGAATTGTCTCAGGACAATGCAGTGATGACTTAACACTTATAAATTGGCTTCTGTTGGTTCTTGTTTGTTTTTTTTCTTCAGAGAAAAGAAAATTAAAACTCATGAAATTGACTCAAAAAACTGAGAGCACAAGAGGCTATGATCTGACTTCTCCATGACTCAGCTTCACTTGGGCACACACAGTGTGTTCAATAAAACCATAAAAAACAAGGCTCTCTGTTCTGGACGGTCTGGAAACCCAGAGCCTATCACTATCCTAAATGAAGCTTCAATGATAATGGCTTCCATGGACAGGAGAATTCTCTGCTGGAATCCACAGTGGGGCCTTTCCCCTTGTTTGTATTGGAAAATCTCATTCTAAGCCTGGAATCTCTATTGCCTATCTCGTATTTATAATCAGTCACATAGAGAGGTAATACCCATAGTTAACAACAACAACAACAACAACAACAACAACAACAACAACAACAGGATGGAAGATTAAGCAGATACCCTCCTCCAAATATAAGTTATACTAATACTTATTGGGTTCCTGGCATGTGCCAGACTCTGTTCTAGGAACTGGGATAAAAACCAATATTGAGACAAGTGTGGTCAGTGTTCTCATAGGGTGTGCATTTTAGTGAGGGGAATGTAAAATGTATAATAGACAAATAAATAAATGTTCAGGATGGGGACTTAAAGATATTGAGAAAATTGTGGCAGAGACAGTAAAACAAAACAAAACAAACAACAACAAAAAAGACATATACACACACACACATAAAAAACCGGGCATGGTGGCACATTACTTGTAATCCCATTCCTTAGGAGGCTGAGACAAGAGGATTGCAATTTTATGACCAGCCTCAGCAACTTAGGGAGGCTCTTTGCACCTCAGTGAGACACTGTTTGAAAAAAAATTAAAATAAAACTGAAAATGTAGCTCAGGGGTAGAATTCCCATAGGTTCAATCTTCAGTATTCCCCCAGTCCCCACACACAACCACACACAAGAATAAACACTTGTCTTGTGTGCTTGTATAGCTGTCTTAGGAATGGAAAGAATTCTCACCACCCCTGTTCATTGTAAATGTTTTTCATCAGAACTAAAGCCACTCAGAGAGATGGTCATAAGCATTAAAAGTTACCTTGAAGTCAGAATATGCTGCATTGTACCAAGAAAAGTATGAAAATAAAAATGAAAACCCAGGAAACCATTAAAAAGCAGAATATGCAGCATTACCATTTAGACTTTCAAACTCAGAAAGCAACTACATTTTCTAAACAAATTTAACAGGCTGACCTTGAGGCTTGCCATGTGCTTTTCTTTAGGGGATGAGAAGTGGTTAGAGGCAGATTTCCATACATGTGCTGAGATTCTTAAAAATAAAAGAATGAGAAGTATAATGACTTCTTAAGCTTCCAGTAGCATGCTTGATAATACTTGGTAGGATTTAGTTATAGAGTACAAATGAAGTGGAAACAGACACCCTTGGACTAGCCACGTTCAGGATGTTTCTCCCCCCCCCCCCCACAATTAGAATTTCAGAGTAGAGAGTGGTTGCAATGGAGGCACACACAGAGTTGGGTCCATCTGTCTGCAGCCACAAATAGAAAGCTTGTCACAATGGAGACAATATTAGTTAATCTTTGCCCAGGAAACCATAGAGTAGCAAGAGTTGGTAGCATGCCTTCAAAAGTAGAATGCTGCTTAGCTGTGATGGGGACATCATATTAATGAAGAAACTACCCTTCCTTGAAAAATAATCTGCAGTATTTCATTAGTTAAATTCTCCTTAGCCCTATTGATCAGTTTTATAGAACCTCAAGTCTAGGCAGAATTGTGAAGAGGTGAAATGCAATTATTTTACTGGTCTTCTTAGACACCCCCTCTTTCTTCCAATGATAGATCAGTGGAGTGACAGCTCTGGATTTAGCAGGATGGTCAATGGGAACAAGGAGGGGGTAGAAAATCAAGATAGCAGCAGCACCTTCTCTTTAGCTGCTTTTTCCACTGGGCACAGCTAGCGTCCATGTAATGTTGAATGTGCAATGCAAAGACGGCAACCAGTTTGCAATATTCTTTATTATAACAGAACCTCCCATGAACTTTCTCAAGCGAGTGGACCCACCTTGTCTCAAAGTTCTGTTTCATCCCAAAGACAGTCTGCAGAGAGGGCAATCGGGTGCTCTATTTTTCTTTTTTTTTTTTACAACTCTTCTTTTGCAGTGGTTGAAGGGTAGAGTGGTTAAACTAGAGAATAGCTGATAAACATTTCAACTCTAATTTTGGAAAGGAAAGCAATCAGTTAGTTTGTGGTGAGCTGGAGGTGGTGGCTTGTCCTGGCCCGTTGCTCAGCATTTACTGACATCTTGTTCGGAGCTTGGGGATGGTGGGGTACTCACACCGCCAAGGAAACCTGCAAAGGCTAAATCAGAGCTTTTTTTCCCCCCAGAGACTATATTTGCCTTCATACCACTGGATAACCTCAGATGCTTTGTAATTTCTTATTGTAGCAACCGGCTTTTATTTTACTTTGCTCATGTGAGAATTTTTGCTAAATGAATACGGTGACATTTATTTCTGTATTTCTAGTGTTTTGCCCTGGAGGACAACAGCAAATGCTGTATTTACTCTAAGGGACAGCATCCTCATCACTATACACTTTCAGAGGAGATTTGGGCAATGGTTGTCATCATGATGACTATAGCTTGGGTAGGAAAATTGCTGGTGACAGTTATCTTTTCAAATTCCTGGTGAATCCAGCTTTCCTCAGGATTGCTCACTTGTATGCTTAGTGGAAGTTTTTCTAGATATTTATATATTTCTTCATTTTGAATACTTTTCTTTAAGTGTTATAATACTTATTGTCTCTAAAATTCTTGTCTTTATAAATGCAACTTCTATGTTTATTGATTTCTTAAGCATTTTTGTTCAAAGATACTTCTTCAAATTTGGAGAGGCCTTCTTTGGGAGATGTACTAAACTTTCTTTGCCAGAAGAAGGTGGGAGTGGGTGGTATTTTAGTTCGAATTAGGGTATTTTGTGAAAAAAGAGAAAATATAATAGGGAGAGGGGAAAGGATGTTGGGTTAAGAAAATGTTTCTTCCACTGTCAATTTTATTTATCCTCAAAATCCTCTGGATGGAATCTTGACATGTTATTGGTAAATCATCTTAATGCCTTTCCTTCATTCTGGGTGGATATTTATTTTGATTCAACCTGACAACTAGCAACAATTCTGTTATAAATGGCCAGGTTTAGAAAAGCAGGGGCGTTACCAAGGGGACGGGAGAGGAAGAGCTCTCAGTCCATGCTGAGCTGAATCGTGAAGCAAGAAAAATTTTTATTTTTTTTTACCTTCCTATGTCTCTTTTGGAATTATTTTTTCCCAGAAATTTCTCCCATCTTAAGCTACTCAGGGTCTTTATTATCATTTCTGAGCAGCTTAATTCTCCTCCCAATATACCACTGTTCTGTTTCTATTTAACTCAATTCAACACATACGTATTTAGTATATTCTGCATGTCAGGAACTGCCCTAGGCCCAGGGATTTCAATGTTGAATAAAGCACAATCCATGTTTCAAAGGAGTCACCATAATAATATAGTGGCCCACACCTTCCCCACTCTAAAAAGGTTCCTGATGGGCTCATAATATTCTACTGATATAAATCAAATTCCACACAAATACCAAGGAGATTAAAGATGTCTCTACAGATTGAGAAGGGGAGAGGATGGGAAGAACAAACATATGATAAGTGTTAACATTCGCTGAGTTGCTTTTCTCAGGGTCTTGCATATATTAATTTCATTTTATTCTTGCAATGGCCCTATTAGTAGCACTATTATTGCCACTTTACTAATGTATCTACTGGGGCACAGTGAAGGTAAGTTGTCAAATACTCACAATTAGTAGTGGTAAGGGCAACTTTGAGCCTACTAGAGCTCTCAGAGTAGTCACTGTACTGTCTACAAAGATATTTTTATTAATCTTTACAAAAGAGCACATCTATGGATATTAATTAACTGAACAATCCATGTTATTATGTTGTGTTAACTCATAATATAAGTTGAAAATGGTTCACACTCTCAAGTATTTGAATATCTAGTGGAACATCACAGCAAACAGAACATGACAAATTGCATTAATACAAAATATAGAATTGATGAAAGAATACAGGAGGCGCTTCTATCTGTATATAGTGGTCTTCTATAATGAGTAGTAACTTAGTGAGTTGTATATACTTTATCAACTTATAAAATACTTATTTAAAAGAACTTTCAAAGATGCAGGACACATAATGTCTTTGAAGTGCTGACAATCTGTTGAGTGGGTTCATGAATCCACCTTTTCACTGCTTCTCACCTCCTGTGCATGTGTTTGGTAGAACTACGCTAGACAAAAAGACACAAAAACACACACCTAGCGTGCATGTTGTGAAGATCAAGTGCAATGCATTTCCTTGGTCCACTCACTTACCCTGTCCTCACACCAACTAGTTCATGCCTGTTTTCACACCTCCCAGATTTTCTTCATTTTTAGTGGAAGCACATCACTTTACTTTTTATTTTGCAGAGGAAATGGATGAGAACTTCCACACACTTTCAGCACTACCTAACCCTCCCACCTTCATCAGGTGCAGACACCGCCTTTCTTCCTGGTTCTGTAAATGATCTGTCTCTGCTCCTGGCTAAAGGCAACACCTACACATGTACACTAAGTTACATCCTTCCTGCATTACGGATTTCTCTCTCTTATGAAGTAAACTTGCTCTCACAGTCATGAGTTTGCATCTATGTCTTCACTGAAACTATGAATCTAAGATGATAAGGCTTTGTCTTGATAAATCAAATAGCCTGATTTTAATGCCATGTCTCTTGACAGTGACCATATTCATTCATTCATTCATTCATTCATTCATTCATTCATTCATCCATCAAATACTTGTTTTGTTTTCAGGTCTGGGGATGGAACCCAGGGGCATTCGACCTCTGAGCTACACCTCCTGCCCTATTTTTTTATTCTTTATTTTGAAACAGGGTCTCACTAAGTTGTAGAGGGCCTCACTAAGTAGCTGCAGCTGTTCACAAACCTCAATCCTCTGGTCTCACCTTCCTGAATGCTGGGATTACAAGCCATGCCCGGCTTTCTTAGTACCTACCTTTTCTTAGGCAATTCTAGGTGCTAGAGAAACACATTCTTCTTGCTTTGCTTCTATTTCTCGAGGTGCTTTTCTTAGTCTCCTTTACTGGCTATTCTTCATTCTAATCATTTTTTAAATTTTTTATTGGTGTATTGTAAGCATACATCATGATGAAGTTTAGGGTGATAGATACTTATAGGCACTTGGTGACCCTTCCTTCCCCTCCCTGTGATCAGTATTGAGATTGGCATTGATAATTTTGTATACATACATCCAGTTGATTGAAGAATTTTTGTCATCAGATCTTTTTCCCCTAACTTGTCCCCTTCTCGTAGGTCCCCTCCACCACTCCACTATGGCTTCTACTTCTTTATCTTGCCTTTCTTTTATATCTCAATTTCTCCCTAGCTTCCACATATCAGAGAAAACATATAACCCTTAATTTTTTTGTGACTGACTGATCTAATTTAGTGTAAAATTCTCTAGTACCATCTATTTTCCTGATTTAGTTTTTCTTTATGGCTAAGTAGAATTCAAATTGTATGTATACCCAAAATGTCATAACACATTTATCTGTTGATGGGCACCTAGACTGGTCCTCTCCTAAACTTTAACTGGCCCAGGGACCAGTTCATGGACCTGTATGTTTTCTATCTATGCTGTATATTCATTCATCTTGGACCTCTCTTCTGAAATACATCCTATTCTTATTTGATGTTTCACTTGGATATATAAAAAGTATTCAAACCTAACATGATCAATTGCATTCCTGCTATCTCCAAACTCTTTCTACCTGTTCCATTCTCGGTATTCCTCACCTTAGTTAACGGGGGAGTCTATTTTTCTAGTCATTCATACCCACAACCTTGGTGGCATTCTTGACTGCTTATCTGAAAACCAGGATTAAATTTATTATAAAATAATGTAGATCCTACCTTGAAAATATTTCCAGAATTTGATGATTTCTCCTGTATTTCATGTTTTTGGCTCAAGACATCAATTATTTTTGCCTGATTTGTGTGATGATCTCCTAATGCACCTTGCTTGTATCCTAATGTATTCTCAACAGAGAAGACAGAGTGACTCTTAAAACATGAGTTAGATCACATCAATTTTCTCATAAAAAACTTCTACTGGTTTTCTATTTCCCTCAGAGTAGAGGAAATAGTTTTCAAATAATCTTTATGGTTCTGAATTTTCAGATACCATTAGCTCTCTGAATTTTCATTTACTGGTATCTTCATGAATCACTATCTCACTTGCCTCAAGTCTTCAATCAAATTTTACTTTCCTGATGAGTCTCCCTTTTATAAAATTGCCATTCTACATCCTTCTAGTTCCTGAAACTTCTTATCTTATTTTAGGATAAGTTTTCTCCTTTGCAATTATTACTATCTAGCACATATAGCACTTTAATTATTTATTTGTTGTCTTCATAACTTCAGTAGGATCCTCATCCTACTGAATTATTTCATTATTTCTCTTCTATATTACTGCTATTATTTTAGATAAGTTCTGGGAATAGAATATGTGATCTATGATTATGTGTTGAATGAATGAATAAACAACAACAAAAATAAACTCTACACTAGTACTGTAGGCAAATAGATACCCCTATTAAAGTTTCATTAAATGATGGATAAATGGTACAGTAGTCGAGAAAAAAGCAAAAGAAAAGCAAAGTAAAAGCTATAATATGAAGTCAAATTTAGGCTAAAATATATGCCCCCAACTCTACTCTAATACTTTTGCTTATGGGTTTGACTCTACAGTATAAAGTAGACAATATGAGATGAAAAAAATTGATTCATTGATTCAACATTAAGGTCTAATTTCTTAGGCAAAACAAAATTACTTTAGAAAGCCATTTCTCAGGGTTGCAGAAAGAAAAGGCACAGTGAAATGTAATGAAATGTCTTCTCCAACTTGTTAGTGTCCCTCAACTGGCCAGTGACATCATCCCACAGTATAGTTTTGTTATCAGCAACTTTCTGAGGACATAATGTATTATATAGGCACCTATTACTATCCCTGTGTGGCTTAACTTGGCTTTAGATTTTAAGAATCTAGAGGAAATGATGGATCTTCCCAAGAATTGGTCTGCTCCTTGTTTACTCCACAAATACTCATTATCTATAATGAAATATTAATGCATTCAGTACTTGGTATACAGTAGCATACGAAAAAAGATTCCATCTACTATGTCATAAATGTCACATTTCCAAAAAGTAGTCCTTATTTTAGTCAAATTTTGAGGGCAGTAGTGCATTTGGATTCCATATGTTTCCATTCCTGAACCTGGAGTGCTACTACTGAGTTAAGATTTTTAATCTATCTTTATGTGTTTAGTAGCCATAAGGTCATGGTTGTTAGATTTCAGCAGATTCCAGTCTAAAAGAGAACATTGTGTTAAATGAGATTGGCCAGTCACAGAAAGTGAAAGGTCATATGTGTTCTTTCCTATGTAGAAGCTAAGGAGTAATTGGGATACAAAAGGGACTTCAGATAATAGAGAAATTTCAGTGGACTGAGGGATTTATTTGGTCTAGGGAAGGGTGATAGGGTAAGGAGAAGTAATAAAGGAAACACTTCCATTGATGTCATGTGTACATGTGAGAATACCAATGATAATCTCAAGATTATGTATGGGGAAGGGGAGGGAGGAGGAAGGGAGCTGGGGGGAAGCCCACCAAGTGCTGTGTGCATGTATGTCACGATCACTCTGAGCTACATTATGATGTGAGACTACACTGCACCAACAAAAGTATAAAAAAAGCTGAAGGATATTAAAAGTTAAAAACGATGGGATATGTATACAAGGAATTTTACTCAGCTGTAAAGAAGAACAAAATGATGTCATTTGCAGGAAATGAATTGAACTGGAGAAAATTATGCTAAAAGAGATTAGCCAGTCACAAAAAGTTAAAAGTTGAAGGACTCTAGATGAAAGAGAACCCTTAGATGAGTAAAGAAGGTGATCTAAGAGAGGGAGATGGGAAGGGGGAAGCAGGAAGCATTCTAATGCACATGATGTACATTCACAAACATATCAAAGTCAGTCACTAGGCTGAACACAAGGAGGAAGTATTGGGGTAAGAATTGGGGAAGGGCTAATTGAGGTATGTGTGCATGTATGCCTCTATCATTCTGTACCTCATAATGATGTATGATTACAATGCAACAATAAATTAAAAAAGTAAATACATACCATATAATGTAGTGTAATATATTAGTGTGTGTGTGTGTGTGTGTGTGTGTGTGTGTGTGTGTGTGTTATTAGTGATTAAATCCAGGGATAGTCTGCCTTTGAGCTACACACCCAGCCCTGTTTTATTTATTTATTTATTTATTTATTTATTTATTTATCTTTTCTTTTTTCTCCTTCCTTCCCTCCCTCCCTCCCTCCCTCCCTTCCTTCCTTCCTTCCTTCCTTCCTTCCTTCCTTCCTTCCTTCCTTCCTTCCTGTCGCGTCCCTCGACCAGCGATTAAGACACGACACGAAGCTCTTCTTGCAAGCCGTTTATTCAGGATACTCGTAATGGCGGAATGGCGAAGATCTGCCTCGCGCAGGGCATTATAAACATTAACTCACCCAATCACTTTTTGCCACATCTCACTCATTCACTGGCTCACGCTCGTCAGGTTACCACCACGTCATGTGTTACGCAACCCTAGCCTCCAAATATGGAGTTGCTTCCTGCACAGCCATGTGCCTAATCAAGCTCAGAGGCAGGAAGCCGGCGCCATCTTTCAATGGCGGCTCACCACAATTCCCCCTTTTTGTTTTTATAGGCAACAGGTAAGAGCAGAGGTTTGACCCCTATTAATCACTGGCACCTTTTTCTAGGGACGGGTACTTGGGTGCCTAACCCGTGTGCAGTCAAGCGTACTCTTCCTGAGGACCAAACTTGTGCCCTCAGCTGCAGTGCTTTGCCTTGCAACCTGAGCCACTATGCCTTAGCTGCCGCGAGCCAGGCTTGGGGTGATTGTCCTGCCTCGATAGCCACACAGGCCTGTATAAACATGGCTGTATTATGATTAGAACTTTGGCGAAGACGAGCAATGTACCAGACACAAAACAACACAGCTACAACCAATAATCCCATCAAGGCCTCCAATTTAGCCCATTCCTTTAGATGATTCATGGCACGAGTTATCCAAGATGACAGTCCTTCAGCCAAACTGATGTCCACACGAGTCGAGTTGACGGTGACCACGGCAGTGCGTAATCTCTCTAGTTGGGTTTCAAATTCTCCCGTCCAGTTGCCTAAAAGATAAATTGACAACTCCCGAGACAGGTTAGCGGCTTTTGTAAAATTTTCATATTGAACGCTGGTAACACAGAGACCAGGATATCTCCATTCACATCCAAGCTGAGCAAGCTGCCATAATACCTCAATTTGTTCTTAATTTTGGTTAGATTACCAGCAGATTCCCCTGAGCTCCTAAGGGATTTCCATGCTCTAATAGCACAAAAATTTATTTGATTATAAACTTCCAAAGGAAGTCGGGTTTGGTTTTGGGCATGTAGCCCTTGTCCTAAAATCATATCTTGATCCCATTGAGGATTTCCAGCAAGAGCATTAGCAGCAGCCTGATCAGAGGCATATTCTATGTTAAAGGCCTTCCATTTCAAAAATTGTCCAGGGGTGAGGCACGCTCGTGTTAATCCATTTTAGTCCCCTGGCGTTATGCAGTTTTTAGCCAGAGCTTCCACTTGGGCTAATGTAAAGGAAGCTGTGACCCCATACATGCGAACTGATTCTGCTAATGCCTTAATGACCTTAAAATCAAGGGGTTCATAAAAACAAGCACCCTGTGTATCTTGAAAAATAGGAAAGGCCAACGGGAGCTCAGTTCTAACACGTGACCAAACTTGAGGGCAAAAGGAATTATGAGATCCCTGAGTGGAGGATGATAAGGATGGCGGTGGCCCAGGAGGAGGATCTTGTAAACCTGAGGGCATAGGAAAGTCCGGATCTAATTTAGGCAAACGAGATTTTTTCGAGGCTGAATGAATTGACACACAGGCCATTTGTTTCTTTAACGAACCCTTTTCTTCATCAGAAGAATCAGAAGAGGAGTCTGGCCCTTTAAATTCAGACAAATTCCGATAGAGTGAGGAACGGACAGGTTCCTTTGCTTCACTAACTGCCCGTTCTGACTTATGCTTTTCAGATTTTTGTTCTTTGAATAACTCGAGGGCGGTTTGCCCTTCCTTAATAGCATCATCATATTTTTGATCTTTTAAACAACCTTTGACCAATTTCCAAATAGTAGAACACAGGGATTAAGGCTTCCCTGTTGCTTGGCATATTCAAGATTTCGACCAAGCTTTTTCCAACTAGGAACTGTCAGGTTACCTGAGACAGCAAACCATGGAGCAGCTCTGTCACAATCATTTAAAAATTTCTCTAAAGTAGACTCTCTAAATTCTAAACTTCTAGAATAAAGTAGCTCCTGGAGAGCCAAAAAAATTGGATGAGACTGCGAAGCCCCCATCCCAAAACTAAGCTCAAAATGAAATTCAAAAATGGTCCGCCTTAATCGCGGCTTTACCTTCGCGTTCCCGCGACTGCTTTAACCGCAATTCCACTTTCACTTTTTCGCGTCTGCTTGACCGCAACTCCACTTTCACTTTCCCGTGTCTGCTTTAACCGCAACTCCACTTTTCACTTTCCCGCGTCTGCTTTAACCGCAACTCCACTTTTCACTTTCCCGCGTCTGCTTTAACCGCAACTCCACTTTCACTTTCCCGCGTCTGCTTTAACCGCAACTCCACTTTTCACTTTCCCGCGTCTGCTTGACCGCGGCTCTATTTCCACTTTCCCGCGTCTGCTTTGATCGCAGCTCTACTGTCACTTTCCCGTCTGCTTTGATCGCAGCTCTACTGTCACTTTCCCGTCTGCTTTGATCGCAGCTCTACTGGATTTGCTCTCCCCTTATCCACAGGTGAGAGCGGTTACCCGCATTTTTCGCGGACCCCCCAACTTACCAGGGGACTTACCGGTGCACCTTCCCTGACGACAGCAAGTTCTGAGCTTCACGCACGGGAGCTGTTTTTTCCCCGTACGGGCCACCAGTTGTCGCGTCCCTCGACCAGCGATTAAGACACGACACGAAGCTCTTCTTGCAAGCCGTTTATTCAGGATACTCGTAATGGCGGAATGGCGAAGATCTGCCTCGCGCAGGGCATTATAAACATTAACTCACCCAATCACTTTTTGCCACATCTCACTCATTCACTGGCTCACGCTCATCAGGTTACCACCACGTCATGTGTTACGCAACCCTAGCCTCCAAATATGGAGTTGCTTCCTGCACAGCCATGTGCCTAATCAAGCTCAGAGGCAGGAAGCCGGCGCCATCTTTCAATGGCGGCTCACCACACTTCCTTCCTTCCTTCCTTCCTTCCTTCCTTCCTTCCTTCCTTCCTTCTTTTTTTCTTCCCCATTCCTTCCTTCCTATTTTTTGTGGTTCTGGGAATAGAACCCAGGGGCATTCTACCTCTGAGCTACACCCCAGCCCTATTTTTTTAGTCTTTAGTTTGAAACAGGGTCTCACTAAGTTGCAAAGACTTCACTAAGTAGCTGAGGCTGTCAGCGAACTGCCATCCTCCTGTCTCAGCCTCCCAAACGCGGAGATTACAAGTGTGTGCCACCAAAACCGGCAATTTTGTTTTATTTTCAAACAGGATCTCAGTAAGTTGTGGAGGGCCTCACTAAGTTCTGGGACTGGCAGCAAATTGTGATACTTCTGTCTCAGCCTCCCAAGTACTAGGATTACAAGCATGTATCTCCATTATTTTTATTTTAAAATAAAAAAAGAAAAATAGACAAAATAACTCTGCCACTTGCCACCAAATTGAACAAGTGGCTCACTTATTCCAAGCTTCAGTTTTATAACAAAAACAACAACTGAGTCGCTTGCAAGAATGCACATACAGATTTGGAGAAATTAAATAGAACAAAGCCTAGAATTTTCTCAGGGGTTGGAAATTTGACTAATATTGTCAACTGAGCTGTGCAGATTGAAAGGCCTAATAAGACTTAAGTGGAAGGCTAATTCCACCACACTTTAAAATAGTAAATGAGTTTTATCTGAGGGCATGTGGGAAAGGAAAAGATGTGACTTAGAAAGCAGGCAAGAAACAGGACAAGAAACAGGACATTACTTACATGCTAAGGAGTCTGGATTTCAGTTTTTTGTATGGGGAACTATAGATGAATTCTAAGTATGAGAATGACATGATTAGATCTTTGTTCTGTGTCATTTTTTGGCAACTAGAGAATGAATCTGAGATTTGGAAATTCAAAGAGTTTGGAGTCAGGAAGCTAATTATCTAGATAAAAGATGATGAGAGATGAAAGCAGAACAGTGGGACTGGGAATAAAAAAAGAAAAGGACCATTTGTAATTTCTTCTCTTGTATTTCTCTGTTTTGTATCACTTTCTTTGGGTAGTATCACATGACCCTTAACTTTTCTGATATTTTCCTGTGGCCCAATGGTGTTTTTATCATGGTGCTTTAATGTGATATCCCCACAAAAGGGCATTTGTGTTTTTATAGCATTTCCAGTGCTTAAATCCAAGCTTTTTATTAATGTTAGTGTTTCATCACCAAAGCCAGAATCATGGAGAAAATTTCTTGGGGAAGAAAAATCCTCCTGCGTTTTCTAACACTCAAAGTAAAAATTTACATATTTCTGTTCATATTGGTACCAGCTTTTATCAGATAGTCCATATTTTACAAAACACTATAAGCATTTTATAAAGTCTCAATAAATGGAAAGTCTTTTATTAAAGCAGTGTCATGTTATGGCAGAGGGTATGAGATATTTTTGTCTGGCTCTACTTCTGATATATATATATATTTTTTTTTACCAGAGTGATTCAAAGTTAAAAGGAAAAGCTTTAAAGAAAAAAAAGAACCTGTTTGAAAAGCCAAGGATTTAACCAGTGTCTCATTGGAGCCGAGAGGGCGGCGGCATGGTGAGTCAGGAGCTTGCTTGTGCACAGAGCCCTTCTTTGGTGCTGATTCCTGAAGTCCCCCCCCCCACCCTTTGTGAATGATGGCTGTGAGAGGGTGGATATAATGAAGATAAAGTGTGGGTAGGTGGTGGGAAGGGAGAAAACACCATCTTCCTTGCCATTTCGTCATTAAGTTCTAATAATGGAGGGGAAACCTGGTAGAATCTTAAAGGAGCCAGGAGACTTCTTCTTTTTGGTCTTTTTTATTTATAACCTGAGCCACAGGGTATTGGGCCACTTATCTCTTGTTTCCTTAAGTGTAAATTTCATCACATCATTCAACCATTATGTTCCTAGAGCCAACTGGTGCTTAGCCCATTGTAGCAATGAAGAAACACAAGCCCTCAGGGATTGTAATTCTAGTAGGAGGTGCAGGTATTTAGACAGTAAAAATGAAAAAGGATCGCATTGATATATAGTACTTTATTGTTTACATACAAAAACTAGTGTTTTATATATTTGTATTATATTTGGTATATATTAATACATATTCAGTTGATAATTATAAGATATATTAAAGCCATTAGATAGTAGGTGGTATACTTTAAATAGCAAGTATATAATGAAATAAAGGTAGTTATGTCTTTAAATACTAGAAAAGGCATAAGACTTAACATTTCTAAAAGTGTCTCGGAAAATACAATGTGTTATGTAAATGTAAATGTTTATTCATTCACAGGGTTTTAAGAGTGGTGCTGGAGCCAGGCATGGTGGTGCATGCTTGTAATCCCAATATTTGGGAGGCTGAGACAAGAGATTGCAGGTTCCTGGCTAGCCTCAGAACTTAGTGGTGAGACCCTGTTAAAAAATAAAATAATAAAGTGGTGCTGGGGCTGTAGCTCAGAGGTAGAATGCCCCTGGGTTCAATCCCTAATAACACACACACACACACACACACACACACACACACACACACACACACCAAAAAAAGAAAAGGAGTGCTAGATTCAATTTCAGAGATTTTAGATTTTAGGTCGAGGCTTCAGCATGGATAAAACATCATACCTCCTGAATCTAATGACTAGATCCATATCCTTAAAGTGTTTTAGAAACCACTCATGTCTGTAGTAACATGGCATTGCTTTAATAAAAATTCAAAATATGGGCTATGTGATGAAAGCAGGTGACACTGTTAGCTATCAATTTCATTATTCAGATTTTGGATATGAAGGCTAAGATGGTTTCTAGTCTGGGGGTGCTGGTTGGCATAAGCACTGTCTCGAGGCACTCCCCTTGCTTAGCATGCTCTATGGTGTTAGATGATGGCTTCTCTAGCCGCTGGTATCTATCTTACAGTATTTATTATGCTGAAAATAACCACTATACCTCCACGAGAGCATAGAGCATAGAGATACTGGCCTTATCTTTTCCCTTTCAACCTAGGGAAATATCTGACTCCTGGTAAGTGCTCCTAACTGTTGCAACGATTATTTGAGAACATGGTACTTATGATGGTTAATTTGATGTCTGGCCTTGACTGGGCCAAGGGATGCTCATATATTTGGTAAAACATTATTTCTAGAAGTGTCTGATAGGGTGTTTTTAGAAGAGATTAGCATTGAATTAGTAGACTGAGTAAGGAAGATGACCCTTAACTTGGCAGGTATCCTCCAATCTATTGATAGAATGAATAGAACAAAAATGTGGAGGAAGGGTGAACTTGCTTTTTTTTTTTTTTTCCCCCTGAACTGGCACATCTACCTATCATCTCCTGTCCTTGTATATTGGCACTTTTGTATCTTGGGCTTTCACGTTTGATTTGGGACTTACACCAGCAGGCCATTGATTATCTGGCTTTTGGAATCTGAAATATACAATTTATTTCTTGGTTCTCCAGTCTGCCGATGGCTGAGTGGGAGATTTCTTTGGATCTATAATCATGTGATCCCATCCTCATAATAAATCTTCTCTTACTCCTCTCTCTCTCTCTCTCTCTCTCTCTCTCTCTCTCTCTCTCTCTCTCTCTCTCTCTCTCCTATTCTGTTTTCTTCCCTTGGGTCCATTACTTTAGAGAACATCTCAGAGGTTTGGTGACTGCTGTAAAATGCAGTGTAAAAGAGGCTGGAGCTGTTCCACTCCTGGAGGAGGGTCCCATACTGCTCATGCCAGACCTGCTGCCTTCTGCACAGATATCTTTTTTCCTACTCAAAGTAACTCAGGGAGAAAAATAAAGTGATAAAGAAAATATGGCATTGATACACAATGGAATTTTACTCAGCCATGAAGAAAAAATTATGTCATTTGCAATAAAATGGATGGAACTGGAGAATATTATACTAAAGAAGTCAGCCAGTCTCAGAAAGTGAAGGATGGTATGTTTTCTCCTATATGTGGAAGGTAAAGAGAAATTTGTAAACAAAAGAGATTTCTGATACATAAGGAGACAGATCAATAGGATAGTTGAAGGGAATTGGGAGAAGAGGTGGGAAGGAGAAAAAGAAGGATAAAGGAAGAAAACAGAATAATGTATGTTCCTATAAGAAAGTATCGCTACTAATCTGAATAACATGAACTTGGAGGAGTGGGAAATGGGAAGGTGGGAAGAAATATGTCAAGTGATGTGTGCATGTATGTCGACTTTAAACCTCACCAGGATGCATAAATACAATGCATATATATGTATCAGAGCAAAAAGGTACTAGGCACCTCTAGAAGCTGGTTTCTTCTTATGTTTAAATTATTTTCTGTCCTTTCTTTAGAACATCTTGCATTGATTAAAAAGGTTTTTTTACACTTATTTTTTGCATGACAGTGAAGCTAATGATGTACTTTTTTTCACAGAAAGGTTTGCATCATTTTTACTTAGGAGACTAACTGTTTTTGTTTTTTTAGAATAGATGAATCAGAGGTATTTATTGTCTACTTTCGTTTTTAGGATTTCAGTGAATTCTTACCAAAATGAAAATGGCCTTAATTGAGGTTGAAGGACAAACTATGTTAATCCCAAATTTCTCTCCAGAGTTTGACAAATCATTTTTTTTCCTTCCTAGGAAGTTTGGATTTCCGGTGAGACTCACACTGCTCTGCCCTTCTGTTAAGAAAGTGCTACTTTGGGTCATCTCTGATTGAGTGCCAATTACTCCAGAGTTAGACTCATGTTGTTTTCATGCTCTGAGATTGCATAAACTCAGCTGACATCAGCCGTGAAAATGCATGTAACTGCCTGTCTTCCAAGAAGATGACTCATTCAGATGAGTAACAAGTAAGATTATCTTGTCAAATTCCTGGTGAATGCATCCTTTTTATCCCCACTGTCTACTCACATGAAAATCTGAAAAACTAGGAACTAGAAATAACCCAGACTTAATGGTGATACTGACTTGATAAAGATATTTGGGGAAGCAAATGGTAGTAATAAGAGAACAAAATTATCCTAAAGATTTGGGTTACACTAGTTCACATGGTTTTTAATTTTCCAGAAAAAAGTAAGTAAGAAAGAAAAATAAAAGCAAAGAACAAAAATGATGAATTGATTGAGTCTCAAAAAAATAACAGTTGCTTGAATTCTAGCAATTTTTGATGAGGCCTGTTTTGAATTTGGTGTAGGTTAAGAAATGTTAGATTGGAAATGCAACTGGGGCTCATTACCTTTGGTTTTGTTTGTAGAAGCAAAAGACAACCGGGAAATAAGTGGGAAATGATGCAGAGACTGAGGTAATGAGCATTAGTGATTCAAACACAGATGTAATGAGCTTGTTGATTTAAACGTAGAAGCAAGAGAGTCAGGGGAGCTATAGCACATGCTGTGTTCTGCTGCCATATTATTTAAGAATTATTGACATACAGGAGTTTTGAAATTGAGAAAAGAACATAAAAAGAATGATTTTTTTGAAAAGCAGAAGGACCTCTATAGTCTTGAAAAAATTGGGAACTATGAAGCAGAGTCCAGAAAAGTTTTATGAATAATTTCACATTGTCCTTGAGCTCTCAAAATTATAGGCAATAATTTGAATGATTTCTCAGTATTTCCTGGCGGGGGGAGGCCTGGTGGAAATGGTCCACAGTTTTTACAAAATTCTCAAAGTGCCCTCCCTCCAAATTAAGAACAACAGCTATAAAGGAATAGCCTATAAAGGAAAGTTCCACCCTAACACCTAGTCTCTATCTCTGTAGTTGGTTACTTCTGTAAATATTGGCTTCTAATGTAAGTGAAGTTATCTCTATCCTGACTTCTCCACCAAATGTTGTTATAGTCAGTAAATTATATAAAGTGTGAAAAATATTATTTTCTAACACTGTTGAAAGCAGCTACGTCTTAGAATTTTTAAAGAATTTATTTAATCTTTACAATAGCTCCATGAAATGAATATCATCGCTTTCTCTATTTTACCTAGGAAGAAACACAAGTACAGACAGATCAAGCAATTTCTCAAAGTCACTCTGCTGGTAAGTGATACCAGTGGGACTTGAAACCACTGAGTCTGATTCCAGCATAGTCTCTTGACAGCAATACCATAATACCTCTCCAAATGCTTTATACAATATCATTCAAATATGAGCCGACTCATGAATGGTGGTCAGTGGAGACATTCTGAAGAAGAAGAAGTTAAAATTTGCAGTTAGGTTTTTCTTTAAGGTGATTACAAGTGGTTTTGGCAACACCAGCTTAAGGAGCTGCCTTGGGGAGGGGAGAGAGACAATTTGAACATGGAGGATACCAGTTTTTCCAGTGTTCCAATTTGATGTTCTGTACTCAGATTGGAACAAACTGACCAGGCAAACTGGTCTCAAGCTAAACCGCAATTCAAACACTGCTTCATCCAGGCCAGCTTTAATGTGCTTGGCTAAGCTCATTTAAGAAGGACATAATGTCCCTCTCCCTGAGGATGAAGTGTTTGTTCAGTGTGGCTGATTTCTGATGAAGGGCATATGGAGTGTGGGTGTGGCCATCGTTCCGAAGAGTGAGCCTTGAGGCCAGGAGTATCAGAGAGTTAGGGAAGGTGTTTGTTTGCTGGAGCAGTAAAGATCTATATTTGCTTTCACAGGGGTATTTCTGCCCCCTCTTTTCCTGCTCAGGTGCACGCACTGGTTCAGCTGTGGTCTGCTAGTGTCCAGATGAGATGTAGAGCAGGAAGAATGACAGCTCAGGGATTCCAACCTGATCCCAGAAGTCAGAGATAATTGGAGATAAGAATGCTTGGAGATAAGAACTCTCTAAAGGAACACAGAGAGTTCCTTTCTACGGAGCATCTCAAAGCACCATGCAGAATGGCATAGCTGGAAGGAATTTCAAGACTTCTTAAAGAACTCCAGAATTGGTTAAAAAAAAAAAAGGACTTTAAGTAAATAAGAGAAGATACTAGTAGAATAGTGAATGGGGATTTAAGAAGAGAGGCAGGGAGGTGAAAGGGGAGATCTGATAAAAAAAACAATGGGGGCAGGAGGTAGAGGGCACCAAGTATAGTTGAAATGTAAACCATTTATGTTCAATAAAAATTTTGTAAAAAACAAACAAACAAAAAAAGAGAGAATAATTCATCGATATACCAATTCTATTATGTATTGGATGGGGAAGAGCCAGGTGAGACTCCGTTTGAAACACACAAGTGCTGTATGTATTTATGTTTCTATACTAATGAACCCCATTATGATGTATAAGTACAGTGCACCAATGATAATAATAAAAAGGAACGTCGGAGTCTGTGTGAATATATGTGTTTTTCTGAGACGATTTTAGCTTTCATAAGATTCTCAGTTCCGTGTCTTGCAAAAAATAATAATAATAACAACCAACAATTTAGTTCAAAGCCCAGACTTAGAGAAAAGAAAATTAACTCTAATCCACCTAGAATAGATGGATGCTTTAAAAGGCTCTTCAGAAGGAAATGCACTAGACATAACAACTGTTTTCAGCTACTCCTGCTTTTAGATAGGTACTCCACTTACCTATCTGAAATTTCTGAGGCACTTTAAATTCATTTGCTTCAGTTATAATCTCTATGGTGATGGGTGAAAAGTATCTGGGAAAGTCCCTTTACAGTGACTTTTGAAGATGGTTACCAAGGTGTTGTCATGTTTCTGGACTAAGAGTCCTGGATTCTTTGAGCTCTCCTCCTTAGTTTCATTTTTTAATCCTTTAATATTTTTTGTGGCTCTTCTCTAGGATCTCTTTTTAAGGTCCCTCTTACTCTATGGAGATGGACCACAGGGCTCTCCTCAGTGTCCAAGTAATGCCAGGTAGAGCGGATAGGGCACCTCCAGCCCCAGCAATCTCATTCTCCGCTTGTTAAAGATCTGAAATCACAGCATTGCGGTGTGGACTTCACTGCTAGCTACAAGGACCATGCTCTGAAGGATTCATCAAACCATTTAGAGCTGATAACACTCAGGGCACAGGTTAATGTTGCCTTGGTAGGTAAGAGGCATTGGGACGTTAGGTCACTGAGCCAAGTGGAGATGGAATTGAAATCATCTCCTACTTCCTTGAATCCCAAGAACCATATTTATATAAGCTTTTGTTCTCCTAGAAACTTCTCATTTGGTTCCTTTATAAACTGGAGATACAAGATACAGCAGTAGTTTTCCCCCTCTCCCTTTATCCATGGTTTTACTCCTTGTGGTTTTATTACCTACAGTCCACTGCTATCTGAAAATATTAAATTGAACATTCTATAAGTAAACAATCTGCAAAGCCAAAGTTGCATGTTGCTTTGAGTAGTGTGATGGAATCACAAGCCATCCCGCCCCATATTTTCCAGGACATGAATAATCCCTCTGCCCAGTGTGTCCACATTGTATACTCCACCTGCTTGCTAATCACTTAGGTGTCATCTGTATGATCAGGTCAACTGATATGATATTGCAGGGCTTATGTTCCAGTAACCCTTGTATAGTAGTCTAAGGCTGTGTCATACTGCTGATATCATCCCACTTCATTTAATCAGGTAGGCATTGTATCCTTTCACATCATTACAAGAAGAGTGAGCATGGTACAGTAAGATATTTTGAGGTAAGTAGAGAGAGAGGGAGGGAAGGAGGGAGGGAGAGAGAGAGAACATTCACATAACTTTTATTATAGAATGTCATTGTCATTATTTCATTATTAATTGTTATTTTCTTACTGTGCCTTAGTTATAAAGTTTATCATAGAAAATACTGTATATAAGGCCGGGCGTGGTGGCGCATGCTTGTAATCTCCACTCTTGGGAGGCAGAGACAGGAGGATCGCGCAGGTTCGGAGCCAGCCTCTCTGGCTTAAGAGACCCTGTTTCCAAATTAAAAAAAAAAAAAAAAAATATATATATATATATATATATATATATATATATAAAATAGGAAAATACTGTATATAGGGTTTAGTACTCTTAATGATTTCAGATATTCACTGGATATCTTATAACATAAGCCCCATGGATATGGGTGGACTGTGTTAATGTGCTTTTCCCAGGATCACATAAGTTTTAAAAATCATTGTGCTCAGGGGATGGTAAAGAACCCAGATGGCTTTGAACTAGTCTTTATTCTGCCACTAATATTTTTTCTGTTTGATTTTGCCTTTGTTCTTTTGGTATATGATGCAAAAATATTCACATACAAAACCTCTGGCAAATTTACATGATATAAAAGTGGATGGAAATCAATAGCAAATTTCTGATGTTATGAAAGCATTCCAACCTGAGACTTGGGGGATACCTATTTTGGCAAGATATATTCATGCAGAGATTGAAACACATTGAAAGGCTGAAAATAACAAACCAGATATCTGGCTTCTGTGTGTCCCTCCACTTAAGACAAAGGTCAGCCGGGCCTGAAGGCTCTGATACCTAAGGTTGAGACTTGAGGTTTGTAATGTGTCTCAGTCCCCTCTCCTTGGCTTTTTTTTTTTTTTTTTTTTTTTTTTTTTGCGGTATTGGGAATGGAACCCAGAAGCAATCTACCTCTGAGCTACATCCCTAGCCCAATTTTTTGGTCTTTATTTTGAAACAAGATCTCACTGAGTTGCAAAGGGCCTCACTAAGTAGCTGAGGCTGTCCACTAACCCAGATCCTCCTGTCTCAGCCTCCCAAATGCTGGGATTACAAGTGTGCACCACCATGCCTGGCTTCTGCTTGGATTTTTGACTCCTCATGTCTATAATGTGGACATCTAGAACTTGGAAGGAACTGTTATAAAGTACCCATATTTTATACAGTTATAGTTAGCTGAACAAATATTCATGCTGGGACTCCATAGTTTGAATGTGATTAAAGCAGCCAGGTATCTTCTTGTGTCTCTTTTTTCTCATATTTAATTAATTAATTTATTTATTTATTTATTTTGGTAGTACTGGGGTTCCTGGAAACCCTTCTACCTCTGGGCTGCACTCCCAGACCTATTTTATACTTTTTATTTGGAAACACGGTCTTCTAAGATAGCAGGCTGGCTTCGAATCTGCAGGATCCTCCTGTCTCCACCTCCCAAGCGCGAGGATTATAAGCGTGTGCCACCACGCCCGGCTATTTTCTCATATATAAAACCAAGACTCAAAGACTGATTTTTTTTTTCAAAAACCAGACATGGTGGTCCATGCCTGTAATCTCAGTACTGGGGAGGGCAAGACAGAAGGATCACAGTTTCATAATCAGCTTCAGCAATTTAATGAGGCCCCCAGCAACATAGTTGGACCTTATTTAAAAAAAATAATAAATCTGGGCGTGGAAAGGCATGCTCATAATTCCAGTACTTGGGAGGCTGAGACAGGAGGATCACAGGTTTGTGACCAGCCTCAGCAACTTTGTGAGGTCCTCCGTAACTTAGTGAGACCCTATTTCAAACTAAGAAATAAAGTAGGTCTGGAGATGTAGCTTGGAGGTAGAATGCCCTTGGGTTTAGTCCCTAGTACTGCAAGTATATAAATAAATAAATAAATAAATAAATAAATAAATAAATAAGGCTGGAATGAAGGTATAGGTCAAGGGGTAGAATTCCCCTGGGTTCAATTCCCAGTAGACCCTCCCCTACATATACACACCAATGATCTTCATGATGACTTCACAGAAATTGTGGGGAATCATAAGACTTCCTTCCATTCTGAAATCGAAGAGTGAAATAAGAACAGAGAAAGTTCCCATATTTAACTAAAATAAAGATCAGGAAGTATAGTTCCACACTTGAAAAAACAAATCTCATGATTCATTGTGCCTCAAATGATCCACACAAGACGTGCGGGTAGACAATTTGAGAAGCACTAATCAAGAGATATCTGCCTGGAGATTAGTTCCTAAAACTGGAGCTTCTTTGTCAGGTAATTTCTAACATTTACAGAGGCTGTTGACCCCAAAGATGGTTGGGTGAAGAAGAAATTTGCTAGGGAATAAATATACTGAGGAGAAATCTGTTTAAACTTTTAGGGTGTAAGTGATTTCAATGACTTCAGTCACATGGGCCAACACAGACTATTGGTGAGCCAACTTTTTGGCAAACTATATTGAAATATAATTGAAACTAAGTACTGCTTTGTGTGTATGGTTGTGGGGAGGTTGTATTGGGGATTGAACCTTTATTTCTATTTTTTTTTATTTTGAAACAGGGTCTCCCCAAGTTGCTGAAGGTCTGACTAAATTGCAGAGGGTGGCTTCAGACTTAACAATCCTCCTATGTCAGATTTTTAAATACTGGGGCTACAGGAACGTGCCACCATCCTCAGCTCTAAGCGCTCTTTAACAAACAAAAATATTTGTAGTTATTACCAACTGGGGATACCTTATTACTATATGCTCTTAGAATATCAGAGTTTGATCCTTGACTCATCAACTTGCTAGTTGTATGATTTGGTTTAAGCTATTTTAACCTCTGTGTGTTTTAATATTATCATCAATAAAATGGACATAATAATGATAGCTATTTCAAAAGATTATTGAGCAGAATAAACGGATTGATACAAAAACATTTAGAACATGAAATATTCAATAAATACTGGACACTACTATTATTATTAATATTATTTTCCATTACTTGGAGGATTTTCTAAATATTTGAAAGCCATAATTTTATAATCATCATATTTATTATAAAGTAGCATATTTAGGGTCAAAGTTTAGAAAGATTAGAAAATATTATAACAGTTACTTATGTAAGCATTTTTCTTACCCAAGCCTTGGTTTTAACTTCTACACTCATTTTGTGTTTATTTACACCATCTATATTGCTAAGTGTCATAAATAATGTCTTTAGCAATGTTAGCATGGAGAGGAAACATCTTTCCCAGAACTTTATAAAATGAGTTATGATCACTGAGTCTTACCCTTGGATGGAAGGTGAAATTCCTATAAGAAACTTAAGTTCTTTGGATTTGCTCTGCTGACCTATGATAGATGGACCTCTTTGCATAAAGAGAGGCCACTTGACTCACTGAGGGTCACAGACAGAGTAGCTAGGAAGAGACTGACTTCTGGTTTTCCTGAATTCTCACTTATTTTGCTTTTCTTATGAGAAAGAAGGAAAAATAATTTCATGACAAATAGCTAAAAATAGGCATTTTACCCAAAATAGACTTGCCTTACACTAGCCACGCATCACTACATATAAAGCTCATATTCTTTCACTTTCCTTTCCTAATACATGGAAGAAAGGAAAGAATAATGAACTTACCTCCCTGTGCTCAGTGACTGGGCTCACATCATAACAGAAGCTTGGGATTCTGAATTCTGTAAACTTGTCTGAATTTTTGTCTAAAACTAGATACTCAGCTGCCTTTTCAGAGTGAGGCTGATAACCCTTCCCCCAGTTTTGGTTAAGGAATACTTTCTCAAGCTATACATTACAAGGAGATGGAGCATTCGTTACTTGGTGCTCCAAAGTTCTCCTAGTTCAGCAGGATCCCCAAAGAAGAGCTCTCAGTAAGCATTAAAAATTTAAACTACATGGGAGCCTGAGAGCCAAGTTTCCAGCTTATTAAGTTTTTGTTTATAGATGTATAAAAGGGTTTAAGTAGAACCTCTGAGGCTGTGGGGAAAGATTCTGTGAGGCTGCTTTGTAAAGGTAGAGGTATGCTTTATGATATATATATATATATATATATATATATTGCTTTATATACTACATATATAAAGTATACATATCATATAGGTATGTTTCATATATATCATAAATAAGATATAGGTATATTTTATGGTATATAAATATATCTCATATGATACATGTTTTATACAGAATATGATTTTTATATGATGTATAAGTATATATCATATGATATATAAATATGTATAATATAGTACGATGTATGTTTAAAACATACCTTTACCTTATTTGTGATTATGTATATATGAAACATACCAATATCATATATACATGTCATATTATATATAGCGTATAAAACATACATATACCACATATATAATGATTAGGCAAAGTTGCACAATAATAAGTCTAGTCATTTTACCAGGAGTTTTATTAAACTTGTCAAGATGTCAAGGAGCTAAATATTGTACCTGTGATTTACATATAGAAACATAGCTTGTAACATAGTAAAGAAGTTTCATTGGTATATTTTGAGTTACTGGAGTTTATAGATATTATAGCATTAAAACTACTTCAGTTAACACTATTTCAAATGATAATACAAAATTATCAATGCCAATCTCAGTATCATGTATGGGTAAGGGTAGGGAAAAGGGAGGAGCGGGGGGAAGCTCACCAAGTGTGTGTGCAGGTATGTCTCCATCACTTTGAACTTCATTATGATCTATGATTACAATTTAGTCAAATTATCATATGTTTTGAGGCAATTTATTAAATGCTTTAAGCCCTACTGGTGTCTCTGAAGGAATTCCATTCTGCCCATCAACAAAGTCGAGCTTTTTACCTACCCGAAGTGGTTCAGAAGCAAACTTTGAAAGTGCTGAATTTTTCCTAAACACAATTGCTCAGTTTATAGTCACACATTTCGACCACTGAGAATAAATGATCCTATGTCATCTCATCACTGATTACTAATTAGCTCTTGCAAAATTTTGGTGTGTAGATAATGGCCAACACTGTGCCTTTGGCTCATTCATTAGTGACCAATAACTCCCATCTTTTGGTGCTTTCCAGATTTTAGCTTTGAAATTCTCAAGTCTTAGAGTACTCCTCCATAGTTTTCAGAGATAAGTGAGGAAGGTTGAGGAGAAAGTACAAAACCCTCGCAGCAAAGTGGCCCCCGAATTTGGTGTTGATATCACAATATTTTTAGTGCTAAATGAGTAGGGCATAGATTATTTGCCTTTTGTATTTCCTGTACTTTTTTTTCTTCACTCCTTTTTTTCTTTTTCTGAACACTGATGTTGGTAACCATGAGTTTCAATTTACAAAAGTAGATGTGATTAAAGTGTGTGGTCTAGACTTCCGGGAAGATGGCGACCGAGAAAAGCGGGGCTTAAAAGTCCCGCTAACAACCAATCTCCATTACCACAAAAAGAGCGCCTTTCCTAGCCAGAAAACACCATCACCAGAAAAACAAAAAAACCACCAGGCTCCAGAGAGAAAGCGGACTGAGAACAGAGCTCAGGGCCACAGAGGAGACACACGAGCCCGAGGACGCGGCAGCAGCACCATACTGCCGGCGGCAGCGGCGAACTCAACGGACGGCTACAGCAAGCCAGGTGAGCCGCTGCGGAACAGCCAGGCGGGATCTTTCAGCGCAGACAGCATTTAAAGCTCCCAGTGGCTGAGCTCAGCACACGCTTCAGGGATTAATCAAAACCAGAGAAGAAAAAATACGCCAGCCTCATGGCTGAGGGCGTGGCAGAGGCGCCATATTGCCACCGGCGGCGGCAGCAGCAGTGAATTCACCGAGTCCAGTACAGCTACATCTGCGTACTCAAGAACAGTGAGTCAAATTGCGGGCCACAGAGGAGAAATCGCAGTATTGGGCCTCCTGGGACTTGACCCAGTGAGGGAGTGGTGGTGGCAGAGATATCACACCATAGGAGAACGTGCAACCTGGCACCCCCCATAGTTTAAAGCAGCCTCTATCGACTCCCTGGGTCGGAGACTCTGTGATACAACCCAGTAAAGGAGTAGTGGGGTCTGAGATAATACAGACTCGAGATCCAGAGCACCTTAAGTGAAGCCATAGTGACCCAAGGGAAGAACCCAGAGAAGGCACAAACCTCCGAAATCATGGGAAAGAGGAATAACACTGGAGTAATGAATGTGCACAACCCCACAACATCAGAACCTGATAAAACAGAAAATCAGAGATTTCTAGAAGATCAAATCAGGAAAATAACTGTAGAAATAATAGAGGTGCTTCGAAAAGAACTCAGAGAGAGCCAAAAAGAGATAAGGGATGCAATTAATGAAGTAAAGGCCTCAATTCAAAGCACAAACAACCGATTAGACCACATGGGGAACAGAATCTCGCTCTTAGAAGATGAGCAATCCAAAAATGAATGCATAGTTTCTAATCTAGAAAAAAATATCCAACAGCAGGAATCTGACATTGAAGAAATATGGGCCCATCTTAAGAGAGCTAACCTAAGAATAATTGGAATAGAGGAGGGAAAAGAAAGTGATACCAAAGGGATCAACAATCTCTTCAAGGAAGTAATAGCAGAAAATTTTCCAAATATAGAGCAAGAGGTTGATACACAGATCCAGGAAACTTATAGAACTCCCTTTAGACAGGATCAGAGAAGAGGAACCCCACGCCATATAATTGTCAAAATGACCAATGTGGAAGCCAAGCAGAGAATCTTAAAGGCAACAAAAACAAAGGGCCAACTGACATTCAGAGGCAAACCAATTAGAATCACTCCAGACTTCCCAAACCAAGTCATGAGAGCCAGAAGGGCTTGGAGTAACATATTCCAAACTCTGAAAGAAAACAACTTCCAGCCAAAAATTTCCTATCCAGCAAAACTTTCTATCAAATTACATGGAGAAATAAGAAGCTTCCATGACAAACAGAAACTGAAGGAATTTATGTCTTCAAAACCAGCGCTAGAGAAAATACTCAAAGAGATTAACTACAAAGAAGAAATAGGTAACACTCACCAGAACCAGAGAAACAAGAGTTTCCATCCAACAGACAACTAAGATTGGTTATCTGTGGAGATTCATTATTTATGTTAGTCTTTTACCTATCTCTAAGTTGTATTGTTTGCCTTTATTGTTGTTAATTTCTAGGATTTCTAGTTGGAATATTAATATACCTTCAGATATAGCAATTGGAAATATTTTATCCAATTCTATTAGTAACTTTTAACTCTGTTTACATTGTCTTTGGATATACAATATTTTCTTTTATTTTTTAGGGAGTTTGTATATTCTTCTGTTGCCTGTGCCATTGAAATCATATCCAAGAAATCGCTGCCAATTTCAATGTTGTGAGGTTTTATGACCCAGATTTTCTCCTAAAAGTTTATAGTCTTAAGATTTATATTTAGGTCTTTTATCTATTTTGAGTTAATACTTGTATATGGGATTAGGTAAAGGTCCAATTTTATTCTTTTCCATGTAATTATTATTTTTCAACAATATTTAGTTAAAAGATTATTATTTCCACCACCAAATGTCCGTGGAAACCTTGTCAAAAATAACTTGACAATATAGGGAAGAATTTAGCTCTAGGCTTGTATTTAACTCCAATGGTCTATATATCTGCCTTTAGAACAGTACCACACTGTTTCAATTATTGTAGCTTTATATGGTTTGAAATCAGAAAATATATATCTGCTAGCTTTGTTCTTTTTCAAGATCGTTTTGGGTATCTAGAATTCATATTCCATATTAGGATAGATTTTTTTCTGAAAAATAAATATATAAATATATGATAGTTTCACCTAAAAAAACAGAAAAAAATATGCTCTAGTAAGAAAGAAAGCAAAAAGAAATATTGAAATGCTATCTTTAAATCATCAAACGCTTGGTATCAGACAAATGAAACTGTTATGTGAGATTATCATTTTTAATTTTGGATAAATTGCTATAATACTAGATGTCAACCACTAAGCTAAGCATGGGAAGGAGGGATGGGGAGAGAATGGGGTGGGGATAGGGTGGGGGCTGACTGGGAGATGTGTGCATGTATGTCTACAAAAGTTTGTATCCCACTATGATGTATGAATACAGTGCACCAATAAAATAAAATTAAAAAAAAAAAAAAAGTGTGTGGTCTAAGTGTATGGCAATCAACTCACTCAGATGTGTCAGCACACTTTTCTTGTGGATTAACTGTGCTCTGTATTGAGATGTGCTATTCTAACTTTAAAAATTTTAAATGTTATTTTTAAAAATAACCTTATTGCTGGGCGTAGTGGTGCACGCTTGTAATCCCTGCGCTTGGGAGGCGGAAACAGGAGAATAGCGCTGGTTCAGAGCCAGCCTCTCTGGCTTAAGAGACCCTGTTTCCAAATAAAAAAAATATAAAATAGGTCTGGGAGTGTAGCCCGGAGGTAGAAGGGCTTCCAGGAACCCCAATACCACCAAAAAAATTATTAAAAAATAACCTTATTTCCCAAGTGTTAAAGAAAATGAAAATGACTACAAAGTCAATTTCAACATAACCTAGATGTCATGAAAAAGAGGTGCGAATTACCCTATGAGGATAGGAGGACTCATACAATTGGACTAGGCAGGCAAATATCCTAAAAAGGATTGTGTGATAGGCAGAAAAGACCTGGGGATTGGACACTATAGTGAAGGAAATGTAGAAGCATATGTGGAAAATGGATTTCCTAACATTAGGATCAGACAGACATGCACTTCTATGTCAATGAAAAGTATTTTTCATCCCCCATAAAGAAACCAATACTCAACTGAAAATTGAAGCTCCTGAATTAGGTTGGTCATACCATAGAAAAAAACATTATTGTATAATTCCCTAGTTGCTTTAGGAAGCTGCATAAAGTTAGTTTCTGAAGTTACAACTAACCTTAGACTATCCTATGAACCTAATCTCAAAAAAGAAAATTTTATATAAAATAATAGAGATGATTTTCCACATATTACTAGCATTTATTCTTTCAACAGTTTATCAAGCAGTACCTTAAATCATAGCAACAACAATATTACTCCTAGTTCCTAGGCAATATGATTTGAAAAAATGGAGTTTCAACCCCCCCCACACACACAGCTTACAAAATCCAAATATCTAAGTTGAAAAAGATTAAAATAAGTTTCTTTTAGATGAAAAAATTATTATAAGTAATAATTTTTGCATATATATCATTTAATTAGTTACACTACAAATTACTAATTATTTCTCATTAACTATCCCTCTTGTTTTTAGAGAAAATAATAAGTGATACAGAATAACCTATAACCTCTAATGCCTTTATTTTCTATCTTAATGTTAATATCACATAGCTGGGCATGGTGGTGCACGCTTGTAATCCCCGCGCTTGGGAGGCGGAGACAGGAGGATCGCACAGGTTCAAAGCCGGCCCGCTGGCTCAAGAGATCCTGTTTCCAAATGAAAATATAAAAATAGGTCTGGGAGTGTAGCCCGGAGGTAGAAGGGCTTCCAGGAACCCCAGTACCACCAAAATCATCATCATCATCATCATCATCATCATCATCATCACAAATATGTTGTTTTACATATTAAATTCTTATTATTTTGCATTAATTTGACTATGTCCCAGGTTGATTTTCTTAAAAGCTGATCACCCCACCTTTAAGCCAGGCTGACAAACTCTCTTTCCATATATATGCAGTGGAGGAGTGGATACTACAGTGTGGTTCCCAGAAACCGCTCAAAAGCATCTTAATTTTTTTCAAGCTGTAATATTGAATGTTTCAGACTTTTATCCCTTGCCTCTGCTGTGAACTTTGGTTCTTAGATATGGTTGTTAGAGGATTTTTCAGGCATTTTACTCTCAGTGTATACTTAACTTGGCTGAGACTGTCCTTTGACTCTGACACAGATGACATGCTGAAACCTTATGCAGCAGATTGGGAGAAAATTGTTCCTGGAGGCCTCCATCCACTTTGTTTTCTCTTGAAGTCCAATCAAAATACAAACATATGCTAACTCTCCCAATAGGCATAAAACATTTAAAACAGTGACTTCTGTACTTGTAATTTCTTAGTGTTCCGAATTTACTTTGGATCAGAACTAAAAATTAATGCCCTATCCCTAAGTATCTGAGTCAAACTTCAGACACAATGATAAACTCCAACCATATTTCCCCATCTGTACAAATGTAGAATGTACAAATATTTACAAAATTATTAGCATATTTGTCCTGAGAATGTAGTTTTGTATGCACAGACACACATAGAACAAGTGTTGGAAAAGTTAATTTCTGACTTTCTTAAAAGTCAATCTTTATGGTCCAAATTAATTAATATCACCATATGAAAATGCTATTTATATTTGATTTGCTACCTAATGTAGGAACTGTGAAATATCAAATATGTTTTAATTTACTCATTACCAGTAATAGCTTTAATTAAGTAGAAACTTCTGACTTCAGAAAAACAAATAATTAATGTTAACAATGGAAATATAAGTGAAAGCATGATTAATAAGTTTATTATTAACTATTGACAATGCTAGAGCTTAAACTCTATGGGTATATTTGACTGTGTTAATAGTTGACAGTATATTTTATGTAAGTAGTCTCACAAAGTTTATGGAAAAGTGTCGAGTTGACTTAACAAAAGACAAAGAGCTGCCTTCTCTTCCTCCTCCTCCTCCTCTTCCTCTTCCTCTTCCTCCTCCTCCTCCTCCTCCTCCTCTTCCTCCTCCTCCTCTTCCTCCTCCTCCTCCTCCTTTTCTCCTCCTCCTCCTCCTCCTCTTCCTCCTCCCCCTCCTCCTCTTCCTCCTCCTCCTCCTCCTCCTCACCCTCCTTCTCCTCTTCCCCTCCTCTTCCTTCTCTTCAAGATCAAAATATGAAGAAAAATATAATTATTAAATGAGTAGAGTTATAAAATCTTTGTGGCAGTTGTTATCTCAGTAGAAGGAAACTGTATTGTGTGTAAAAATAAAAACTAAAATTTTAAGTCATGACAACAGTATTAATATAATGAGATATATCTTCAAGATACATCTTCATTTAATAAATTTTGATTCATAGAAGATAGGGACAATGTTATATTTATCTTTGGATCTCACGTAGTGCTTAATATAAATAGAATAAGTTCATGTTGAAATTCTTTAAACAATTCATTACACTCTCTCCTATTCCAAATATGAAATGACATAATGATATGATACAGTATTGTATGGGCTATTAGTCCAGCACTACATTTTAAAGACTATTTTGTGGCTTGGGTTCTGAATGTAACTGAGGTTCTTTTGAGAAAAAGTATTCATGAGCTCTTGGGAAGGTGGAAGTGATGGGGCAACTTTTCTACGGTGGTATGGGCAGAAGAACTAGCTCTAGTAGATGAGAGTGCTGGCATCTAGCCCCTGTTTGCCACTGCCAGTACCCCAGGTGTTATATTGGCAGCAGCATTGTTTTTACCTCTGGGTAGAAATAGCAGTCCTTCATCTGGGAATCCCATTTCCAGCACCAAACACTGACTGATACACCCTGGAATTGCTTCTCACTGTTCAATTTATATCTTGAGTAATAGCACCACTATCTAGACAACTACTTGAGCCAGCCAATACGCAGATGGTGCCCAGATTCATTCTCTACCTGTGATCTTTGAGCTTTCCTGTACTCCTACATGTTCATTTTCCTGTCAGATATATTGACTTAACTTACCCTCTGTCAGAAACTTGCCTCATTTAAAGTGGTCTTCCCTTAAAAATCAATTTAAAAAGGGACACTGTTAATAACAAAAAATTGACAGTTTTCCCAATTGGACTATTCTATATCTTTTAATTGTAACACTACATTTCTCAAAACAATCAGGCTTGAAAAACGAGACTCATTTTTCACTATCCCCCTATCTTCTCTAGTGTTCAATCATTCTCAATTTAGAGTATTTACCATCTTTTACTGGATTATTGAGATAACTGGTTAGCCGGTCTCATATCTCTGGACTCTCTGTCTTTAATCTGTCCTATTGAAGTAACCATGTTAATCATTTTATAACTCTATATCAAACAACTCCCTTTTTCCTAAGCTCTCAATGATTTATGGCTACTCATTTAATAAAATTTAAATATTTTAGCTTGATATTTAAACTTCTCCATAATCTTCCTAGTTAAATATCTCACTGTCTTTCTTCTTCCTTTGTGAAATTGAATGGAGTAGGTTATGCTGTGTAATTGGTTGCTTCTGGATCTAGATGGTATAAAGTAACAGTTGCATATCACTTGCCTTTGAGGCTGATTTGGGCCTCTAACCTACATTGTCCTTATTAACTGAGACCCAGGCTTATATAGCAATGACTTTTGAAAACACTGCCAGTCCTTGTGGATGACAGAAAAGGAATTTCACTGGATTTTGAACCTAGATTAAATGCTTTGGCCACAATAATCATGTGGTTAATTCCATAATTTCCCCTTTCTCTTTGGAGGGAAGAGACAGAAATACAGTTTGTGCTCATCTGCTCACTGTCTCTGATCCTCTGTTTTTATCCTCAGCCAAATTATTGTTTTAACATAAAATATTTCCCGTCTATATACATTATAAATTTTCTTTTATATCCAGCTTTTATGTCTCCCATCTAGTTTTCCCAGAGCAGCCAAATCATAATAATCTCTTCCCTTTTAAGTTTTTGAATAATTTTCTAAACTTTGTAACACTTTTACTTTGTTGATATATATTACCACGTAGATTTAAGAAATAATGCTGTATCTTTTACTAGAGTAGTATGGAATGGTTTCTTTTTAATTTAAAAATATAAATATGAAAATATAATAAAAGTAAAATATAAATATCACAGATGGGACATATTTTAAATGAGACTAATTTACTTCAAATGCCCCCAAATTACTCTGTCAACACTATGTTAAAATAACATTTTAGAGCCGGGCGTGATGGCACACCCTTGTAATCCCAGCATTCGGGAGGCTGAGACCAGAGGATTGCGGTTGGCGGACAGCCTCAGCTACTTAGTGAGGCCCTCTGAAACTCAGTGAGACCTATTTTCAAAATAAAGAATAAAAAATAGGGCAGGGAGTGTAGCTCGGAGGTCAAATGCCCCTGGGTTCCATCCCCAGACCTGCAAAAAAAAAAAAAAAAAAAAAAAACCATTTTAGTAAAAAGGTGCTATTCTCTCTTAGATTACATGAGAGAATGACAAAAATAATGACTTTTGGCTAAATATTTGTGTTTATTGTTATTTATTGTTTTAAAGAGATAAAATTGTGTTAATTTGAATGATTAAAGATGAATTTCTAAGAGCCAAATGTGGGGCTGTGCACCTAGAGTACCACCATTCTGAGAGCTGGGGCAGGAGAACCACTTGAGCTCATGAGTTGGAGAAGAACCTGGGAAACATAGTGAGACTGTATCTCAAAAATAAATACATTTTTTTCTTCTAGTGACAAGTTTCTTATTTTGTGACTTTGCATGTCCCCAATCTTATATTGCTGCCCAAATATATGAGAGGCAGAAAATTTGCTAGCAACATGAAAATACACGAAACTACTGAGATATTTTCAGGTGATGTTTTAGGATTGTATATTGATTTGATGAATTTCTCTGCTCTATCCATTATGTCCTTGGGCATGAGCAGAAAGGAGTGAGAAATATGTTTGTTACACAGTGAGTTACATAAGATACAAAGATTAGCAAAAGTGAACCAGACAGGCAGGACTTTTGGGAATATACAAACTATTGCCTGCGCAGTTTTCTGTTACTTAACAAAGTGGTTAAGTAGCACATTGATCTTCAAAGGACAATAAATTGTGCATACTCTGCAGACATCTCATCTTAATGCCTCAAATTGTGTGTTGTGCAGAACTGAATTCTTCAGTAGACACTTGTTACCAAGAAGAAAACCTCAGTGTCAGCTCTCTGGTACTGACTTGCAATTATTCCACGTTGGAATGGGGGAAAATTGACTCTTTTAGTCTTTTTACTTCATATTTTTCTTTTTTTCATATTTTTCAATTTATTAAATACTGAATAGATAAACCAGATAAATAATATGGCCATCTGTTTTGCAATAAAATTTGAATGCAGTAACTTTTTTCGCTTTGCATTTACATAGAATACTTTCTACATGCCCCCTTTTTAGCTCAGTCTCTATACATAATACAGCTGATTGTTTAAAATTTAGTTTTAAAAAATATGTCTTCTTAGCCAGGCATGATGGTGCATGCTTGTGATCCCAGTGAAGAGGAGACTGTGGTGGGATGATCATGGTTTGAAGCCAGCCTCACTAACTTAGCGAGGCCATCAGCAATGTAGGCTCTTAGCTTAGTGAGATCCTGTTTCCACATCAAAAATAAAACAAGTCTGTAGTATAGCTCAGCAGTAGAATGCCTCTGGGTTCAATCCTCAGCACACACATACAATTTGTCTTTTAAATTGGAAAGTGGTTCCTCTTTATTACAGCCATTATTGAAGTACAACCGGCCTTCTGTAGTTACAGGTTCTGCATTGTTAATTCGATCAACCATGGATTGTAAATAGTTGAAAAATAATTTGCACCTGTACTGAACATGCAGACTATTTTCTTGTCATTATTCTCAAAACAGTACAACTATATTTACATATTATTTACATTGCATTAGGCATTATAAGTAACCTAGAGATGATTCAACACATACAGAAGGATATATATGGATACAGAAGGATATAGTATTGCTATGCTACTTCATAGAAAGAACTTGAGCATCTATGGATTTTAATGTCTGTGAAGGTCCTAGTACTTTTGATTTATTCTCAGAATATTTTTATTCTCTTAAAAATTTCTCTTGTTTTTTCTTCTTTTGTCTTTCTTTTGAATTTATCAAATTCCTATCAGTTTTTGAAATTCTACTTATAATATTCTGATGCTTAGTTTAAAGATTTCATCATGCATGTTAACAAGATCTAAGTTTTAACAATATTTATATCCTGTTCCAAAACAATAGAAGAATTTATAACTCACTTCACTCTTCTGACTTAATTGTCCAGTTTTAGTTTATCTTGGTATATTGTTATCTTGTGCATTTACTACTTCATTTAGGTTTGCCCACATATTCTACACATTTGTTTATTATTGATGTTCCTTTCTGCATCTCAGAATCTCAAAAGGATTGATTTTTATTCTGTCTGAAACACATTCTTTAAAATGTCCTGTGATGTGTTTTGTTGGTGTTAAAGTTTTTCAATTGGGATTTGAAAGATATTTACATTGGGTATATAATGACAAGTTGATTGTGTGTGTGTGTGTGTGTGTGTGTGTGTGTGTGTGTGTGTGTGTATCACAATGAAGATAGTATTATATTATGCTATTTAGGAATATAATGCCCAGCTAAGATATTATTGAAATATGGGAGCAGATAAGTATTCTCAAATATAAAATAACTCAAGAATACAGAACTAATGACACTGTATTAAGAAAAAAAGGTTTGACCATGAACAATCAATGAGATAAAAACAAATTTAGGGTAAATACAATTACAATAAATACACAAATACAATTATTTATGTGTATACATATGTATATGAATGAGAACTTGAAGGACATTTACAAAATATTAATTAATGAATTAATGATGCTCAATTAATAGCCAAGTGTGGTGGCTCCTGACTAGATTACTAATACTTGGCAGGATGAGACGTGAGGATCACAGGCGTAAGGCCAGCCTTCGCAATTTGGAAAGGTCCTCAGCAACTTAGTGGGACCCTGTTGTTGGTTTTTTAGAAGAAAGAATAAACTTTATTTCTATCAAGTTAAAAAGTATGAATCAAGTTAAAAGAAAGTTAAAAAGTATCTTTAAGAAAGATAACCAGAATAATCAATAATACAATCAATTTTTCTGGTTTATTTTCCTGTGAAATGTCAGCTCAAGTTAAGTTGTGTGCTTACAGTGAGACAGTACTTATTGCTTAGTCTGACAGTTGTCTCCCTCTCAGTTTTGGCGACTGGGACCCTGTTTTAAAATAAAAAATTTAAAAGGGCTCGAGTGTTTAGCTTAGAGGTAGAACTCTGTATCCAATCCCCAATACTGGACAAACAAAAGACATAATAGTCATTTCTGTGTAATAGATATCAGAGTCACTTTTTAATTTTTATTTTTAGCATTTTAATCTTCATTAGTACATATTTAAATTACTATTATAGTTTAAAATTTTGTTACATTATAATTTTATATTTTATATTTTATTTGAAAATATTTTATATTTTATGTTTTATTTGAAAACAGGGTTTCACTAAGTTGCTGGGAGCCTTAGTAAGCTGCTGAGGCTGGTTTTGAACTTGCACAATCCTGCAGTCTCAGCCTCCCAAATACGAGGATTACAAGCATGCACCATCAGGCTGGCTTAAGTATATTATTATTATTATTATTATTATTATTATTATTATTATGTGGTACTGGGGGTGGAACCCAGGGGTCTTCTACTTCCAGGCTATACTCCCAGACCTATTTTATATTTTGTTTGGAAATAGGGTCTCAATAAGTTGCTGAGAGCCTCACTAAGTAGCTGAGGGTGGCTTTGAACCTGTCTCAGCCTCCCAAGCACAGGGATTTCAGGCCTGCGCCACCACACCCTGCTTAAGTATATTATTTTAAAAGAATGAATGTGCCAAATGTTAGTACTTGAATATAACACATTTGAAAATTTTGAAAAAAATAAGATTCTTCTTTAATAAGCTTTTTCTTTAATAAGATTTTCTTCATGGTTCTTTATAGATAAATCTAAAATTTTTAGATTAGCCAAATCTTGTTTTTTTCTAAGAGTCTTAAACTTATTTATGCTTAGTGATATGGGGATATTGATTCAGCCCTCAGCATTCCTCTCTCTGGGCTTAACCTTCTTACCATAAGCTCATATCAGCCCCTACAGCTCTTAGATCTATTTGTAAATTCTTCTCCTGCAAGCCATTCCATCTAGTTTTTCTTAATTTGTCAAATAGATCTTCCTTCCTTCCATATGTGTGAAGATCCCTTTTGTCAATATCTCCATATTCTGAGTCTCAAAAGCCTGAACTCTGACTTGGATTGATCTCACAGTTGTAAGAAAGTTTGTCTTTCTAGTTTTTCCTTATGCTTTTATCATGGGTACAATTTCAAAACACAAACAATTTGTGGGAGTTAGTAGTTTGCTAATATATCTGTTTTCCAGAATGTATAGATATATCATCACTCTTAAAGGTCTAAATATTACATAAGTTTATTTGTTTATAACTGACTTTAGTAGAAAAAGAAATATAGATTTTAATGTCAAGGCCAATATGGGTTGATTCCAGTTTCTTTTTTTTTTTTTTTTCTTGGTGGTCCTGGGGTTCCTGGAAGCCCTTCTACCTCTGGGCTTCTACCTTCTACCTTCTACACTTCCAGACCTATTTTTACATTTTTATTTGGAAACAGGGTCTCCTAAATCAGCACCCGCGGCTGGCTTCGAACCTATGCAATCCTCCTGTCTCCGCCTCCCAAGCGCGGGGATTACAAGTGTGCGCCACCACGCCCGGCTGATTCCAGTTTCTTCACCGATAAAAATGTCGTCATTGGCGCACGCTTGTAATCCCCGCGCTTGGGAGGCAGAGACAGGAGGATCGCGCAGGTTCGAAGCCAGCTGTGTTTCAAAAATATAAAATAGGTCTGGGAGTGTAGCCCGGAGGAAGAAGGGCTTTCAGGAATCCCAGTACCACCAAAAAAAAAAAAAAAAAAAAAAAAAAAAAAAATGTCGTCATTGGTTGATGTCTTCATCTATTTGATTCTCACTTCTTTATATTTGTAAAGTGAGGATTACAATGACTATTTCGTAGTGTCGTTCTCTTGAGAGTTCACTATGCTAGTATGTGTAATGCTCATATTTATTATTGGATTTTTTGAATTAGATCATCTAAAACTGAATTTACTAGTAGAACTTTCTTCAGAATTATGTTATGTGCATTTACAAATATATAACAACAAATTCCACTATTACATATAATTAAAGACTCAATAAAATGGTTCTAAGAAGAGATGTGTGCATAATCCTTAACCATTTCAGTCACTACTCAATCCCGTCTTGATTTTGTGTTGAAGGCTTGCTCCCCGGGGCAGCAGGGTTCAGAGTTGGTGCTGCTTGGAGGAAGTAAGTTGCTGAGGGCATATTCTTGGGGGCTATATCTGTTTCTGGCCCCCTGATGTGTATCACTCTCTCTGTCTCTTTCTCTCTTTGCTTTGTAGCTGCCATTATTTGAACAGCTTCCTCAGCCATGCCCTCACACCATGACATTTCTGCCTTGGAGCCTGTTGACCATGGACTGACCTTTGAAACCACAGGTCAAAATAAACCTTTTTCCTCTTGTTCTTGTCAGGTACTTTGCTCACAGTGACAAAAAGCTGACTAACACAGGCTCAAGGTCACTAAACCTTCTTATCTTGGAAGTAGATGGAGAGATTTATTTTAATACAGTGGTTAAAAACAGAGAATTGGAAGTGAACTGCATTAAATTTAAATGTCTATATCTACGTTTACTAGATTTATTACCTTGAGAAAATTGCTTAACTTCTCAATGCCTTGGTTTCCCCATCTGAAAAATCATGACAGATATTTATTATGCCACAGATTTGTTCTGAAGATTAAATGAGTTCATCTTTATAAAGTGTTTAGAATATTTTATGAAATTATGTTTGGAAAGAAGAAAGATACTTCTAAGAAAGAGTCAACGTTATGTTATTTTTATATAAAAAGTGGCTTTAAGCTTTTTGACTTTGTGGTTAAATTTGCATCTACTGTAGCCCCTTCTTAAACACTCTTCTTTCCTACTTTGGCCCTTGTTTTCTCATTTTTTAGGTCTTAGCTTAAACATATTTCTCAACATGGCTTCTTGAGTCTCAGGAAAGAAATTAGGTGATGGCAGAATTCTCCAGTCTGTATTCTTTTCAAACACTTCTGTGGGCTCTTTAAAGATGAGGATTAAATTGGCTGGTGGTACACATTTGCAGTCCAAGTATTTGGGAGGCTGAGACAGGAGGATTGCAGGTTGGCTGCCAGCTTTGGCAACCTAGTGAGATTCTGTTTCAAAACAAAAAATTGAAAAGGTCTAGGAGTGTAGAGTGTAGCTTGGAGGGAGAATGTCTCTGGGTTCAAACTCTAGTGCCAAAAGAACATACACATTGGCATGTTCAGCAATAAAACCTTAGTTCCTAGAACCATGCCTGAAGATACTCAAAGAAGGAATACTCTTCTTAATACCATGCAGGCTATTTATTGGAAGGTTAATAAATGTAAACACAGAAGGATTTTAGGATTCTCTTGTAGCCTTTTCATTTTATAGGAAGACCTGAAATCCTCTCTCAATGCTTGCTGATTTCCTATTGCAAGTGACAGGCAAAGACATCACACTTCAGTTTAATATCAACAGCATGAACTCCCAGAAGGATATCTTGCCAGCCAAAGGAGCTATCTTTTTTTTTTTTTTACTTAAAGAAGAATCTTTCTTCTCTACAGAAAAGTTACAATTTGTTGCACTTTTTTTGAGATTTGCAAATAGTGTATGCACAATCTCTTAATCTTCTCCATTGAGGTCACCCTGGCAAGCAGCTCCCACCTCTGAATCGGACATCTGTGTTTTGATAGAATATCTTTCTGAAGAGCTGGAGTTTCATCTGAACAAGGACATTAAATCAGAATTTCAGAGGCTTGTCAGATACCCACAGTGGTTTTCTTCCAGGATTTAAATGACCTGATTATTTGCAGATATTATTGGTTCTTCTTTGAGAAATGCTGCTCAGCAGGAACTCCTCTCAACAGAACTCCTGTTGGTGAGGGGAGTCCTTGGAGAGGGAAGTGAAATAACATGAATGACTTTCGTATAATATGCAAGTTAAGCATTTGTCCACTAGATTCTATCAATCAACTATGTTATCATCACTGAATAAGAAAAACAAATGGGCACTAATCATCATCTTTTCAGAATATAAATGGATACACATATGATCAAATAAGACTTCATTGTTATTCATAATCATGAGGTATACAGGGTCAAAGATACAGAAATAAGGAAATGATTTTTGTTGTTCTATTTCATCTACAAAGAAAAATTACACTTAATGATAGAAAGACAGACATATACCTCTTTAATAATGCTAAAATGCCCAAAGGAAGAGAAATCCACAGAAAGATTCCTGTTCACTCACATAGGTAAGCAGGGAAAAGTATCTGTAAATGTCTCTATGTGAAGTGTCTGCTTTTGAAATTTGGAAACAAAACATCAAATATTTAACAACATCCAGATCCATCCATCGGGTCTAAATTTGGCCACATTTTATCCAGGTCAATACAGAGCATGCTGGCCATGATAAACTAATTTTTAAAAAAGAATGTTATTTGGGATTTGTGGAGCCTCCTATAGACAGAAATCTACTTTCTCTATGAACAAAATAGGGTGGGTATCAGCCATGTGAAATGCCAATTTTATATCTCCATCCTTTTCCATGGGGATGGTGTCAATTATTTTCCTTCTGTGTTTGTGTGGTGTCAGATAGCCAGTCAGCCAACAGCATTTAATGAGTATCCACTGTGTACCCTGAGGGCTATAAAAGGAAACAGCTCCTGACCTTGACGAAGTCAAAATGAAATGGGAGAGACAAGGCAAGCACATGAAAAGATGTGTAACTGTTGTCATAGAGTCTAGGCCGAACTGCCTGATAACAACAACGAAAGACAGCTCAGTGCCCAATTTCTTTTGTTTGAAGGTTCACAGGAAAATGTCACTTGTTTTCAAGGGTTTTTAGAGATGAACCTGAGCAAATGCAAAGTTTTATTTTATGCATTTTAGGAAAAGTCCTCAGCTTGTTCAATCCACGTGAGTTTAGTTATTGGGTTTCTGAGGTTGGAACTTGAGAGGGGAACAAAATTGCTGCTTGGAACATGTTGATATTTCTGTTTTCATATTTTTGTTATCAGTTAGCTTTTGACTGAATCACATATTAGATGATGTAAGAGGTATAAAAGTCATGTTTTCCAAATTTTTTCTTCCTGAATCAATGAGAATGATGAGATAAAAGTTCCTGGTTTTCTTAAATTCTGATTGTTCAGCAGCTATTGTCAATAAGGGCCACCAATAAGAGATGTGCAATTGCTCAGGTTGTGAATAATTCCTATCAGGGTAAGGTTCTAAGCTGGGTGTGGTGCCGCGTGCTTGTAATCCACGTGCTTAGGAGGCTGAGACAGGAGGATCCTGCAGGTTCAAAGCCAGCCTCAGCTACTTAGTGAGGCTCTCAGCAACTCAGTGAGACTCTGTTTCCAAATAAAATATAAAATAGGTCTGGGAGTATAGCTCAGAGGTAGAAAGACCCTGGGTTCCACCCCCAGCACCACACAAACAAACAAACAAACAAACAAACAAACAAACAAACAAACAAACAAACAGTAAGGTTCTAACTTGAAGGAAGACTACTTTTTCCCCCCCATGGAAGTGTTTCAAGCCCATCCTCAGTGCCTTTTTGTCTGCCATCTGTTCCATCCCCTCCTGTCCCAAGTGTTTCTCTGCCCCAGTACTAATATGTCTAATTGTCTGAGTTCTGCCGTGGGATGTTTTGACAATGAGGTGCCATTCTAAGGGAGTTACCACCGAATATTCCCCCTCTCTCCCAAATTCACCTATTTTTGTACATGCAAATTGAGTTAATCCACACTCATTAATGAATAACTTCAATATGGCTAAATTTAATGACATTATTATGATCTAATATTTGCATCATAGTTGGACTTTGTGAAAATGAAATGTACCAGTTTCTAGCGTTCAAAGTCTAAACATTATGTGGCCTCCGATGGGGAGGTTTCTCCTGGCCCTGAATTATTTCCCTTTAGTCTAGTTCTATTCTCACTATGATGGGAGGTCCATGTCAAGGATTGGGGTAAGAGACAACTCATGAGAACATTTCGTATGTCCTTTCTAGAAAGATACATCAGTTCCTTTCTATCCCTAGCCATTTATTATCACAATCAGAATAAAATCCAGTCTTGTCAGGGTGGCCTTATACTCAGCCCCTCCCTCTGATTTTCTCTACTCTCACAATTCTTCCTTAACTCAAGGGCACCTTGACTTGGCCCAGTTCCCCTAGGCACTCATGTTTTCTATCAATCAAATGCCCCCTCCTCAGAGAAACCTTCAGAAACAATTCTATGGGAATTTCCTTCCCATCTCCTCAGTTTTATTTTCTTTGAAGTTCTTTTTCTTAGAATAATCAAAATTGTTCTTTTTCTGGTTTTTTTTTATTTTTATTTTTTGTAGTACTGGGCATGGAATCTAGGGGCATTCTACCTCCGAGCTACATTCCCCAGCCCTAGTTTTTATTCTTTATTTTGAAACAGGGTCATACTGAGTTGCAAAGAGCCTCACTAAGTAGTAGCCTAGGCTGTCCACAAACCACAGTCCTCCTGCCTCAATCTCCCAAATGCTGGGACTACAAGCATGCCCAACCACCCAACTCTTTTCTCTGGTTACTGTATGATTTTTACTATAGGAAACTCTTTAGGGTGGAGACTTTATCTCATTACTGCTGTATTTTCATAGCCCAAACTATACTGGAATATGCTCAATAAATATTTAATAAGAGTGTTGACTGAATAATCAGAGCAACCATTTGCTGAATGTAAGTGCTGGTTAAGATAAAAGAAAATGTTTAAAATGGCTGCTTTCCTGCTGACAACCTGATCCTGGTTTATTGAAGAAATGATTACTTTGTCACACTCCAAACCTCCTCAAATATTGTCATGTGGTGGGAAGTGAACCCTTCTGCCTTTTAAATATCTTTGCCTTTTAAGAGAAGAAACAAAGGAAGACTGAGTAAAGACGAGGAAGAACTCCTGCCTCTGCTGGGGTAGAGAGTGCAGTGGTGACTGTGCTTCTAGGAAGCCACTGCTGTGTGATGGTCACAAAATGAAGCCAAACAGCTCCTGCCTGGAAGCCTGTTGCTGAGAATCCAAAGGGCATTTTCTTCTTTGTCCTCCAAGTCCCTGGAAGCCAGTAGAGTGTGAGGTTGAGGGAAGAGGCTTGGTAACAAGGATGTAGTGTGTAAGCAGAAACCAAGATGGCTAGCAGATAAAGCAGAGACTGTTCTAGTAGCAAGACTTAGCTTCAGGTTGCTTGGCAGTGGCTCATGGTCAAGTCAGAGGAAAGAACATAACTTCTGTTCATCTAAGGGTGGCAGGTGGCCTTCCCTGATAGACCAAAAGAACTTAGAGATGGTCCTGTATCGGCTGCACAATCACAGTATTCTCTCTTCAATGACAGGCTGCACTGGTTATTTTAATGGAACAGCATATACTCCCATGGAGATGAAAACACAGAGGAGACAAATGGTCAGACCAGACTTCTGTCTCTTGTCTTTATTTTTTTGCCTTGTCTATTTTCTTTGGAAGTCTGCTCTCACCCACTTTTCCAGACTTTTTCCAATTTTTTCAGAATTCATCTTATTGTAAACTTGTGCTCAGTGAGCATCAAAACTAGAAGGGATTTGTTCATTTTAAATGCAAACAATGACCATGTGTTATTTTAACTCTAATTTATTTGATGTCTTGTGGGTTGAATGTATTTACATTTTTGATAAGTTTTCATTCTTAAGCATTACCCGTTCACGTCCCGTATCTTTGTTTCCTGTTGAAGTATTCCTGTTTTTTTTCTTGTAATAGTATGTGAGGTTCCTAGTGATACCTTCACATATGCACACAGCATTATTTGTCCTGTGTCCTTCCCCATGCCTCCCTTTTCCCCTTCCCTTCTCTCCTCTCCAATTCCCTTCCTCTTCTCCACTGGCTTCTCTCCTCATTTGCAGATGTCTTTCCCTTCCTTTTCTTCTCTTGCTTCCACATATGAGAAAAAGCATGTGACCCTTGAGTTTCCAAATCTGGTTGATTTCACTTAGCAGATGCTTCCTAGTTCCGTCCATCTTTCTAAAAATGACATAACTTTTTTCTTCTCTGTGGTTGAATAAAACTTCATTGCATGTATAGACCACATTTTCTTTATCTGTTCATCTCCTGATGAATAGGATGTTTCCATAACTTGGTTATTGTAATTGTGCTGTTATAAACATGGGCATGCATATATCACTATGATATTCTGACTTCAATTATTTTGTTAAGATACCAAGGGTTAGTACAGCTGTGTCATAGCTCGGTCATGTTAGGAGCTTATAAATGTTATCTATTACTATTAGCTGTTTAAATATTAAAGATATTATTCATTTGTAGGTCATTTTTTTGCAGTACTGGGGATGGAACCTAGGGGCATTCTACCTCTGAGCTACATCCCTAGCCCTATTTTTTATTCTTTATTTTGAAACAGTGATCCACCAACTTGCAGAGGGCCTCATTAAGTAGCTGAGGCTAGCTGAGAACCGAGATCTTCCTGTCTCAGCCTTCCAAGTACTGGGATTATAAGTGTGTGCCACCATGTCCAGCTTGTAGGTCATTTCTAATGAATATTTTTTTTTCATTTGATATTTACCTCTACATTTTTCTAAGGCTTTGATCTTCAAATGTTTTAAATATTAAGGTTGAATTTGATGATCTGTTATAATTTTTCATTTTTCCTTCAAAGTTTTTATGCTCAGAAATTTATCCACAATTTTTGAAGGCATACTTTTTAACATATATCTCTAATTATTATTTTTTTATCTATGACATTTTAATCTCTTTCTATGTGGCTTCAGTTATCTTCATTTTTTCCATTTATTTTTATTTTTATTTATTTTTATTTTTTGTACTGGAGATTGAACTCAGGGCATTCTACCTCCAAGCTATACCTTAGACCTTTTTATTTTTTACTTTGAAACAGGGTCTTGTTAGGTTGCTGAGGGTCTTGCTAAGTGGTAGAGGATACACTCCAACCTATGATTCTCCTGCTTCAGCCTCCCAAATACTGGGATAACAGATATGCTCTACCATGCCTGGCTTTATTTTTTTTTATTTGTTTTTAACTTTTTTTGCAGAACTGGGGATGGAACCCAGGGGCATTCTACCTCCAAGTTATACCCTTAGCCCCATTTTTATTCTTTATTTTGAAACAGTGTCTCACTGAGTTGCAAAAGGCTTCACTCAGTAGCTGAGGCTGTCTATGATTGATGAAAATGGAGAACATTATGCTAAGTGAGATTAGTCAGTCACAGAAGTAAGAAATCAAATGCTCTACCTAATATGCAGAAGCTAGGGAGAAAATGGGTCATGGGAGGAACTCTAGACAAAGGAGGAGAAACTATCGATGAGCAAATAAGGAGGCTTAACTGGGGGCTGTGGGAGGGGAGAAGAGGGAAATTCCCTAATGAGCATGATGTACATTCACAAACATATCAATCACTGAGCCAAACACGAGGAGGAAAGGGGGAGGGAATGGGGTGGGAACTGGGGAAGGGCTAAATGAGTGATGTGTGAATGTATGCATCTACCATCTTATACTCCATTAAGATGTATGACTACAGTGCACCAATAAAGAAACTTAAAAAAAAAAAAAGAAACTACCAAATTGTTTTTCAAAGTGGATGTATTATTTAATATTCCCATCAGCTGCTCATGGAAGTTCTGAGGTTTCTACATTCTATCCAGCCCTTCCTTGCTATTATCTGTCTTTGTTTAGTGCCATCTTAATGGTACAAAGTTATATTTAGTTATGGCTTTAATATTAAATATACACTTTTGGATTAGTGAAATCCTTGAGAAACTGACTTTGACTTCTTCCTATTTCTCTGGACTCCCAAAGCTTTAAACTATGGCTGAATATTATTTTAACAACACAATGGGGCCATATTCATTAATTTTTTATTGATTCATGAATGCAATAGTGACTAACAGAATGCCTGCAATAGGTCAGACAATGTTCTGTGGAGGAAAAGAAGAATTGAAGTGATTCCTGCCCTCTAGGGGAACTGACGAATCTAACTGATGGACTACTTGAAAACCTGAACCTAGATAGTAAGAGTTACAATACAATGCAGTGGATGTAAATAAAATACAAACATCATTCAAGTTCTGGTCTAGTTAATATTAATATGTCAGGTTCTTTCAATTGTCATTTTCCTTGTCACGAGCACATCTTTCTTACATGCTCAAAGTGGATTTCTAATGGTAAGGGAATTAGGTTGGAATGAGATAGGAGCTGACTTCTAGAAAACACTTTTGCAGGCTTCATATTTCACTTTAGTCCATTATCAGGGCTATTATCTAGTTCAGAACTTGATATGCTGAAAACACCCTAGTTTCTGTTCTTGCATCTTAAAGTAGAAAGATCAGATGCTATTTCCATTAGTTGTCTATCTAAGGATACCATACAGGCTATTCCCTTGACAGATTGAATTTCACCACATGACACTGAGTTGTTTTTTTTTTAAGGAGGAAGCAGCTAGAAGGAACAAGGAGTTGATTTCTGAGATTCTGAAGGCATTGCTATTGCAAGCAATGTATAGCAGGTAAAGGAGAATAATCTCTAAAGCACCTCCTCTATGGCTTGCAATTTCTGCTGTCATATATTCATTCCCCCTCCACATTTCACCACCATCATCACCACCTCTTCCTGCAACCCAGTGAGTTACTAAGTTGCATGGTATCATTACAGATTTTAATATGAATGGAAAGAAGGAGGTCCAGTGATATATGGTACTTCTCTAGACTTTTAAGTAGAAGTGAGGTAAATCATGTTAGGAAGATGATTATATATCTTATTAAATATCCCTATTGCAGAAATTTTACAACCTGTTCCATTGTTCAGAAGTCATGAAGTCTATGATTTAACATGGAAAATAAACTAGAAAGATGAACAATTTATATAACTCATATTTAAGACACACTTGACTGAATTGGTTGAATGTGTCAAAGCACAATATGTGTACACATAAAAATTTGGTGACAAATGCTGCAAATTTATAATTTGTTCATTGATTCTGTCAGTTCATAAGCACTTACTATGTATGGGTAATATGTCAAGCATTATGCTAGTTACTGTGGATGCACAGATAAGAAAAAGACGATTCCCATCTTAAAGGCACACACTAATTGGAGAGACATGTCTGTGACTAAAGAATTACCACACAGAGTAATAAACATAGAGAAAAAACCAGCAACATTTATAATCAGAAAGAGAAACAAGAAAGTTGTAGTGGCTCCCAAAGAAAAAGGTTCTTGAACTCTGTCTTAAATATTGGCTTCTAAAAGTGTGCTTTGCGGACTAGGTATTTATTAGTAAGCTTAATGTTACTATAACAAAATACCCGCTAAGGATACTTATAAAAAAAGGGTTGTTTAGCTGAGTGTTTGGCAGCTCAAGGATATAGTGCCTGTATCATCTCAGTTCTGGGAGAACTTCATGGTGAAGAGCAAATGGTGGAGCACATACAGGAGCATCCAAGTGTTTACCTCATGAGCCAGAAGTGAAGATAGCTGGGAGTTGCACATAGGTTTATACAATGTCCCTCATTTAAGAACTACCTTCCCCAGTGATAACGACCTCCACTAGACCTCACCACCTAAAAGTGCCGCCACCTCCAAATAGTAGCACTCTACTCAGTAAGCCTTCAATCAAAATGGAGATTTGAGAGATACTCAGTCTACACAAAAAAACAAAACATAACAAAACAAAACAAAAACCACAAACAAACAAAATAAAACCAAAAAACATAGCACCAAGATATTTGCATTATCTGGACCCATAGAATTTCAGGTCCTGCAGCCACACCATAACATTTCAAGCACTGATCTGAACATACCAAATAATGATCTGTATTTTAATAAGATCTCTGGTGATTTGTATAACATTAAAATTTGAGGACATTTGGCTTAAAGGATGCTTAGGAATTCTCAGGAAGATATAAAGGAAGGAAAGAATATTTTCCAGAAGTGAGACCTATACACGTAAAGGGGCTGTATGGGGTGGGATTCCCTCCAGAAGGTGACAGATGAGTTCAGCACAAGCAGTTTATTTGGGATGGAGCACTAGTAGGGGGATTGGAAGTGAGATGAGGGAGGTAATAATGACTGCAAATGGCACATTCTCCAGCAGGGTTCTTCTGTGAGCAGCTAGATCTCAGTCCTCAAGAGAACCATGGGGAACAGGGTTATGACTTGGAGTACCAGATGTGGTCATTTTGTGGTTGAGAGCTGCTCCTTGATCACATTGATTTCCCAGCACTTTAGAGTTTTCATAAGTGTGGCTCTGTGAGTCTGGCTACCAGAGAAAGCCCTTAGGCAGAACTATTTTTAAAAGCCACAAGTTTGGCACTCATGAAAATGGCGAGCACTGGAACCATTTGGGTGGCAAGTTTGGTGGGTGTTACGGAGAACCAAGCATAAAACCACACTTCAGGGCCAACTCCAAAGATGGCTGGCTGTTCCACATTCTAGAAGTGGAGAGAATTAGGAGTACTAGGATCCAAATACTAGTACTAGAAGCCAAATAGAAAGGGAACCCAAAAGATGACATGTGAAGAATGTTGGAATTTATTCTATGGGCCATTAATTTCTTTTAAAAATGTGTTATCCTTATAGGAACACATTTTTTAGGAAGATTTTTTTGTAGTCTAGAGGATGAGTGAGAGTGAATGGGGCTGAAGGTGGAGAGACCAGTTAAGAATTATGTAACCATGGGTATAGCTTCCTTAGGGCACCACCATGAGGAGACTGAATTTATCAGTTATCTTTATTGGGTTTCTAGTAGGTGCAAGTTGTTTTGCAACTATGTTAGAGGCAATATACTACTTTCCTTATCCTTTAGATAATTAAAATAATCTTTTCAAAATAGAGATCTATTCAATATATTAGTGCTTCTATCTGTTAGTAAGTGTTGGTGTATTTAAATTTGATGTGGATATATACATTTCATAGGTCTTGAATACTCTAGCTAATGCCTAGTGTCATTCTTTTACTTTTTATATATACTTTTATTGGTGCATTGTAGTGGTGCATGCCAGTAATATCAGTACTTGGGAAACTGAGACAGGAGGAAAGCAAATTTGAGGCCAGCCTCATCATTCTTTTTTTTTTTGCTATGTGTGTCTGGTACTGGGGATTGAAACCAGAGGCATTCTGTCTCTGAGCTACACTCCCAGCCCTTTTCTATTTGTTATTTTGAAACAAGGTCATACTAAGCTACTGCATACTGGCTTTGAATCTACGATCCAATCCTCAATGCCCCCTGTCTCAGTTTCCCAAGTATTGGGATTATAGGCGTGCACCACTGTACCTGGCTGTCATTCATTTAAAAAAACAAAAAACAATAGTTCTTCTGAGAGAACATTGCACCATTTTAACTAATGATTTTCTTTTGTACCAAATGAAACTATAAGTAGGTCCTTAATGGATTAATATATTAATCATTTATCCTGCTCATGAACATTGCTCACATTTTATTAATGACCATTTCTGCAACTAATAGGACTTCCTTGGTTTTTGCTGTACTCTTTCTCTTTTAAAGTTTGGCCTCCATTTCTATTAGCTAAGGAATAAAACTTTTTAAAGCTAGAGTTGTAATGGCTAATGTACTATCCTGAGATTAAATAATCCTTTGTGTTAAATAGGAAATAAATCTCTACTGACAGTACACAGTCCTAATCTTAATTTTAATATTGTATGGAAGGTGTCTATGGTGTCTATCATGATTTTCAGACTTTGTTTCAATCCTTGACATATTGAAAAACCTCATGCTATAATCCCCATTACAGACATCATTATAAAGAGTCGATGCTGCTTAAAGTGCCCATTTGCTTTGTGAAGCCAAATTTCTTTGTTCACTTCTCCATCTCTTGGGATTAACTTTTCACCCTCATCCTTGTATTTGCATCCTTTGGTTATTATCACCATTGATATCTTGATCTTGTAAAAGGTGTAAGTCATGTATTCACAAAAGGCTGTCCTAAAGTTTGACCATGGTGAGGACTAGATTTGTATTCAGAATTAAAGGTAAGAGGTCCTTGGCTTCTAGCTTATTCTTTACTTAAATGTAAGTAAAATTCATTAAGGGAATTCAAAATGACAAATTTATCTATGTGGAAAATAATAAGCAAGCTCCTGAATTAGAGTCCAAATCTTCCTTAATCACTATGGGTGTTTGATAAGAAAGTTATCTCTTCTGGACTGCTTCAGCTTAAAATATGTTAGGTATTAATGAGTCATAACCCAGTCTATGTTCATTTGTCCTCTCCTTTTACTTGTGGTGGCAAGGATTCAACAATTATTAATGTCAAAGAGGATTCACTCTTTATTGGAATCTTGCTGCATTAACACATGTTATTCTGTTTTACACTCATATATTGCAACTAAAGTTACCTAGTGATTTAAATTCATTTGATGCAATGGGGAAGTTTACTGTAGAGTGTGAATGATCATGCTTTTCATCAATTCTTGTAATAATTAAACAATCTTAAAATCTTAACTTCGTCTGAGTGATCTCCTTCATACCCTCATAGACGGAGACACTTAAGAGACCTTAAGAGACACTTAAGAGTATGGTGGCACACACCTGTAATCCCAGTATTTGGGAGGCTTAGACAGGAGCATCACAGGTTTAAGACCAGACTCAGCAATTTAGCAAGACTCTCAGTAACTTAGTGAGATCCTGTTACCAAATAATTTTTTAAAAAGGACAAAGGGAGCTGGGTGTGGTGGCGCACACTTGTAATCCCAGCGCTTGGGAGGCTGAGATAGGAGGATCATGCAGGTTTGAAGCCAGCCTCAGCTGTTTTAGGAGATCCTGTTTCCAAATAAAATATAAAATAGGTCTGGGAGTGTAGCCCGGAGTTAGAAGGCCCCTGGGTTCCATTCACAGTATCACTAAAAAAAAAAAAAAAAAAAAAAAAGGATAAAGGGTATACTTCAGAGGTAGAGTGCCTCTAGGTTCAATCTCCTATTCCACATAAAAAAGAAAGAAAGAAAGAAAGAAAGAAAGAAAGAAAGAAAGAAAGAAAGAAAGAAAGAAAGAAGAGAGAGAGCAGCAAGGGAGAGAGACAGAGGAGACAGAGGAGAGAGACAGAGAGACAGACAGAGAAAGTGGTTTGGGATCCAGGTTCATATCTGTTAGACCCATATGAGGACGTTGCTTACCCCTTCAAGAATATGACTCTTTTTTAGTGGGACATGGTGGTGCAAGCTTGTAATCCCAATACTCGGGAGGCTGAGGCAGGAGAATCCAGGTTCACGAATAGCCTCAGCTACTTAGTGAGGCCTTCTGCAACTTAGTGGGATCCTGTTTTAAAATAAAGAATAAAAGTAGAACTGATAGCTTGGAGATGAATGTTCCTGGGTTCCATGCTCAGTACGGAAAAAAAAGAAAACCACCTTTCTTTTAATATGAGACAGTAGATAATAATGCTGTAATTATAAGAAGTGAATAATATGTAGTGATTTTCAATTATATTTCAAAGCTTCATAAATGGGAGAAAAAAGAAGTACATATTTGTGGATAGCTTTGTCTTTTTATAAACAGAAGAAAATAGCTTGAATATTAATGAAAGGATTTGGAATAAAATATTTTTCTTTCATACTTTCTAAATTTCCTTTAAGTTTCCATTCTCTTTCACTCAAACCTCTTTTACTTCCATTATGCAATATTTCTGCTGGGGGCATTCTGGGTTACAATTACTACTGTGCACACTTTTCCATTTCATTTTGAAGTTTCCATTATTTCGTGACGTTAAGATTGTTATCAGAATTCTAAGTTCAAGGTCAATGAGTCAAAGAAACTGGAGCATAAAGTATTTTCTTCCACTACCTAAAACTTCATTTTATCACTACCTAAAACTTTATTTTTATTTGAAAACAAAATAAAACAGAAACTTACCCTCTTCCTTCTGTCCCTCTCCTCCAACCTTAATCCAATCTGAGCTTTTATGCTTTTTTTTTTTTTTTTTTACTTTTTGTAGTACCATTTGTAAAACTGATGGCTGAGGTAAAACTTGGCTGGAAAAAAAAAAAAACTCTCTTTTATTCTTTTGCTTAGGTGAGCCCTTTTGGACATCTGTAGGTGAACTTTTGACAATGGAAGCACCTGCACTTTGGGAATAACTCAACGTCATACCAACAGAGGTCAAGCAGCAAAGGTCAGGTGAGAATGAATTCTGAGGCTCAGGTGTGCGCCGAGCAGGCATTCTGTGGAATCCGAGAAGCCGGTCTCTGGGGACTGGGGAACACTATGTTCCTGCTCAATCTTTTTCTACTGCTCACTCCAAAGGGCAGTGTAATCCAGCTCTGTTCAGAGAAAAGGAGAAAGAAACAACCATTTAGAGTAAAAGCAGGAGAAATAATGGTGGTAATTTGAAAAATGAAGTGATATTTTTTTTCTCCTTTTCATTAGAATGTGGCCATTCCCCTAAGCTGTCCGAAATGGTAGCAGCCATTTGGAGCCTTGAAGGCCAATCCAAGCAGACAGGCCACCCTGCCAAAGACAGAAAAATAAAAAAATAAAAAGCACCTGGGTCCTTGTTGCCTTTCCTGCTCTACAGAATTAACTTTCTGTTATGGTTTAGATCTAAAATGTCCCCCATGTTCCACATGTCCCCAGTGTGGCAATGTTCATAGGTGGGGCTTTGAGATAGTGATTGGGTCATAGACCTCTGAACTGCTCAGGGAGTTTAATCTGGTGATGGCTGAATCAATGACTGGGAAGTGAGACCTATTTTGAGGGAGTAAAGCGCTGGGTACAGAGTCTGTCTTCTCCTTGGCACCTTCCCCTCTCTTTTTCTGCTTCCTGGCTATTATCAGCCAAGCAGCTTTCTCCTGCCACATGTTTCTGTCACCACCATGTTCTGCCTCGTCTCAGGCCCAAAGCAATGGAGCTGGCCAGCCATGGATGGAAATCCCTGAGCCAAAAGAATCCTTTTTTCTCCATGTTATTTTTCTTAGTAATGTGTCACAGTGACAAAAAGCTAATACACCAGCATGACAAGAAAGGGAAGAATTTAAAGAATACTTTTATATGGTAAGTGACTTTTATATTAGCAATAATAAACTAAAGATGTTTCTTTGAGTTGGATATAGAATTGAATTTTGTATTTAGTCACTTTATTGTTAAATAGTCACTACCTAAACAGAATCTTCACTGAAGTAATTGATTTTAACTCTCACCTTTGATCCATCATCTTATTTTCTTTGAGTTTTGGGGCACTGAACTCTGGACCATATGTATGGTAGGCAAGTGTTCTACCACTAAGCTACACTCCCAGGTACCCGCTATTTTTCTTGTTAAACTCCTCAGAAAGAAAGTATTAGGAGAGAAGATGTTCACCAATGAATCTTTGATAACATACTAAAGGATAGCTGAGAAACTCTTCAGTCAGCTTCAGGGTTTTTTCTATTTGAATCATAGGGTTGGAGTTCAATTAGAGGAGAGGTGGGATGATGTAACTTAGACGCAGATATCTAAAAACTCATTCTTTCCTTCACTTAGAAGAATTACCACCAGCTAATTATCTCTCTACAAAATAGTATTTATCCCATCTTCACATATACGTCTTAGGAATAATGGGAGGATGTTGATTCATGTCTGTCATAGGATTTGGTCTCCTGGTTTTAAAATTGCCTCTAAATGTAGACATTGTTATGATGTCACACTCACAAGGAAGACAAGTCCATTGTTGATACCTGTTGTAAAAGCATGGCATTAGTATTCCAAATTATCCAAAATTCTTGTGTTGGTCATGCAAGATAAGGCCAAGCTGAATTCCTAAATAACTAGACATACTTCATAAAACCTGATGGCTGTTTTGGAAGCTGATTCAGATTGTTGGGGATGGGAGAGGGAGAATGAATGAAGAAAATGCTTCCATCAACATTGTTACATACATATATGAAATTGTTATTATTATTATTATTATTAGTAGTAGTAGTAGTAGTAGTAGTAGTGGTGGTGGTGGTACTGGGGTTCCTGGAAGCCCTTCTACCTCCAGGCTACACTCCCAGACCTATTTTTATATTTTTATTTGGAAACAGGGTCTCCTAAGCCAGCGCGGCTGGCTCCGAACCAGCGTGATCCTCCTGTCTCCGCCTCCCAAGCGCAGGTATTACAAGCGTTCGCCACCATGCCCGGCTACATATATGAAATTATTAATGTCAATCTCAGTACTGGGAAGGCAGAGGAGTGGGAAGGAAGCTGAGGAAAAGCTCACCAAGTGCTGTGTGCATGTATATTCCTATCACTTTGAAATTCATTATGATGTGAGTCAAAAATGCATATTACAAAGTAAAATAAAATCAGTTTGTAAGTAAAAAATATAAATTTTAAATTAATTTTAATGAAAAATATAAGGAACACTTGCTTCTGGTGATTTTGAGCAGTCATTTTTTTTTAGAACATTAATGGCTACAAGGTAGAAAAAGAAAAATGAGGCAGTTGCTTATGTGCTTATGCAAGATCCATTATGTTTTGAAAATGAGAACCCAGAGGTAATTACTTGAGGAGAAAAGGGAGTATGGCACTTTGGCACTTTGGCATCTTTTACAAAGCAGTTATATGTTAGCCAAAACAAGTAGTTTTAGAAATGTCACTTCTTTACATGAAATGTTTACTTCAATTCAGAGATAAACCTTATCTTAGTACCTTTCTCTCTGCCTCCCTACTCCACACCTATAAGTTTCTCACCTGTGAGCAATAAAATACTCTTTAGTATATTAGCTTTGCATTGGTGCCAGTCAAGGAAAAATTCAGTGAACCCAGTAATAGAATGTGATGCCGGGCATGTTAATACTTCCAGGAATCGCATGGTGCTCCCCAGCCAGGCTGACCCGGCTGCCCTCTCTGACATTGGTGAGTCATGTGGTTATGTTTTGTTGGTTTCCTCGTCTGCAAAGTGGCAATAGTGATATTATCTACTTGGCTAGTGTTCTACAAATATTGCTGAAATGGTAGTTGGTTAGGACTTGGAAGGAATGCGAAATTGAAAATCCCCTTATTACCATCTCTTCAGGGCATAGAACTCTTCTCACAGTCAGGAGCTAATATCCCTCTAGAGAGTGTCTCTGGAGCTCGGGAAGGAGGAAAATGAGGAATCTTAGAGAAGAGCTTTATTATTTAAATCATGATAAGGCAATGTACTGACTTATGGGTAAAAAAAAAACTAGCTTGGCCATCCACAAAAGAAATCAAATTAAGCCGGGCATGGTAGAGCACGCTTATAATCCCAGCATTTAGGAGGCTGAGACTGCAGGATCGTGGTTCACGGATAGTCTCAGCTACTTAGTGAGGCCCTCTGCAACTTAGTGAGACCCTGTTTCAAAAGAAAGAAAGAACATAGGGCAGGGGGTATAGCTCGGAGGTCAAAAGCCTCTGAATTCCATGCCCAAACCTGCAAACAAACAGAAAAAATTTTTTTAAATCCAATTAAGTTATATTTCCATGAAACTAAACAAAACCCTTTAAAGCCATCCAGAAAAGATAAAATATCCAAATGTGTTAAAGAAAACAGATAATTCCATCCCATCCTTGATGTGTACTAATGAATACATTGGAAGAATGCCTGTGTTCTTTTCATGTAATCTCCTTATAGCAAACTTATATTCAAGGCCCAAGGTACTCAAAAGATTTTCATTAGGAACCAATAGTGAAATCAAAATACCTATATTCTGAATGAGAAATAGAATAAAGCCTATAGATTGTTGTTATTTTAGCTTTAGTTTCTGTACAAGATGTTGATGTTCTGTTACCTAGCCAGGGGCATTGGGTTCATGGAAACTCCAGGTCCCAATTATATGACCAATCTTTTTGAAATTCTGCAATAATGAAAATAGTAACTTTCTTAGAATCCCATGGTTTGCAACATTTTTTTTTTTAAGGGGAGTAAAAGGTTTATTGGAAGCAGCAGGGAATGGGGCAAGGGTGGCTGAACACCCCCAAAGGGGCTGGAACTCTGGGTCCAGCAGCTGCCTTCAGGACAATACTTGAGAGTAGCCCAAGCTGAATTGCCTTCAGGTGCAGGCTGCTTTCTTCCAGCATCCATGCAGGGAATAGAGAAAAGTGGCCGAACACCCCATAGGGGCGGTCGGAACTCTGGGGTCCATTAGCTGCCTTCAGGGTCACTACCCGAGTGTCGCCCGAGCCAAGTGCCCATCAGTTGCAAACTACTTTCTCCCAGAGTCCACGCGATCTGCCAGAAAAGAGGTACAGGTCACCCCTAAGGGCCTGGCCAGCCATGATGTCCGGCAGAGGCCTTCAGGTCACTACTCGAGAGTCGCCCGAGCCACGTGCCCTCAGATGCACTCTGCCTTCTCTCAGGGCCAACACGACCTGCGAGAGAGAGAACAGCTCCCCAAAAGGGGAGGGGGTCCTGAGCGGGAAGTCCCCCAACATTTTTCTTTATAGAAATAATGTCTTTCTTTTGAAGAATTTGCACCAAAACAAGCGCAACAGGTCAAGACATTTTAAAGGTCATTTAGACCACTAGAAAAAATTCTTCATAGTTGCAAAATCCAACCCCCATGTGCCACTAATTCAGCTTTGAATGTCATTAATTGTCCATAATTCTGGCATATGAAACTTGTTAAAGGAAGATGGAGCTTTGGGCCATTTGCCTATGACAATTTTAAATAGAGTAATAACCTTCATTTTATTATGATCGAGTTTTAAAGACAGTAATACCTAATCATTTAATTGTCTATTTATAGATTCACAATGAGTAGGGTGTTGCAGTTTATTGTTATACTTATTTGAACTATTACATGTCTGTGAAAGCAATTAAATAGCAATTCTTGTTATTTCAGAAGCTAAGAGAGTCTTCTAGGTCAGTTTTAGATTTGAATGTAGACCAAGTTGCTCAAGATAACACTTCCTCCCTTTCCCTTTAGAGGAATTTATGTATGCATTGCTCCTTTAGACTGTTCCACACATAGAAATACTTTCCAGTTCGGGAAATTCTATTTGGGACTCAAAAATGCTCCCTTTAAGGGAAGTCCTGTAATGATTCATTTTACATAGCTAGGCCAGAGATAAAGAGATAGTGATCCGGCAATTTATATCCTACTCTTTACACTCATTTTTCCCTGTCTTCACCTGAACATTCCCATGTAAATAATGTGAATGAATCAATAAATTAAGATATGCACATTTGCTACTAAATTTCCAAATGAGAAACTCAGGCCATTATTGGTTCTTTTGGTGAACTACTAAATATATTTTCTGCTAGAAAGAATGAAAAGGCAGAAAACTCTGAAATTGCTCAGCTCTCGGAGTAAACTCAAGAGTCATGGATTGGGAGTTTCAATGTAGATATCCTAATATATCTCTCTTTGTTAGTGCTGAGGCCATTCACTGGCACAGGAACTGTCAGTCTTCAGTATCTTAAGAACTGTTAGCTGATGACTCAGTTTGCCTATGTATGTTCTCCCGGTGGCAGAATTGTTGGCACCTGCTTGGCTTTTTAAATAATCCCAGAAAATGGATGTTAAAGCCTTCTGGTGATTCAGCAGTGGGTGGAAATGTTATTGCTGTGCTTGAAGGATTTGTTTCTATAGGCAAAGGGCTTTTACGTATTTGCTTGGATTACTTAATAACCCAACATATTTGAGTTTACAGAGGCCATTTATTTATGCCTCTCTATCACTAGAGCATTCCGCTCTTATATAAACATTGGACAAATCTTGCATGCTACTATCTTGTCTGTCTGAGTTTTATACACTGAATTAGGGAGACTTCCTAATTAACACACTAAAAGGCCGTTTTAAGGACTGGCCTCAAATGTGTTATTTCATTACACATTTAAAACCACAATCTCCTTTCAACTTTTCTTCCAGAAGTCCAAATCAACTCCTCTCCTCCATGGTAAAATTACACTTATTGCCAACTCATTCAGCTGGCTGGGAATCTTATTTAATTTACTCCTCAGGCATAATCTTGCATTTGAATAATTGAGGTAAGCATAGTAGATTGCTACCATAAGATACTGTCATTGCAACGGGAGGTAGTCATTAAATCAAAGATAATTTATGGTTCTTATCACCACAAAAAAGGTATATGAAACTTTTTGAACTCTGCAATCAAAAAGAACTAACTACACCCATAAGCCTGAATATTATCATTCTAAATTATTTGGGAACAGTATTATCTCCTTTGCAGTCACGGGACACCATGTAATTATTATGCAAAAAAAAAAAAGAAAAAGAGGAAAATGCATTACAAGCCTGTAGGGACTAAAATGAGAAAGCTTTAACATATAGGAGTTATATAAGATGAAACCATCCAGTCATGGGGCCATGGATTCTATAGATATGGCTGTCATAAGAAAATACCCATGGGAAGCATCTGTATGGTGCACTGGGTACTGCTCAAGTAAAACCAAAGTAGTAAAGTTTTTATATTATTATTATTATTATTATTATTATTATTATTATTATTATTATTGGTGGTACTGGAGTTCCTGGAAGCCCTTCTACCTCCAGGATATACTCCCACGGGCTACACTCCCAGACCTGTTTTTTTAACATTTTTATGTGGAAACAGGGTTTTTTTTTTTAACATTTTTATGTGGAAACAGGGTCTCTTAAGCCAGCGAGGTTGGCTCCGAACCAGCGCGATCCTCCTGTCTCCGCCTCCCAAGCGCGGTGATTACAAGCATGCGCCACCACGCCCGGCAAGGTCTTATTTTATATGAACTCTAAAATTAAAATCATAGTTTAATAAAGAGAAAGGAGTTCTAACTTAGGAGTTACAGCAATCAACCCTTTTCTATATACCAGGCAATCATTCCACATCTTGGACCTGGTCCTCAGCTGGGTAATAAACAGTCTATATTGTCAATAAGAAGTCTTTCAGTTCTCAGAGTCTTCTGGAAAGAGAATCGTAAAGATACTTTAAAGACACACATTGTAGGAGAGAGTTTTTTTTTACATTAAAATATAAAACTAGTATTAAATTTTAGAGCAAGACAAAAATAATGTGTTGTTTTATGAAGGAAGGGGGAAAGACATGAAAACAGAGAAAAAACTCTCAACAATAGTTTTTTGTATAAAAAGATAAAGTTATAGCTAAAATTAGTTTGAGTAATTATCTGAAAAAGAAAACTAAGAAAATAATTCTATTTATGATATCATTACACAAATAAAAACTTAGTATGTTTAACAAAAGAAATACAAAAAATTTAGACTGATAACTATTAAATACTATTAAAAGAAAAATTTAAGAGCCTAAAAAAAAGAAGAAAATTCTGTGCTAATGGACTTAAAGACTTAGTATGTTTAAGAAGGAAATATTCTCCAAATTGGACTATAGTTGCAGGTCACTCCTATCGAAATGCCAGGTGATTTTTTTTCTTTCCCCAAATGAACAAGCTGATCCTAAAGTTCATGTGAAAATGGACAAGGTCCAAAATAGTCTAAACAATCTTAAAAAAGAGGAAAAACATAAAAGTTGGAGGGTTCAAGCCCACTGATTTTAAAACTTACTGTAATGCTACTGTATGCAAAACACTGTGGTATCAACATAGTCATATAGACCAATGGATTGAGGTTCCAGAAATAAACTACTACATTTATGATCAATTGCTATTCAACAAGAATGCAGAGACAATTCAATAGAGAGAGAGAATAGCTTTTCAACAAAATGTGCTAGGACAACTTCATTTCTACAAGCAGATGAAGAAAGAATGAAGTTCAAAGCCTGCCTCACACTGTGCACAAAAAGAAATTGATGAAAGAATAGGATGATTCCTATTTTTGATTTTTTACTTAAATTTAAATTTTTACTTTTTACATTTTACCTTTCTGGACTAACAATGAATGCATCTTATAATTAAAATGGAAGATAAATACCTTAAGTAAATAAAAAATGAGCCACTAATTAAGTTCCATCAAAAAAAGCCCCATAAACCAACCTTGCACTAGGCACTAATTAATTCTGTCAGATGAATTTAGATTCACGTCTCTTTTTTTTCTAATGACATTGTTTTGTAATTATACATCATAGTGAGGTTCAAGTGAGTCAAACATACATGTACTTTCTTCTGCATCTGAGCCCCCTTCTTCCTCCTCCTTTCCTATAAATATCATTGAGATCGGTAGTGATGCCTCCATATGTGGATGTAGCATTATTTCTACATCCACATATCTACATTACAGTAACTGTTTCACTCTTCAATCCTCCTTTTTTCCCCCTTCTGACCCCACTTCTGCAATCCCTTTCCATTGTTCTACTACTGGTCTTGTCTTTCTCCTTATTAAGTTAAAGTTCCTTATGTTTCCTATTTTTCTTCTAACTTTCACATATGAGAGAAAACATAACCCCTGACTTTCTGAGACTGGCTGTTTTCAATTAGCATAATATTCTATAGTTCCATCCATTTTCCTGAAAACCACTTCTTGCAGTAGGCTTTAAGTAAGCATTTTTCCCTTTTATCGTTATTTCTCAGATGTCTTAAAATATCTGTCAACAAATTAGACTCATCTTTAAAGTTCTTTACACCTTTCAAATTGTCTCAACCATCATTGTTTGGCTCAATATGGATAAAGATCTCACTTAAAAAAATCTACCCTATTAATGTTTGGCAGTGTTACCTGGAGAAAAATTTAGCCAAGTTATGTCTTTTGCTGTATACAAGAAATTAGGATATTTCCAAGAATGTAAGTTATCCTGGGAGGATTTCCTTTAGTTCTCTTTTGTTATTGAACACTGAGTCAGGGAGGTCACAGCACTTGGAAAAGACAGCCAAGTGGCAAATAAATAGAGTCTTGTGGTCTCTTCTGGTCATTTTTTTCTTTCCTTTATTTGTTCAATTTTGAAATATATTGCATGATTACTTGCTATGAACCAGCCACAGGTTATATGTTGAGCAATAACTGAAGGAGGAATCAGACGAAGCCTCTGTTCTCAGGGACCTTCCAGACGGCACCATCATGCTAAGCCAGTCTTGAATCTAACACAAAGTACACTTGTATTATATTCTCCAGGTAATGCTTGTTTAGGAATATTTTAAATCTCATGTTTCTGGCCACACGTAGGTAGCAGTTCTATAGCTACTTTACATTGAAAACACATTTAGTTTATGAGTTAGACTGATCCTTGGAGAACAGCAATCAAACCTTGAAATGTTACTTATTTATTGGCAAAATTCCCTCCCTAAGTTGCAGCTTACTTTGGTAGAAGACTCCGGTGCGAAAGTGGTGGGGGTGGAGTTAATTTATTTTTTATTTTCTGCTTTACCCCATCCCTCTTGCTAATGGGTTTCTAAACTCCTTAGGGATGGAGTACCATCAGGGATAATAGAAGAAAAAAGAAGACATCGCCTCGGTCTTCCTAGGCCTAGGATTTATCCTACTAAGCTGACTCCTTATTTTAGCTGTCCCCTTCTCTTGTGGAAATCTGTTCTCAAAGGCTGCAGAGTGTGTGTCTTGGGTCTTTTCTCAGCAATCCTTTTAACCCAGATATATGTGTCCTGCTTTGGGTAGACATTGTGTTCCTTCCAAAGACATTAATTTCCTGCTTTCTGCTTCTGGGTCCCTCTGTACCTGTAGGCTAGGCCAGTGAATAGATCCCAAAATGATTTGGTATCTGCTCTACAACCTGACATGCCTCTACTTTCAGAGATGTGCAAATTCATTCATGTACTCCCAACAAAACCAGGAAGTGTTTTCTCTTCTCCTCACTGCCAGCCATTCTTATATGGCTTTCACTGTCTAGATTTCCAGAGCAGGCATCAGACCTCTATTTTCAAGGCCCTCCACCTTAGGTAGTCATTCACCAAGCTCTGCAAGTAGCCCAGGGTTCCTCCCCCCACACCTGGTTCTGTGACCTCTTCCACCTTCCCCAAGAGTTAGATGAGAGACTCAAATTAGAGCTCTCTTTAGCCTTATCTCAACAAATCCTGCTCACAGGACCCTCTTTTTAACACTCTTGTAGCTTTAATATTTCAAAGTCAATGAGTAAGTCCAAGAGATGAGAAAGAGTTTCTTGGAAGCTTCCTTGGAAAATTTGCATATAGTCATTCAGCAACTCATCTTTTATATGTCAATGTCTAGTTGAAATTTCAAGTCATAGCACTTTTGTATCGATAGTGAAACATTAAAGGAAGGATACATGAAGAACACATAATTATATAAATGCTATATAAGAAAAACATTCACAGCTGAGTTCAAAAATGAAAAGATTTTTTAAAAAATAAACTTTTATTGATGCATTTTAATTATATATCATGATGAGATTTAGCACACGTGCACATAGCACTTGATGTGTTTCCCTCTGGACTACACACTACACACCCCCCTTCCCCTAACATATTGCTGAGACTTATACCCATAACTTCATTATATGAATTTTAATAATACATAATCCAGATACCATGAAATTCATCTTTTCAAAAGTATACAACATAAAGATATTAAGAATTGTATAAGCATCACCACTATTCAATTCTGGGATGGTTTCATCTCCTTCAAAAGAAACTCTATACCTCTTCTATTTCCCACAGTTGCCTAGCGGCTACCATCACTTTCTATCTTTATGACTTTGCCTATTCTGAAACAATTAATAAAAATAGAATAACAGAATGCAACACGTCTTTGTATGGCTTTGTTTACTTGGCATAACGTTCTCAAGGCTCATTTGTATTATATTTTCCACAAGCACTTAATACATTTATTTTTACCCAATAAATATTTTATTATGTGGATTTATCATGTTTTGTTTATGTACACATTATTTGATGGGATTTTAGGTTCTTAACACTTAAGCTATTATGAATAATGTGGCTATGAAAATATTTGACTGGACTTATATTCCTAGTTCTCCTGGGCATATCATAGGTATAGAAATACTGGATTATATACAAACTGTATGAGGCAGAGACAGGAGGATTGCACTGGTTCGAAGCCAGCCTTGCTGGCTTAAGAGCCCCTGTTTCCAAATAAAAATATAAAATAGGTCTTGGAGTGTAGCTCAGAGGTAGAGGGTTTCCAGGAACCCCAGTACCACACACAAAAAAGGAGCTGTACTAGTTATATTCTTACCAACAATGTATGAGGGATCCAATTTCTTCACATTCTCAATAACACTTGATATTGTACATCCTAGTGGTTGGGATATAGTATCCCATTGTGATTTTTTAAAAAAATTTTATTGGTGCATTGTAGTCATACATCTTAATGGGATACAAAATCGTGGAGGCATACATGCACACATCACCCAATTAACCCTTACCCAGTTCCCATCCCATTCCTTTCCCCTCCTTCCTTCTCATATTTGGCATACATCATGTGCATTAGAGAATTTCCCTTTTCCCCCATCCGATCCCCTCAATTAGGTCACCTTATTTGCTCATATATTATTTCTCCTTCTTCATCTAGAGTTCCTCCTATGACCCATTTTATCCCTAGCTTCCATATATTAGAAAGAGCATCCGATTTTTTTATTTTTGGTGATTGACTAATCTCACTTAACATAATGTTCTCCAGTTCCATCCATTTCCCTGTAAATGACATAATTGTGCTTTTATTTATGGATGAGTAAAATTCCATTGTGTACATATTCCATAGTTTTGTAATACACTCATTTGTTGATGAACATCTTGGCTGGTTCCTTAGTTTGGCAATGGTGAATTGTGCAGCTATGAACATAGATCCACACGCATTAGTTTGGTAGTTTGTATTGCTTTCTTTTGAAAGGATATCCAGAAGTGGTATTGCTAAATCACATGGTAAGTTAGTCCCATATTTCTAAGGATCCTCCATACTATTTTCCAAAGTGGTTGCACTGATTTGCAATCCAACCAACAATGTATTAGGGTTCCCACTTCTCTACATCCTTGCCAGCACTTGTTGTTTGCTTTTTGAATGATTGTCATTCCAGTTGGAGTTAGGTAAGATTTTAGGGTAGTTTTGATTTGCATCACTCTGATTTCTAAAGATGTTGAACATTTACATGGTTTTATTGGCCATTTGAATTTCTTCTTTTATGAAGTGTCAATTTAGTTCATTTGCCCATTGTTTGATTGGGTTATTTGCTCTCTCAGTGTTGAGTTTCTTGAGTTCTCTGTATATTCTAGATATTAGTCCTCTATTGGAGGAGTAGGTGGCAAAAATCTTCTCCAATTCTTTTGGGTTTTGGTTGAGGTTCTTGATGGTTTCCTTTGCTGTACAGAAGCTCTCCAGTTTAATGTTATCCCACATATTGATTTACCTTTTAGTGTTTTATGCCTTTGGGGTCTTGTTGAGAAAGATTTTATCTGTGCCTATGTAGTTGCAGTGTTGGACCTATGCCCTCTTCAAGAAGCCTCAAGGTTTCTGGTCTAATTTCTAAGTTTTTGATTCATCTTGAATTGATTCTTTTGCAGGGTGAGAAAGTGGGATTTATTTCTATTTTTCTGCATATGGCTAACCAGTTTTTCCAACACCATTTGTTAAACAGGCTATCTTTTTTCCAGTGTATGTTCTGGGCCCCTTTATCAAAAATCAATTGGCTGTATGTGTGTATATTTGTTTCTGAGTCTTCTATTCTTCTCTATTGGTCTATGTGTCTGTTTTGGTACCCATACTATGCTGTTTTTATTACTCTGGCTTTGCAGTATAGTTTAAAGTCAGGAATTGTGATTCCTTCTGCATGGTTTTTGTTGCTGAGAACTACTTTGGCTATTCTGTGTTTTTTGTTTGTTTGCTTTGTTTTGTTCTTCCAAATCAATTTTAGGACTGACTTTTTTATGTCTGTAAGAAGTAACCTTGGTAATTTAATGGGTGGGTATTCCACTGAATCTGTAGATCACTTTTAGAAGTATGGTCATTTTGATGATATTTATTCTGCCGATCCATGAATGGAAGATCTTTCCATCACATAAGGTCTTTTTTGACTTCTTTTTTCAATGTTTCATAATTTTCTTTGTAGAGTATTTTTACTTCTTTGGTTAAGTTTATTTCTAATATTTTATTTTTTGTGAATATCTTGTGTAGAAGTGTTTTCTGTATTTCTTTCCAGTGCATTTATGGTTGGTATGCAGAAAAGTTTCCAATTTTTTAAAATTTATTTTGTATCTAGACACTATGGTAAGTCTGTTGATAAGTTCTATAAGCCTTTTGGTTGAGTTTCTTGGGTCTTCCAAGGATAGTATCATATCACCTGCAAATAATGAAAGTTTGAGTTCCTTTTCTATTTGTATTCCTTTCATTTTTTTTCTTGCCTTATTGCTCTGGCTACAGTCTCAAGTACTATATTAAAAAGAAGTGGTGATAATGGCCATTCTTGTCTTGTTCCTGTTTTTAGGAAAAATTCTTGAAGTTTTTTCCCATTTAATATGGTGTTGGCTGTGGGTCTATTGTAGATTGCCTTTATGATGTTGAGGTATATTCCTTCTATTCTGATTCTCTGCAGTGCTTTTAGCATAAATGTATGTTGGATTTTGTCAAATGACTTTCAGCATCTATGATATGATCATGTGATTTTTGTCTTTGGTTCTGTTCATGTGATGAATTACATGGATTGATTTTTGTATGTTGAACCAGCCTTGCATCCCTGGTACTGGTCATGGTGTATGATTTTCTCGATGTGGTTTTAAGTGTGTGTTGCTAGTATTTTGTTTAGCAGTTTTGCATCCAAGTTCATCAAAGATATAGACCTGTAGTTTTCCTTTCTTGAGCTGTCCTTATTTGGTTTTGGTATTAATGTGATGTTGGCTTCATATAATGTATTTGGAAGAGTCCATTTTTTTTTTTGTTGTTGTTGTTCCACGAAATAGAGTATTGAGATTAGCGCTTCTATAAAGGTTTTATAAAATTCACCTCGGAAACCATCTGGTCCTGTGATTTTCTTTGATGATAGGCCCTTTGTTGCAGCATTTTTAACCTCTTTGATTGCTATTGGTTGGTTTAAAATTTTTATATCGTCTTGCCTCAGTTTAGGAAGGTTGTAATTATTAAGAAAATTGTCAATTTCTTTTAGTTTTTCCATTTCGTTGGAGTATAGTTTTTCAAAGTAGTTTCTGAAAATCCTCTGGATTTCTACACTGTTGGTGGAAATATTTCCTTTTTCACCTCTTATCTTCATAATTTGGGTTGATTCTCTCTATTTTTTGGTTAAGTTGGCTAGTGGTTTATCTGTCTTGTCAATTTTTTGAGAAACCAGCTTTTGGTTTTGTTAATTTTCTGTATTTTTTTATTCTCTAATTTGTTGATTTCTGGTCTGACTTAAATAATTTTCTGTCTTCTACTGGCTTTCAGTTAGATTTTTCCTATTCTTCAAGGGCTTTGAGGTGCAACATTATGTTATTTACTTGGTGGTTTTCTGTTCTTCTTATGTGAGACTCAGTGCTATGAATTTTCCTCTTCATACTACCTTCAAAGTGTCCCAGAGGTTTTGATATGTTGTATCTCTATTTTCATTTGTTTCCAGAAATTTCTTGATTTTACCCCTTACTTTTTATATGACCCAGTCTTCATTAAGCAACATGGTGCTCAGTCTCCACATGATTATGTGGTTTCTCTGGGTCTTTTTATATTTGATTCTAGTTTCATTCTATTATGATGTGAATAGACACAGGGAAGTATGTAACATTTTCAAAAAATTTGTTAATGCACATTTTGTGGCCCAGGATGTGACTTATTTTGGTGAAGTTTCTGTGAGCAGCTGAGAAAAATTTGAACTTTGCTGTAGCTGGGTGTAATATTCTACAATTGGTTGACGGCGTTCTTTAGGTCTGAGTCCTCTTTACTGACCTTTCATCTAGAAGATTGGTCTAATCATTGTCTAATGGTGTGAGAAGGGTGTTGAAGTCTCCCAGTATTATTGTATTGGGACTTATGTGTGACTTGATGTCACAAAGTGTGTCTTTTTTTGTGGTGGTGGTACTGAGGTTCCTGGAACCCCTTCTCTGGGCTACACTTTAAGACCTATTCTTTTATATTTTTATTTGGAAACAGGGTCTCTTAAACCAGCGAGGCTGGCTTTGTACCTGTGTAATCCTCCTGTCTCCACCTCCCAAGCACAGGGATTATAAGCGTGCACCACCAAGCCCAGCATAAAGAGTGTCTTTTATGAAAGTGGCTGCAGCTAGTTTGGGGAATAAATGTTGACTATTTTTATTTCCTCTTCCTGGATTGTTTCTTTTACCAGTGAAAATTGACCTCTTTGTTTCTTCTAATAAGCTTGGACTTAAGGCCTAACTTGACTGATATCATCGTTGCTACTCATGCTTGTCTTTGAGTTCCATTGGCACGGATTATCTTGCCAAGTAGAAACCCTTCTACTTCCGGGCTACACTCACAGACCTATTTTTTATACTATTTTTTTTACAAGCATGAGCCACCATGCCTGGCTCCTCATTGTGATTTTGATTTGCATGCCCCTAATGACCAATAAGGATGGGAATCTTTCCATCTGCTTTCTGTCAATTTGTACTTTGGAGAAATGTATATTTATGTACTTTGTTCTTTTCTTATCTGATAATTGGAGTTTAGAGGTTTTTTTTTTTTTTGGTTGTACTGGGGGTGGAACCCAAAGGCTTTTTACCTCCAGGCTATACTCCCTGACCCATTTTATATTTTATTTGGAAACAGGGTCTCACTTAGTAGGTGAGAGCCTCACTAAGAAGCTGAGGCTGGCTTAGAAACTACGCGATCCTCCTGTCTCAGCCTCCCAAGAGCGGTGATTACAAGCATGCGCCACCACGCCCGGCTAGAGGGTTTTCATTGTTAAATGAAGTGCTGGTTCTTCTGGTGTAATATCTAGAAAATACTATCACAACATTATAAAGATTTATCCTGTGTTTTCTCCTAAGAGTTCTATAGTTTTGGTCTTACATAGAGTTTTATGATCTATTTTGATTTAAATTTTATGTATACAATGGAATAGGCATCCAATTTTATTCTTTTTCATTTGGATACCCAGTTATCTCAGCACCATTTGTTGGAAAGAAAAAATTTAAGACTCATTAGCAGCAGTTTTGTTGACATCTAAGCTTGCAAAATAAAGAAATCCAGCTAGTACTTAATTATAGTGGCTTTGTATATGAAAATTTTAGGTATAAAAGTAATTGATTTATGACTGGGAAGTTTTTGACTTTGGTTTGAGTTATATATATCTCTTTAAAATTAATGTTTTTAGTTATTTTAATTTTGAATAATTGTATGCCAAAGTACTTGTCTTAGTATCAAAATACATTTACACAATTCTTAAGGAATCAAATATTTTTTGTTGTTGCTGTTAAGGCCAAAGACAAAATGCAAATGATGCTACCTATTGCAAATCATAAAACCAAATAGTTATACTGGATTTAAAAAAAAATTAATCACTCTCAGACTTTATAAAAGCTTTTATGATTAACAGCTAACAAATAGACTGATATCTAACAGGGTGACTTTTGCAATGATGCAACAGCAGTAAACAACAGTTTTTTTGTTGTGTAAAACTTAAATGTAGAAAGTGCTAGAAAATCTCCCTGTTTCAGCAACCTATTGTCAGAGTAATTTGTATCTTCATTGATCTGCAAGCTTAAATAATCACATCAAATTAATTATCAATCCAGAGAAATATTCTCTACATGTTAGAATTGCATATGACCAAGAATTGAATTTCATAACAAATTTGTAGGAACTGCATTGATCTATTCTGCAGGAAACACCTATTGTCATTTTTATTAAAATTTTAAACAGTTAAGTGATTTATATCTTCAACTGTGTTTCTTTTCTATCTTACTTTCTTGGCTTTTAATTAGAGTCCTGGGAGGTAGGAGAGAGAAGAGGCAAAATTACTTGTCCCAGTTAGTTTCTTAGTTCCCTAAGTATCATCTGTCATCATTAGAAAATTAATAAGACTGCCTTCTCCTTTCTACCTAGATATAGCCAGGAATGTTGCAGTACAAAATAGCCATCTGAGATTTAAAGAGAAAGGTGAGAAAGGTCAAAATACTGTTCAAGACAGAAGGTACCAAGATTTGATGGGAATAAAAGAGATAAGGTATTGCTTCAGAGGTGGTAGGATGAATAAGTAGCTAGGAAAAGTCAATGTTGTTGTGGATCATGATCCTAAGACACTTTTTTGTGAATAGAAGAGGAAACATGCATGAAAAATATTCCTGTATTCTCAATATTACAGAAGTAAACCACTGTGTACAAAGATAGCACTGAACTAGATTAATCTGCTAATACTAAAATCAATTATTTTATTGCTCCTTAATATGCTACTGATCAGATGTTAGTAATATTCTTAGGTGAATGATTGGCAGCTGCAGGAAAAAGCAGATTGAAGATCATTATGAGATCCACATGTGAAAAAATAATCACAAAATTTATGAAAAAAATTGAATTCAAGTTTCAAATATCTGACTAAGGATAAGTTTACCAATTCTCCTTCCCATGATCTAATTTCAGAAATAATACTGACTTTAAAGAAATATTTTTCAACTGAAATAATAAACTGGAAAGGAATAATAGCAAACATAATATTTAAAACATCTGTGGAAGTCAAGGAGGGTGTGGCGAATGATGATGAATTGAGTAAAGAAAACCATATAGTCTAGAATATTCCAAAGGCAATTTTAGTCAAAGCAATATCTGACTGACCTGTTGGGGCCCAGAGGTGTTGAGAATTTTAAAAAGAAACATAAACACTGTATTTCTTCTTACTCAATCTAAAGCAAAGCCAGTCAGCAAGCTCAGTACATCATGTAGAACATCTCAACATACTTTATATGTATCATCTTATTGGTAATCAAGCAACAAAAGATCACAGATATTTGGCAAAAGCCTGCAATACAAAGTAAACCAAGTAAAGAAAAAAGTGCACCAGGGGAAACAGAGAGAATCCAGAAATAGAAAAATAATTAAAACTGTAACCAATTTTCCAAACACCATTTGCTGAAAAGGCTGTCTTTTCTCCAACGTATGTGTTTGGCACCTCTGTCAAAAATCAATTGGCAAGCCAGGTGTGGTGGCATACGTTTGTGATTGCAGCATTCTGGAGGCTGAGACAGGAGGATCACATTCACCGTCAGCCTCAGCTACTTACTGAGGCCCTCTGATTCAGTGAGACCCTGTTTTAAAATAAACAATAAAAAATAGGGCTGGGGGCATAGCTTGGAGGTAGAATGCCCCTGGGTTTAATCCCTAGTACTGCAAAAAAAAAAAAAAAAAATCAATTGGCTATAAGTGTGTCAAATTGTTTCTGTATCTTCTATTTTATTCCATTAGTCTATGTGTCTGTTTTTGTGCCAATACCATGCTGTTTTTATGATTATGCTTTTGTAGTATAATTTGAAGTCAATAATTGTGATGCCTCCTGCATAGTTACTGCATTTTTGAGAACTGCTTTGCCTATTCTGAGTCTTTTGTTTCTCCATTTAAAATTTAGAATAATTTTTCTAGGTCTATGAAGAATGATGTTGATATTTTGATAGGGATTGCATTGACTATGTAGATCACTTTTCGTAGACTGGCCATTTTGATAATATTTATTTTGTCTATCCAAGAACAAGGGAGATCTTTCCATCACCCTGTACAAGTCAACTCAAGATGAATAAAAGACCTGGAAATTAAACTTTAAAGTTACTAGAGGAGGGAATAAGTCCTACACTCCAACACATAGATATAGATAAAAACTTCCTCAATAAGACCCCTAAGCTTATGAAATCAAAATAAGAATCAATAAATGGGATGGCATTAAAATAAAACATCAACAGTCTAAGAGAGAGCCTACATAATGGAAGATCTATGTCAGCTATTCCTTTGATAAAAAATGAATATCTAAGCTGGGTGTGGTGGCGCACGCTTGTAATCCCCATGCTTGGGAGGCCGAGACAGGAGGATCATGAAGGTTCGAAGCCAGCCTCAGCTAGCTTAAGAGACCCTGTTTCCAAATAATAATATAAAATAGGTCTTGGAGTGTAGCTAGGAAGTAGAAGGCTCCTGGGCTCCATCTCCAGCACCACCAAAAAAAAAAAAAAAAAAAAAAAAAAATCTAGAACTGGGCGTGGGGGTGCATGCTTGTAATCCCAGTATTTGGGAGGCTGAGGCAGGAGGATTAAGGAGGTTTGAAGCCAGTCTCAGAAACTTAGTGAGGCTTTCAGCAACTTAGTGAGACCCTCTTTCCAAAAAATATAATAGATCTGGGAGTGTGACCTGGAGGTAGAAAGCCCCTGTGTTCCATTCCCAGTATTACATACAAAAAAAAAAAAAAAAAAAGAAAGAAAAGAAAAGAAAAAAAGAAAAAAGAAAAGAAAAGAAAATGGATATCTAGAACATACAAAGAACTTAAAAGACTAACAATAAAAAATAACCCAATCAATAAATGACAATTAAAATAAGCAGGCATTTCACAAAAGAGCTACAAATGGCCAATAAATAGAAAAACATTTTAATATCATTAGCAATTTGGGAGATGCAAATCAAATGCAAACTGAAATTCCATCTATCCCTAACCAAAATGTCAGTAATCAAGAAGTCAAACAACAATAAATGCTGGCTGGAAAGTGGGAAAATAGGAATCTTCTACACTGTTGGTGAGATTGCAAATTAGCACAGCTGCTGCGGAGATCAGTGTAGGGATTTCCCAGAAAACTTGGAATGGATCTAACATATGACTCCTGGGTATCTTTTCAAAGAGTAAAATCAGAATATTATAGCAATGCACACATAGCCATGTTTATAGCAGCACCATTCACAATAGTCAAATTACAGAACCAACCTAGGTTTCCATCAACAGATGAATGGATTACAAAATTGTGGGATATACACACAATGGAATTGTACACAGGCATAAAGGACAAAATAATTTCATTTGCATGAAAATAGGTAGACCTGGAAAACATTATGTTTAGTGAAATTAGCCAGTCACAGAAACTGAAGGGTCATATTTTTTTTTATCATATACATAAACTAGGGAGTAATCAGGATACTGGATGGACTTCAGATAATGGAAGGGAAATTCCAGGGGATCCAGAGAGATAGTTTAGGGAAAGGGTGGGAAAAAGAGGAAGAATCAATGAAGAAATTATTTCCATCAACATTATCTACATTTGTGAAATGCCAATATCAATCTCAATACCCTATATGGGAAAGTGGGGGCTAGGGAGGGGGCTGGGGGGAAGCCCACCAAGCGCTATGTGCAGGTATGTTACTATCACTGTGAACTGTATTATGATGTGAGACTATAATATACCAATAAAAGTATTTAAAAAACCTTAAGTTAGCAGTTTCAGAGATATCTATGTATATATTACATGTGTAAAATTAGATCAACATTTAGTGTAAAAACAATACATTCCAAGTCAAGATGGCAGACATCACACATATTTATCTTTTCTTCCTTCTGACTTCATTAAAAAGAGTAAAAGAATAGAAAAAGGCATACACCTACACATATAGAATGAGAAGTGTCCTCTAGAAAATGTAAAATTGCAGGTGTGGTGGCACATGCTTGTAATCCCTGCATTTGGGAGGCTAAGACAGGAGGATTTGAGTTTGCAGACAGCCCTCAGCTACCTAGTGAGGGCATTTGCAACTCAGTGAGACTCTGTTTTAAAATAAATAATAAATAATCAGGATGGGGGTGTAGAATTCCCCTGGGTTCCATCCCTATACTGCAAAAAAAAAAAAAAAAGTAAAATTGCAGTAAGTTTTTGGAGTCTACACAGAAACACAGAGAAGCCTGGAAAATAATGGAATAAAATAGTAGGCTCACAAGTTAGAGAAATTAAACATTATTAGTATGGAAATCCACCAGGAAAGCCATGAAAGACATTGGAAGCCCTAAGTCAGTGAAAGACCATATTGGATATGTTGGCAGATACAACAAAAGAAGTCAATGAAGAGATCTCTACAGAGAGGCAAAAATTGGGGATTAGCATTTGGAGAGTTTACCTTTGAAAATTAGATGAAATGCTTCTTCCAAATATTAACAAAATCAAAAAGTAGAGGCTGAAAAACATGAGATGAGATGACATGAGATGAGATCCTAGACCGAGGATCAGAAAGGCTTCAGAGAACCTGGAGAACTGGGAAAAGTGATTCAGGTTTAAAACAGCATTGAGGAAAATAAATAAAGGAACAGCCAGACATGGTGGTGCAGGCTTGTAATCCCAGCATTTGGGAGGGTGATACAGCAGACACCCTTAGCTACTTAGGCCCTTTGCAACTCAGTGAGACCCTGTTTCAAAATAAAGAGTAAAAAATAGGGCTGAGGGTGTAGCTCAGAAGTAGAATGCATCTGGGTTCCATCCCCAGTACTGCGAAAAAAATTAATAAAATAAATAGACAGAAATAAACACAAGATGAGAAATTATTGCTCAGTAGCAGTGAGATCTCAGTCAGTACTGGAAAGAATCTTAGTGAAACAAATTTCAGTGATTTTTCCCTAATTGTGTTGAGTTGCCATAGGTGTTAACTGAGTCTAGGTTCAAGAGGTCTGATAATGCATGTGTAGATCTTCCTAAATGGTTGATCAGGCAGGACAGACAAGGAAGATATAACTTTTACTAGAGGGATTTATGGATCAGGAACAGTAAGACAAAAGAACAGCAGGCTTAGAAAAAGTAAGGTTGTTCAGATGTAAACAACTTAGGGGCCACGATTACAAATACAATACAGGTTCTAAGGCACAAAGTAAGTGTATTCATATGATTGAGAAGCTCCAAAGTATAGCTAAGGATCACTGTATGACACAGGGTGGGCATCTGTACATCATCTTAAGTATTCATTATATAGCTACATGTGTACTCTTTGCAGTTAGGAGCTTTCTTAAGAAATTGTAAATATGTGTGTATTCAAAAATAAATCAAAACAACTAGGATGAAGATGATTTATGTGCAGGTTCTTGGTAAGGGAATAAGGAATATACATTACATTCCTGATAAGGCATGTCAGAGTATACTGTAACTATTTTTATACATAAAAAGCAATTTTTAAATAGTGTTATACATGTGGCAGATACCATGACTGGGTTTAATGATTAGAGTTTTTTTTTTTTTTTTTTTTTTTCAGTACCGAGTATTGAACCTAGGGGCATTCTACCTCTGAGCTAGATGCCCCACCCCATTTTTTAATTCTTTATTTTGAAACAGGGTCTCACTGAGTTACAAAGAGCTTTAGTAAGTAGTAGATGAGGCTGTCCACAACTGTGATCCTCCTGTCTCAGCCTCCCAAATGCTGGGATTACAAGCGTGTGTCACCACACCTGGCTGGATTACAAATTCAAAGTAAAAGTTAAAGATCTCTTATGGACCAATGTCCAAAGTTTCACAATATCATTTCTCCTATATTCTGCATGTCAAAATATGTCTTCAATCTGACCATATTCAATTACAAATAGTGATATTTGAGAGTGTCATTTAAAAAATATAGACTATATACTGATTATTGATCAACAATAGGCTGTATATAGATGTTGGCCCCATAAGTTTATATTCCCTGGTGATGTAGTTTCAAGTCTCTGATGTTTGCACAATGATGAAATAATCAAACACATTTCTCAGAAAATATTCCTGTCCTTAAGTAACACATGATTGTATATACATACATTTTTCAATCAAGGTATATATGATATGTATATAGTCTTTGAAAATCAAGTAATAAGACAGTCTTGTATATAAAGTAAGGATCCTCTGCCCAGCTTCCACTCTGCTCTACCACAAAGGCAAACACTTGTTTCTTCTTTTTAGTTCTTCAGATGGGTTTCTCTATCAAGGCCTGGGATTTGAATTTATACTACGGACAAGTGAATACATTATAATTATCACTTCATAGATCCTCCTATGTCAGAAATGATGTACTAACAATAATAGAGCTAGGAACATGTGCATCATCATGTTTGTGTTGGCTCCCTTTATGTCTACAGTGGGGACAAGAGGGTCCAAACGGATGCCTATCCTTGTGGTGGACTGGGTGATAGGAGTTCAGTGTTTATACACAAGGCTGCTATTTGACCTGGAAAGACATTAACTCATTTTTAAGGTTAACTTACTACAAACACAGCTCCAGATATGGTTCTTATGAAGAGCAGTCTGGCACTGCATTTTTGGCATAGCCAGAAAGATGTATTTGAGAAAAAAATAAATAAAAAATGAGGAGTACTGTGTCCTAGTCATTTCTGTATCTTTATACCAAGAGTTGAAAAATATTTTCTCTAGAAAGCAAATAGTTGAGGCTTAATGAAAGTCACACACATTAAGGTGCACATTCTCTTCTTTTGACTAGTCTTCAAAAATATAGACAGCAAAGCCGGGTGTGGTGGCGCACGCTTGTAATCCCCGCGCTTGGGAGGCTGAGACAGGAGGATCACACTGGTTCGAAGCCAGCCTCAGCTATTTAGTGAGGCTTTCAGCAACTTAGTGAGACCCTGTTTCCAAATAAAATATAAAAAAAAAGGTCTGGAAGTATAGCCCAGAGGTAGAAAGCCTCTGGGTTCCACCCCTAGTACCAAAAAAAAAAAAAAAAAAAAGAAAAAAAATATATATATTGCATTCCTAGTTTACCGGATATATAGAAATAGATGGATAGATTTGGCTTAGAAGCCATTTTTTGCTGGTACTTACGCTTATGCTGATTTTAAATTTTAATAAATTTTTAATTTTAGATCGATCGATTTTGAGTTAGATACTGTTTTCAAAATAAAAAATAAAATAGGGCTGGTAGAATGCCAGTGGGTTTGATCATCCCCAGTACCCAAAAAAAAAAGCCTGCTTTCAATTAATCTTTGTATTTTTATTTTAGTTTCTCCATTAATATTTATTTATTAACAAAATCTGCAATGACAAACTACTAGTTCTAGTTTTTTGTTCTGTTCATTGTTCATTGTGGACAGTGTCTTTGGAGTCTCTACTTTGTTAAATGAAATTGCTGTCTCTTCCCTTCCTTTAACTCTTCTTCCCTGTCCCCACCTCAGTTTACATGTTTACTTTTACATGATTGCTGTTTTTATTTATATTGTTTCTTAATTATAATGAGTTCTTTGGTGCTGTTACTCAGAATGGCTATAAACTTTAAAAATAAACAGTATATTATGACCATAATATTTTTCATAGCACTGCCAAGAATTAAATTTGGGATAATCTTTCTTCCCAGCATTTCTTTTTGTTTGCCTTGGAGTTACTAGTTAGCTGGTTTATTTTTCTTCTACTTTATCTCTTCACTACATTTATTAACCTTTAATATGTAACAACTATAGTATCATATCTTTGAAATATGTTTTTGTATGGATATCTGTTTTATACCTTAATATTCTAACTACAATATGGATTGACTGCTCTCTTGGGTTAATTTAAATATACAGTTTTCTGGGATTTTATTTCATTAATCTGTTGTATTGCTTAACTATTTTCTGTATTTCATGTCTTCTTCTTGCTTGATTTCCATATTTATTTGGCTGGGCACGTTTTCCAGCAATGTGTACATAAATTTTTCTAGTATGCATGGTACATAAATTTTTAGTCCTTGAAGTATTTTATTCTAGATTCACACTTGTTCATAGTTTTTGGATATAGAATTCTAGATTAAAAATCATTTCTTTAAATTCTGAAGTAACATTTCTAATTCTTTTAGCATGTAATATTACTGATGAGTAACCTAATTCTACTTGGATTCTTTTTCTTTTGTAACTATTACTTAAACTATGAATGAATTGGGGTGGATTTGAGGCAAAAATCCTATAGATGACAGAGAGTATAAAATTTCAGTTATAATAAAATGTGGAAATAAGAGAGAGGACTAAAAGGAGAATGTGGTAGTCAGAAGAGTCCCTTTAAAGTGCTAGTACTAGTACTGGGTCCCTATGAACTCTTCATGGCTAAAGAGCCTTTGGAGAAGCATTGTGAAAATGTAGAAGAAAATAATAGTTCTCTCACATTCATTGGACCACAGAGTCCACCTTTCTCAGTTCTTCTGGCCAGAATGGCTGGTTTTAGAATTTGTTCTGTTCCCATTGCTGCCAAGAAGCTTTACTACTGAGTTTCCATTGGGATGATGTCAGAAAGTAAAACCACAAATCTTAAAACAGGAGAACTAAGACTTATTCTCTAGGTTTTGGCATTCATCTCCAAATTCATTCTCTCTCTCTCTCTCTCTCTCTCTCTCTCTCTCTCTCTCTCCCTCCCTCCCTCCCTCCTTCCCTCCCCCCTCTCTCTTTTGGTACTGGGGACTGAACCAGGGAGAATTCTACCTGTGAGATACACCCTCAACCTTTTTTTTTTTTTTTTATTTGAAACAGTATCTGACTAGGTTTTGGAGAGTCTTGTTACATTGCCGAGGCTGTCCTCAAATCTACAATCCTCCAGTCTCTGATTTCCAGGTACTAGGATTACAGGCATGCACCACCACTCCTGACTTCCTGTTTATCTTTTATCTTTTAGCACCAGGCATGGTAGCACACACCTGCAATCCCAAATCTTTGGAGGTTGAAACAGGAGGACTACAGGTTTGAGGCCAGTCTCAGCTATTTAGCCAGATTCTCAGCAACCTAGAAAGATACTACTTCAAAATAAAAAATAAAACAGGGCTGAGGGTGTAGCTCAGAGGTAGAACATCATTGGGTTAAGTTCCTAGTACCACAAACCAAACCAAACTAAAACAAAGGAAGTCTTCAGGTTTTTCTTTCTTATTTCCACCAAAATAATCAATGGGAGAAATAAACAATAGTAGGCTTACTCCATCTTGGCCATCTCTGGAAATCTAAAGAAAGTTTTTAAAATTTTAAATAGAAAATTAAAAATACGGCAAGCTATAAGAAATATAAGAGAAAAGGTATAAGCTTGTATATGGAAATATTAATTTACTATATAATGAATCAATAATGATTTAGGGTCCACCTAGTACATTGGAAGAACACTTTAATCTGAGAAGCAACTGAACTATAATCAAACAACATGGATAAGGATGTATAAGACTGAACTTGAGGACAAAGGTGGTGAGGGGCTTGAGTTAAAGAGAATCATCAGGCGAAGACTCTTGTCTATATATCTGTCTCCCGGTGAATGTTAACTACCGTGCCTCAGAAGTAGCAGACGTGCAATAAGTGCTCGAACAAAGGTTCAGCTGATGATGTCTGAGATGAAGTAACTGAACTGGTTTGAAAAATAACAAGAGTGAATCCTGTCATGACAGTTTGAGTCAGGTGATAGGCATTTTGTAGGTAATCTAGACTTGAGTAGATGGAGACAGACTGGGTACATCTTGTTGAGGACATTCAGTTTGAAAAAGGGAAGAGAAAATGAAGGAGACTAGCAGGGAATAGTGGACTAGTGGCAAGACCAAAAAAAATTTTTTTCAAAGAAAGTGGTAACTCTCAGATACTTGGGATACTTGGAACTCTAGGCAATTAGTTCCAGGAGAATTTGGGAAATAAAATTTCAAAATTCTTGTATATACACATACATATATGTATATATGTATATATATATATATATATATATTTCACTTACTATGTATAAATCATAAAGTTTCAATATTAATAGAATAATTTTTAGTGAATTGCCATTTTCATTTATCAAATTTTGCTTATTGTTTCATTTATCAAATAACAATATAGAAATGACTTAATGGGTGTTATTAGCTTAGGGTCCCATTAGGTTTTCTAATTAATATACAGAAGTATCTTAAAAGACAGGAAATACAGTTGAACCATCAAGTTCTCATAAGAAGTTTCCATTATAGCTTTATTAAAATTAGTTTATGTGTTAAAACTTGTCAAGAGAAAGATTTGTTATCAGGACTCAAAAAAGTACTAGTCCTAAGAAAAGTTGGGAAATTGTTCTACATTGATGAACTGTCTGAAAAGAGTACCTTTAAAAGAACAGGGGAAGTAGGGTACCAGCCAGCCCAGTCTGGACTGAAGAGTTTTCTAGAATACAGGTCTTTCTTTCATCCTTCCTTTCTTCCTTTTTTTCTTTCTTTTCTTTTTTTTTTTTTTTTTTTTTTTTTGGTGGTACTGGGCTTCCCGGAAACCATTCTACCTCCAGGCTACACTCCCAGACCTATTTTATATTTTTATTTGGAAACAGGGTCTCTTAAGTCAGGGCAGCCACTCTAAAGGAAAGCAATAGAGGAGTGACAATATTTGCAACATTAGTTTTTTAACAAGGGCCTGGATGACTGAGAACATCTGCATCTACATAGTTTAATTCTCAGGACTGAAAATAGACCATTTGCAATTTCTTTCAAACTTTTGTCAAAGAGGAATGATAAGAATATAAACCAATAAATAATTTCACTGCTTGCTCCAGAAAATTCATAAGAACTGTTCAAATAGCAGATTGCTCATCTAGAAAAATAATAATCCCTTTTCCAAGACAGTAATTTGCTGGCTTAGTAGAAAAGCTCACAAAAAGCAAGTATGTATTTATGAATACTCACTTCTAGACCCTTGTCTTGTGTTACACAATCCTATACTATTTTATCATAAAAGTTCCCAGTCCCAATCAGATGTCTATATTGAAAAATTCTGCTTAAATCGCTTGAGATTTTAGATGTAAATCCCATCTATATCCACTTCTGGCTACCTTTTCCTGAGACTAAAGACTGGCCACGTGTGCTGCTCCATTACTGCAATAGGCTAAATTAACTTTGCTTTGTTTGATCATCAAGTTAACCTAGTACTTTTCAGGGAAGTTGGCAACTGAAAAGTCTTTATAAAATGAACTAAAATATTAGAGAAAGACAAGACTACTCAATAAAATTTACAACAATTAAAAAGTTAATAATCAATTTATAAAGAAACTATGTTCCTGGTTAACAAATATAAAAAGGGCCTGGCTCCCTCAAGCATAAGGAAAATATACATTAAGATGATCCAGTAGAATGGCTTAAAGTATTGGGGAGGAACATTTATGCATTTATGGGAGTGTAAATTGGTATAATTACTTTGGAAAAGAGTTTGGTATCAGAAATAAAAGATGAATGTTTGCCTACTCTATGACTCTTAGTTTCCACTTACAGGTATGACCCCCAAATAAAAGGTGAATATGTACAACAAAAGATGTGCACAGGAATAGGAATGGCACTATTATTTGTTGCAATTGCGAATGTCCATCGATAGTAGAATAGAGGGAGTATTGTATGCTCATACAATAGAATAATACACATCAGTGAAATCAAATGAATTACATCTATGTGCAGCTATATGGATTAATTACATAAACATAATATTGAAGGAAAGAAAACAGTCACACAAGAGTAATTATTATATGATTCCTTTAATATAGACTTCAATACAATCCAAGCTCATCTCTGATGTTAGATATCAAGATAATTGTTACCTCTGAGGGGGCAATAATTAGGTCAGATCCACATAGGCTTCTGGGACATTGGTCATGTTTTATTTCTTGAACCAGGTGATGATTACACAGAAGGTCTAATTTAGTAATTGAGGTGTACATTTATTATCCACTTTTCTTGATGTATGCATTACAGTTATCTATTTCTTCATAACAAACCATCCCAAACCTAGTGGCTTGAAACAAGAATCATGTGCCTTTTTTCCCTCCCCATGAATCTGCAGTTTGGACAGGACTTAGCTAGGGAAGTTTGTCTCTGCCCCTGAGTCATCAGCTGGGGTGCTTGATAACCGAGGGTTACAGGAAGGCTCAGTCATTTGAGGATTCCACTCTTGTGTCTGACAGTTAGTGCTGACTGTTATCTGGGACCGTGGACACTACAAGTGACCTTTCCATATGGCTGCTGGCTTTCTCAGAATGGTGGCTGGGTTCCACGAGTGAGGATGCTAATAAAATAAATGCATATGCGTGGTATTTGTATGACCTACTGACAGTGTCATTTCCACCATATGCAAATGGTCAAGGTAGTTAAAAAAGTCTACCCAGGCTCAAGAGAAGGGGCAGAAGCCTCACTGCTCAATGAGATGAATGTCAAATGTGTCACTTGTTGGAAGAGCACACAACCTGGTATATATTATTGTGGCCTTCTTTGGAAAATACAATCTGCAGCATTATGTGACAGTTAAAAGAGCTATGCAATGACATTGCAAGTTAATAAAGGATAAAATAGCAACCCCTGGTGGTTATTTTAAAGCAGAGGGAGTCCATATACGAAGCAATGCTTCCAAGGGAGACTGCAAAAACCCTGGAGATGTCAGCTCTCACAAATTAGCTCATTTGTTAATAACTCATTGAGTATTCAATGTTTGCTGGGTCCTGGGGGATATAGAATTAGATAAAATAATATCCTTGCCTTGAGGAACTCACGTAACAAATAGCCTCACTATAAGTAAATCTTTGGCGAGTTGGTTATGGAGCGAAGGCACCTACAATATTTCCTATCACATTCTTGCCTTAGAGAACTGTGTACTCATTTTGTAGCCTGTATAGTTAGTGTGTATTTATTTTCTGTTTGAAACTGGTACACAAATATGTCAATCACTTGCACCTGGCTAGCCCGTTATTACTATTCATTATCATTATTTAAATAACCATGGCACTTGGCTTCTCAAGGATACCACTCTAGAGGATATGTAGATTTAGCTAGAATTAAAGTAAACTGGGGCAGTGTATTTGGTTACAGAATATAGCAATGTGTCCTACTAAGGGCAACTTCTCTGTCAGGGGAAAGCTATATTTAACTCACTCTTTCTTAATTGCTTTGATGTAGTTCTATGAACATTGAAATTTAATCTCATTGGAAACTTTCTCTTTTTATAGATCTCAGGCCTTCTTAGATTTAAAAAATGCATTTACCTCATTTTTGCAAAGAACAAATAGTTCTTCATGCAAAAGAATAGCAACAGGAAATATATTGTTTTAATATAATGCATGTTTCAACAACATCTAAAATATGAAACAGATAAGTGAATAAATTTGCACATTTACTTCCTAGTTTATATAAACCCAGGCTAAGATGGGGCACAAAGCATATTTGTGTAAGTTTGGAGCATTAACTAGTAGGATGCCATAAATAAAGTGGGTCATGAAAATTTTCAGATAATACAGACAGTATTGATATTTATGTGTTTATATTCATGACATAAATAGACTATGTAAATGTGATGGCCCATTTGTAAAATAAATAATTTTTATTTGAAGAATACAGGAGCATCTTTATTTGGAGAGCTAATGAAATTCTTTCTTTAGAACCTTTGGGAATCTTCAGAAACCATGTGGTATAATGTGTTAAAGGCAACGATCATATGGAATTAGATATTTGTGCATGGGAAGATATATAATGTAGTTTCTCTCACTAAAGTAAAAATATATATTTTTTTGGAAAATTCCCGTGACTCCCCCTATCTCCTTTCCAATGATAGGACATTTCCCAGTTATTTTTCTTTAGATTGATTGATAATGAAAATTTATCTTAAGACGGGTTAAGGCATTGCTTTTACAAATTCTTGAAGATATATATTTGGTGGTACTGGGGGTGGAACCCAGAGGCTTTCTACTTCCGGGCTATACTCCCAGACCCATTTTATATTTTATTTGGAAACGGGGTCTTACTAAGTAGCTGAGAGCCTCACTAAGTAGCTGAGGCTGGCTTCGAACCTGCGTGATCCTCCTGTCTCAGCCTCCCAAGCGTGGGGATTACAAACGTGCGCTACCATGCCCGCTTGAAGATATTTTTTATATTTACTTATCCAGACAAAAATATTTACATATTTTTATCCAGATAAAATACTTACATATTTTTTAATCCTCAGCTACTTTTCACATAATGTTTTTTAGACCTTCCTATTGTTTTTTCATACTGTAAGGAGACCCACTACTCTCTTGTATGGTGCTAGAAACTTACAAACGTGTTTTTATTCAATTTTTACAGTAATATTCCAAGGTGAATATGGTCAACCAGGATTCTGAATGTCAAGGTTAAGTAATTTTCAAAAAATCCAGAAGGGTCCGTTGACTTCATCTCCATGTGTCTCTACTCTTCCATAGCTACCAGAAGAGTGAAAGTCCATGTGGAAGACATAGATTAAAAAATTGCCATTATTTAGAGCAGGAGACTCACCTAGAGGGCATGATGATGCACAGTATCCTATCGCTTGAGTTTCAGATTCTGTATATTTGTTGCAAAGCAGAAGAAATGAATGAGCACTTCTCATAGGAGTAAAGAAAGCATAACCTTCTCTAGGAAGCCTACCTTGATACAGTGATGCCCCTTCTTCCCCTTTCGCCTCCCTCCAATGTTCCTTTCTTGACACCTCTGCAAGATGCCACCCTATAAGTCCCATAATCCACTGCATCTACCTCTGTAACTGCATTTATCACAAAATTGGTTTAAATTTTTTTGTTTTTTCTCCTCCAAGATTCTAGGCCTCTTGGGGACAGAGGTTATTTGCTATCTCTCTGTACTCCTCACATCTAGCAAAGTGTCTGACATTCAGCAGAAACTCAATGTGAATGAACAAAGGAATAAATAGGGCATGGTGATTACATTGGTAGGTACCAGAAAGCTGTCAAAATAGCCAATATGTCTTTAACAACATAAAAATAAAAAAAAAATATTTTGAAAGTTGTGGGCTGAAATGAAAGAGAAAACACATCATAAAGAATTTGCAAAATTTCAAATACAGACTTAAAAAGTCATTTGATTAAATACAGAATAGAAGCAGAGTCTTTGTTGAAATTGGTGTGGAAAATTCTTTGGTTCAATATGAATCAATAGTACAGAGCTGCTGCTAGAATAATTAATGTAACATGAGGCTTATATATACAGGTAACACATTTAGTTTTAATGTGGTTATATTTTCTGCTACTTTTACTTTAAAGGCAATAGCAGTGTTTAAAGAAAAGAGCTGGGTCCATTTTCCTAATACTTTCTTATCATACCAAAGCCAAATTATCTGTAAAGAGCATAGTCGTTCATCTGGCCCTATTTTAATTTTACTTCAGGAAGAGTTCATATTTTTTTTTTAATTTAAGAGTAGCAAACTTTGTAGGTTTCCTTTTCTTTTTCTAGCTTGGAGGAAGCGGCAGCCAATTTCTCATTAGAGCATTCATCTTTGAAAATAGACTTTCATTGTTCATGCCTCTTTTCACCAGCTCCGAATATTTTGAAATGGGTCTCTTTTGTACTTGAAGTTCATAAGTTTAATCTTCAATCAGGTAAGAGTATTACTGAGAGAAAGAGTGGTTTAAATGAAAACCATTCAGGTTTTTCAAGCTATCTGTGTAGAGCTAATTTTTTCACTAGGAAAAAAAAAAAAGACCTGATGAATATTTTAGGAAACAGTAGATTTAAAAGTAACTGACATCTAAAACTTAAAAATTCATATTTTCAGAATAAAGATAAACCAGAAGTGGAATGTAAAAATCCCACCTGGTCATCTGCTGCTTCCTTTCTGGATTTTAATTTTGATACTGAAAACAAATGCTCTCTCTCTCTCTCTCTCTCTCTCTCTCTCTCTCTCTCTGTACTGGGGATTAAACCCAGGGACATTCTACCTCTGAGATATACCCATAGCCCTATTTTATTTTCTTTTAGTTTTGAAACAGTCTAAGTTGTTCTTTATTTATATTCTCATTCAAAATTTATTTTCTACTTGTATATTTTTATGACTTTAAATAACTCTTATCATGTACAGCTTATATATAGTTCATACTAATATGTAGTATCTAATTCCATTTTTTGGATCATAATCAGTGTCATATTTTTAGCCATCAACTTCATTCTGTGTGAATGTCCTGTTGTTTCATCAAACTTACTGTTTTTTTCAAATGAGGTACCTTACCTTTCTGCTCTAATCCCATCTTCCTCCTAAATTCTTTGGCCAGTTCACAGCGCCATAATTCTCTCAAACACTTAAATTTAAAATTTTCATGAATTTTAAAATATTATCTTTTTTCATTGCTCATGTGTCATCACTCACTAAACCTTTTTGGTGTTTCTTCTAAAAAATGACCTCTTTTTTTTTTCCATTCCCATTGCTATTGCCCAAGTCCAGGCCCACTTTATTGGTATCTGAGTTATCACCTCACTGTCTTATTTAGTGCAACTGCTCTATCCTCAAACCTCGAAAAAAAACATAGGTGCTCTGTGGCTTGTGCCTCACCAAACCCTGCCCACAACTGATCACAGCATGGCTGGGAAATGTATACAAGCCAGGAACTGGAGTTGGCTTTGCACATGGCAGGCAGACAAAGAGGTCATGCTGGATGGAAAATAGCTGCATTTTGTCCATATGTGGGTAGGTGACAGACAGGGCCAAAGAGTACCAAGAGAAGCAGGAATATCAAGCCACGCAGCAGAAAGGGGCTGGGTCAAGACTCACATTGCTTTCTCAGAGGTGGAAGGAGGAGCCTCACTGGCCGGCTTCCTAGTGATCATTCAAGGGGTTGGCCTACTTTCTTTCTTTTCCTGAGGTGTTTGTGAATTTTCTTGCACCAAGTCTCCTCTTACTTAAGCTAATTGGATAGACTGAGATTTTGTTTCATATGAATAAACATGTCCTTATCCAGATACCACTTTCTGATCACATGTGGATTTGAATGTGTGCTTTTTAGCTTGCTACATTAATGCTAGGGTCTCAGGAGTCAAGTAATTAAAATTTCTGCATTCACCTGCTAGATGAATACTTCTAAGGAAATGCATGAGATTCCTGTTGCAGTCTAATCCTCTAGAAGCATCTCTTTAATAGTTACAGAAATCAAAGCCCTTCTTCCTGGATATATTACATAGAAAATATAGGTTCTGCTTTACATATACAGTCTAATTTTCCCTTCTGTCAGTGTAAACTCTCCTTGGTCAGACTGGTATACCAAGAAAGACCATGTTTGTTTCCCACTTTCAGATTTAATAACGTTGCCTTCATTTAAAATGCTGTGCCATTATCTTCTCTATCAGTCCCTGTCCTACCTGTTAATTCTATACCATTGGTCTAATAAAACTCCTTGCTCTAATGAACATAGAATGCAAATATTTATTCACCTTTTAAAATTTAGTTCAGCCGTTATCTGATTTAGAAAGCCTTTTTGCTGACCCCTGGGGCAGGTGGGCAGATCTCTCTGACTGTACCTTATTGCATCTTGCCTACAACTGACCAGAGCATGGTTGGGAAATTTGCCCAAAATTCCTTTTTGGGTAAATACGCAATACTCCCCTATTTCTAGTACTGTTGTAATACTGCATTCATATCACCTGTTTATATATTTACCTTTCCTAGAATAACTGTGTCTGTCCTGAAGTCAGAGTATAGGTCAACTTTATACTTTCTTAAATTAGTACAGCAGTGGCTTAGATAGTCCTAGTAAGTGAATATTAAATGAATGAATAACTTCTAAAACTCAGTTTAAGTCCCATGTTCCTAATGAAGACTTTTTAATATTATTTTCTGTATTTGCTTATGTATTTTACTTCATCACATATAGATTATGTTACATAATTTAGTATTTAGTTATATACATTCTTATGTTTTAAAATTTCATTTCATCATTTAATCTCTGCTCCAACCGGATTAGAAATTTTTGAGTGTAAGGAAGAAAGACTTCATTTTATTTTGTGTTTCCCACACTGGCTAGTAGACAAAATATAATGTTCATATATGTTGATTAAAATTGTTCAAGAACTACATCACTGAAAGAGAGATGATGTCTCATATAGCTGTCTAGAATTGCTTCTGTGGATATATCTAGATTCATCTCAAAGATACACTGTCCAAAAATACTGTTCCTTATTGGCAAAACACAATAATGTTACATCCTCTCTGGATCTGGCCTTTCTTCTTTCTCCTTTGTTAGTGATTTTTATAGTAGCAAATCCCTTTCCAAATGCCAGCCTGGATGTTGAACAACACGTGTTCCTTTGCTTTATTTTTCATAGTTAAGCCTTTGATTTGCTTGAAACACTGTAGAAATATAGAATTGTTTTGATTCATCCCAATTTGGAAAGCATTCATGTTAGCCCCAAATCCATCTTCTTTGTCAGATGCTCATTTTGAAACTTGAGAAATTTGGCTAGAAATGAATACTAATTTAAGAATGATGCCAAAAGGTAGGAACTCATTAAAAATTGGAAATAATCATAGAAACAAAAAATCAAACAGAGCTCCTTCACTTCAATCAACATTCCTCAAATGGTAATTTTTTTTTTTTTGCTGTTAACTACAGAGTCGAAAATAAGAGACTCCTTATTATTTTAGCCAGAAAAACTGACATAATATTTGTTATTAAATCAGTTGAACATATTAATCAATTTCTTTGAAAAAACAAGATAGACTTGATGATTTTAAACCAGAGATATTTTCAAATTTAAGAAAAAAATCAGGTGAATCTAATTTTAATGCATCTATTTTAGTGCATATAATTTCTAATAAAATTAAATTTTTTGTGTACCTATTTTTTTAATTTTGAGATAAAATCTCTGTATGGAAGAGAATGATGTATCCTAATTCATATGAGATGTCGGCATTACAATGAGACTGGAGAAAATTTCAGAACATTTCAATAATCTTCCTCCCCTTGAATTTAAAGGTGACTAGACACTTAAAATAATCTTCAGCTGGTCTTTCTAAATGAAAGGATGTCAAAGCAACACCACTCGGATTGCTGTTGCAGTGATACGGTAACTGTGGCAACCGCATGCTGATCAACCAGCTTCCATCAGGAATGTGTTTTAACAATTCCCAGGAGGCTTCAGCAGCTTGGGAAGCCAAAGGGGAACATATTTCAAATTAATTGTTCCCATTTATGTGATTAAAAAAAAAAATCAGCCCGGCACCTCAGTGACAATTCTGCTTTATTGTGTCAGTAATGAAACCACACATTTAATTGACAAGTGACAGTTCCTTGCTGTTCTGTTTCCTTTGATATTCCTCCTATTATCTAAGTGGGTGTCTGCTGTACTGAGGATGCCTGTGGTAGTAGGAGGCAGTGTAAGTATGGTCAGTCTGCTAGTGTATAGGACAGAGATCCCTTCTTTTTCTGATAATATCGTTCCTTCCTGGATGTTTGAACTTCAGTAAATTGAATCATAATTTTTATCTGCTGGGAATTTGCTTTTTAAAGAAACCATGTCATGACCTTTTATAAAGTAAAAGATAGCTTCATATTGAAAATGACTGATTATCAAGAAAGGAGAGCAGAATTGGGATCTGGCAGGGTTATACGTAAGGAAAAAACTAGGAGATCTGGCTAGAGCTTAACCACCATCTAGCTTTGCCCCCACTGAAGAAGCAAACTCTAAAAGTCTTGCTTCAAGGTCTATGCAAAAGAGCTAACTCCAAAACCTGAGATTCTTAAGTATCAGATTTTTTAAAAGGTATGTTTCACGTTTTTAATCCCTGTGCTTGGGAGGCGGAGACAGGAGGATCGCGCTGGTTAGGAACCAGCCTTGCTGGCTTAAGAGACCCTGTTTCCAATTAAAAAACTATAAAAAATAGGTCTGGGAGTGTAGCCTGGAGGTAGAAGGGCTTCCAGGAACCCCAGTACCACCAAAAAAAAAAAAAAAGGTATGTTTAACTAATACTGTTTAAGTTGGGGATGCTAAAACAGAAATACCATAGGCTGGGTGGCTTAAATAACATATTTTTATTTCTCACCAATTTGGAAGCTGCAAGCCCAAGACCAAGGAGAAGGCAGAGCCCACATCTGGTGAGGGCTGACATCTTAGCTTGTGGACATGTGAACAATCTCTTTCTCACTTTATCTTCACATGGTGAAGAGGGAGAGGGAAGAGGGAAGAGGGAGGGAGGGAGGGAGGGAGGGAGGGAGGGAGAGAGAGAGAGAGAGAGAGAGAGAGAGAGAGAGAGAGAGAGAGAGAGAGATCTTTTTATAAAAACACCAATCATTGGAAGGCTTCATTCTTATGACCTAATTACTTCCTAAAAGCCTAATCTTCAAATGCCATTATTGCATTAGAGGTTAGAATTTGTTCATAGAATAATTTGAGAACAGATACAAGTCTTTAATACATAGGACCTACTATAATTGACTACAGTAACAACAAAAAAAAACTCTTATTTTTGCATAGCATGTAGCTGGAAAAAGCATTGTTCCTCTATCACCAATGAGAAAATTCCAGATGAATTACAAATATTTTTTGAAATTGACAGAAACCTAAAGTCCTAGATAAACTATGTAGCTGCAAATCCAAAGACAGCAGATGCTTCATCCCCATCCCCTAGAGAGAAATGGAACACATGGACTATCTCACATATGGAAGGAAGACTGGACCACCATATACAAGGTAAGAGAGAATTAGCTAACATTTTAATGAACTGTCAAAGGCTGAGTTTCAGCTATTGTGACAGAAACAAGGAGGGCCTCAGACAAGGGGAATTTGCAGAACTCTGGCAGCTTCTTTTCTATTTCCACTGAGCAGTCATGAGAAAGACTAGGGCTAGGACATGAAAGAGGGTGAGGAAACTGTCATACTTGGAACACAGGGAAAGAACTAGTGTTGCTGAGAAAATATGGAGGGGATCGGGAACTCCTTTATTCTTGTGAGGGGCAGGAAAGTGGGCTGAGTCTATACTGATATCATCAGAAGGCCGCTCTCTCTACCAGCGTGTAGAAATTATGCTTCCCACAAAGATCCAGTGCAGATTTAAGGCAAAGCTGGGTTTCTGTGGGAGGAGGAAAAGGAGTGTTAGGAGACCCTGACCCCAGGCTCAGGCTCACAGGGTTTCTGAAAGATTGAGGCTCACCCAGGACTAGTGAGCAGCTACAAGCTAGGCAGCTACCACTTAACGGAAGCCAAGAGCCTGACAGAGGTCTGCCCTCCTCCAGCCCTGTGGCAGAGGCATGAATGGATGGCTGAGAGATGAGGGTGAATCTCAAACACAGAGAGAAACCTCCCAGCAATCCCTCCTCCTGGCCGACACTCAGGGCATCCTGAGACCAACTAGAGGCTCATGGAGCACAGGAGGTGACCAGAAACAAAACCCAACTCAACTGAGTTCCTGACTCCATGGACACAGGCCCTCCCACCAACTGCCAAAAAGGACTGTGCCTATCTGCGATCAACCATACTGTTAACCCCAGGATTTTCTTTTCTAACAATACCATAGACTTGTCTAACATATATAGAATTATAATCCAAGAAATATCTGGGAGAGAAAAGAGCAGAAGAAATTTTGATATTAATGAAGTAAGAAAATAATATCTAGGCTTTTTCCCCAATTAAAGAAACTAAACCACAGATTCAAGAGGTACCAAAAGTCACAAATAAAGTGTGTATGTGTGTGTATGTATATGTGTGTGCAAACACACACATGAACCAACACACACAAAAATTTAGATTTACAATTTAAACTGCTACCTGCTGCCCCCCACCACCACATGCACAAAGAAAGAAAGGTAACCAAAGAAAACATATTACATACAGAGGGAAAAAGATTAAAATGAAAGTTTATTGCTCATTTCATTAGGAACTATAAAAACTGGAGAAAAACTGACATCTCTAAAATTCTTGAAAAATAATCCCTGTCAATTCAGAATTCTATGCCAATGAAAATATCTTTCAGAAATGAAGATGATATAAAGGTTTACAAGATAGTCTGAAATTGAGGGAAGTTGTTGCCATTGGATCCATGATAGAAAAAATAAATATGTATCTATAAAGAAAAATGAAATGCTGAATGTTCTAAAAAATTAAGGTAAATAAAAAGGCATTGTTCTTCTTTTCTTTTTTTTTTTTGGTACTGAGTATTAAATCCAGGGTCATCCTAACTTTGAGCTACAGCCCCAGTGCTGTTTTATTTTTTTTTTATTTTGAAACAAGTTCTCACTAAGTTGTTGAGTGTCTCTAAAATTTCTGTTTGAGCCAGGCATGATGGCGCGTGCTTGTAATCCCAGCATTTGGGAAGCTGAGACAGGAGGATCACCATTCACAGCCTCAGCTACTTAATGAGGCTCTTTGAAACTCAGTGAGACACTGAGGCTGGTTGCAAACCTGTGATCCCTCTACCTCAGTCTTCAAAGTACTATCATTACAAGTGTGTTCCACCATGCTCAGCTATTATTTTTATGTTCTATAAAAGATAAAGGATTGTATTAGAAAAATAGTAAAATATTATGGCATTAACAACGTGTACAATTAAAATGTAGGATGACAATAGCACATGATGGGATGAAGAAGTTAGAAGAGTTTTACACTATAATAGAAGGAGTGTGGTTATTCAAAGATAGATTGTGATGTATATTCCTAGGGAGACCACTAAAGTAACTAGAAAATAGATGTATAAGTCAATAGTGAAGACAAGGAGAATCATCAAAAATTCAGTTCAATACTATGTAGAAAAAGAAGGAGAAAAAGAACAAAGAACAAATGGAAAAGTAAGAAACAACTACCGTGACAATACATCTAAATCCAACCATGTGGATGGTTATTAAATCATCTGAAATATTCCAATTAAAAGATAGAGATTAACTACAGCAAATTAAAGAGGCTATATTGATATTAAATAAATTAGACCAGAAAAAGGACTATTTCCATAGGTAGAAGAGATGGTATATGATTTTAAAAGAGTCAATTCACCAAAAGTGCATAAATATTAAACATATGTGTTTATAAGGGAGCTTTAAAATACATAAGACAAATCTAATAAGTTGAAAGGAGATTTAAAAAAAATACAATTACTTAAAAATTTTTAATAGTCTTTTTTCAGTAATCACTAGAATTAGATAAAATATCAATAATGACAAGGAAGGCCTGAGCATCAATTTGCATTTACAGAACATTTAACCTAACAGTAGAATGTACATTATTCTCAAGTACTCACGGAACATTCACCAGAATAAATTATACCTTGGACCCTGAAAAAACTATGACTAATTAAAAAAATGAAATAATAGAAAGTATAATCTCTGACCATATTGGAATTAAAAATCAATAAGCAGTGTATTTGGATAAATACCAAGTATTTGAAAGGCATAAGAAAAATTGAAAAGTATTTTGAGCTAAATAAAAATGAATACTTAATATTCATTTGATTCAAACAAACAAACAAAAAATTTGTTTGCAGTACTGGGTATGTAACCCAGAGGCATTCTACTTTTGAGCTACACTTCCAGTCCTATTTTTTATTCTTTATTTTGAAACAGGGTCTCACTGAGTTTCAAAGAGCCTCATTAAGTAGCTGAGGCTGTGAATGTTGATCCTCCTGTCTCAGCTTCCCAAATGCTGGGATTACAAGCACACGCCATCATGCCTGGCTCAAACAGAAATTTTAGAGACATCTAAAGTGGTGTGTAGAGAGAAATTGATAGCTTGTACTAGAACTAAAGAAAAGCCTGATTTTAATAGCTTCCACATTTAAAAGTAGCAAAAGAACAGCAAATACTGGCACCTCCCCCAAGTATAAGTAATAATATTAATAAAGATAAGATCATAAATTGAAAATAGTAAGAATAATAGAAAAGGTCACTAAAATAAAAAGATGATTCCTTAAGAAAACTAATAAAATAGATAAAACTTCAAACCAGTTTCTAAATTTTGGCAAAACTGATACTTGGAATGCAATAATTTACTTTTCAGTTGTAAGGGGATGTCCTGCATACAAGGTTCAGCAGCAACTCAAGCCTCTGCCCAGTAGATGACTGTAGCACTTCCACCAGGTTGTGAGAATTAAAAATGTCTATAGACATTTAATATTTTCCCTGGGCCCCCTCCTGGGAAGGCCTGGAGCCGAGCTGGGGGTGGGTGGCCCTACCCGCTCCAGGGAAAGCCCAGTCTCGGGATGGGGGTCAGTGGCCTGGCCTGCTCCCTGGAAGGCCCAGTGCTGGGCCGGGGGCGGGAGGCCAGGTTTGCTTCTGGGAAGGCCTGGTACTGGGCAAGAGGCTGAGCTGCAGGTACTGAGGAATTCAGTGCTGCTGTGAAGCACCTGGCCATGAAGCGCTTAGAACAGCAGATCCTGCTCTGTGCGGTGAGGCTGTGGGACTCCACTTTGGAAGGGAGAAAAAATTCATTGCTACTGAGTGCCTGATCCCACAACCTCTTCAAACCACACATACTGTCTTCTCTTATTCAAAAAAAAAAAAAAAAAGAGGAAACAAAGAAAGAAAGAAAGAAAGAGAGAGAGAAAAAAAAAGAAAAAATATTAGAGAGGGGTTAAGATGGCCACGGCGGCAGCCAGGATTCTGGAGAAGCAGATATAACATATCCAACTGACCTGGAACTTTTGGAAAAATTCCCTGCGAAGGGGGACTGCTTCTTCCTTACATGCTTAAGAACCCCAGACATCATCTGTAAGGAGGGAGCTCAGTGGAAACCTAGGAGGAAGGCAGTGTTGGCAGCGGTGGCTGTGGTCGTGGTGGAGGCTTGTATTGGGGAGAGGCAGAAATCTGATCCAACGCACCCTGATCTTCTGAAGAAATTGCCCCAAAGGTGGAATGCTGCCGTCGTGCATGCTCAGGAATACTGCACAACAGGTAGTGTGGGAAAAGAGTTTGAGAAAGAATTGAGATGGTGGAGGCAGTGGCAACGGCAGTGGCCGGTACTTAGGAGAGGCAGAGATCTGACGCAACACACCGGGATCTTTTGAAGAAATAACCCTAGAAGCAGAACACTACCACCGTGCATGCTTGGGAACTTGGGACAACATGCTGTGTGAAGAGGGTGCTCGGATCGAAGCCTGCTGAAGGTTGAGGCTGGTGCTGGGGTCAGCGAGGCCAGGATTCGAGCCTGCCAAGGGGTTAGGCCAGTACCGGGGCCAGCAAGCCCAGGATTGGAGCCTTCCATGAGACAAGGCCAGGGCTGGGGCATCTGAAGCCGGGATCAGAGATAGCCGAGGGCTTAAGCCTGTGCTGTGACCAGCGAGGCTGGGATGGGAGCCTGCCTTGAGGCTAGGCCCGTGTTGGGGCCTCCGAGGCCGGAACCAGAGCCTGCCAAGAAGTTAGGCTGGAGCCGGAACCAGCAAGGCCGGGATCAAAGCCTGCCATGAAGCAAGGCTGGTGCTGGGGCCTCCGAGGCTGGCATCAGAGCCTGCCGAGGGGTGAGGCCAGTGCTGGGGCCAGTGAGGCTGGGATCGGAGCCTGCCTTGAGGCTAGACAGGTGCTGGTGTCTCCGAGGCCAGGATCGGAGCCTGCCGAGGGGTTTGGCCGGGGCTGGGGCCTCTGAGGCTGGCATCAAAGCCTGCTGAGGGGTTAGCCTGGTGCCAGGGCCAGCGAGGCCAGGATCAGAGCCTGCCATGAGGCAAGGTCAGTGCTGGGGCCTCTGAGGCCAGGATCGGAGCCTGTGGAGGGGTGAGGCTGGTGCTGGGGCCAGCGAGGCCGGAATCGGGGCTTGTTATGAGGCATTGCCGGTGCTGGAGCCAGCGAGGCTGGGATCAGAGTCTGCCGGGTGGCCAGGCCAGTGCCAGGGCTGTCAAGAGTGGGATCGGAACTTGCAATGTGGCATACACAGAGAAATATCACAGAAAATAAAGAACCAGATGCTTTCCCTAATATGCAAAAACTAGGAAGAAATAGGTAGGAGGAGGAGATCTAGTTGAAGAAAGGGCCCAATAGAGGAGCAATTAAGGTGACCAATCAGAGGGGATGGGATGGGGGAGGATGGAATCTCTTTAAAACTCATGATGTACGTAAACAAATGTATCAAAGATAATCGCCAATCAAGCATGGGATCGAGGGAGTGGGAGGAATGGGATGGGGATTGGATAAGGGCTAATTGGATGATGTGTACTTGTGTATCCTCACAAGTCTTTTACTCCATTGTGATGTATGACTACAATGCACCAATAAAAAAATATATATTAAAAAAAATTTCCCTGGAAGGCCATATCATTACCAGATTAGAAACACTGCTCAAAGCAGATTGATAAAGGAAAAAAATGAAAGAAGCTTTAAATGACCAACAACAGAAATAAAAGATAAATCATCAACACAGACCTTGTTACTGATATTAGGAAGATAATAAGGAAACTTATGCATAATTTTTTTTTTTTTGGTTCCTGGAAGCCCTTCTACCTCTGGGCTACACTCCCAGACCTATTTTCTGTATTTTTTTGAAACAGGGTCTCTTAAACCAGCGCGGCTGGCCTCGATCCTCCTGCCTCTGCCTCCCAAGCGCAGGGATTACAAGCGTGCGCCACCACGCCCGGCTTATGCATAATTTTATGACAATAAAAGTAATGTCATATTAAATAGAGAAATTCTTTAAAAAACACAAACTACTAAAGATGACCAAATAAAGAATAGCTAATCTAATTCCTTCTAGTCAAGAAAACTACTGGCCAAGACTTAAAATTCTGTAAAACATATAAAAATAAAATCATATCAATTCTACACATATTCTTCCAGAAAATATAAAATATAAAACACTTCCCCAAATATTTTTGCAAAGCTAATATTATATTTATAGAAACACCAGTTAAAGACATTGCAAGAAATATCACAAACCAAAATCCACATGAACAAAGACACAAAATCCTCAACACAGCATCCACCAACAGGAATTAGAAATATATTTAAAAATGTATATCATAAAACAGTGGAGGGTACTCTCAAAATGTAAAGTTGATTTGATAATGGAAAATTGATAGATGTAATTTACTGTATTAACAAACAAAAGAGAAAAAATATGTGACCAATCTTAATTGGTCAAAAGATTCAAGGTAGCCTTTTGACAAATTCAGCATTCATTCATTAATTTAAAAAATTTTCTCAGAAAAGTAAAATTAAAAGAGAACATTCTTAAAATGTTAAAATTCATCTGTAAGAATCCTACAGCTAACTACATATTCAGTGGTGAAGGACTGAATACATTCTTAAGATTGGGAATGATGTGAAGATGTTGGCTATCTTTTAACATTTCTTATTGCATACTTATCCAGTGCAATAAGGCAAGAATAATAAAATATTTACAGATTAAAAGACCTAGGGGTTACAGACCTAAAACTGTGTTATATTTAGATGATGTGATTGTGTAAGTAGAAAATCCCTAAAAGTCAACTAAAAAAGCCACTAGAACTAATAAGTAAATTTAAAAGATTTTAGAATAAAATTTGCCTCTAATGCAAATTTGAAATTATAATGGTATCAAGATCAACATTTTAAAAAATGTGTATAAGATTTAAATTGCAAAATCTCAAAAAATTGAGTGGAAAATTGAAACATAAATAAATGGAGAGATTTACTGTAATCATGGTTAGAAATACTGAGTTTGAGATATTAAATATTGTAAGATTTTAATTCTTCACAGTTCTATCTGTATTCAAGCTTTTTGTAGAAGTTTATTAGCCAATTTTACATTGTTTATGGAAAAGCAAGACTTAAGAAAGCCAAACAATTTTGAAAATGAAGAACAAAGTTGGAACATTAAAAACTTCCTGATTTTTGGCTGGGCTTGGTGGCGCATGCTTGTAATCCCAGCATTCTGGATGCTGAGACCGGAGAATTTCAGTTCACAGACAGTCTCAGTTACTTTTCGAGGCCCTTCACAACCCATTGAGACCCTGTTTCAAAAAATAAAAAGAGTAAAAAAAAAAATATGGCTGGGAGTGTAGCTTGGAGGTAGAATGCCCCTGGGTCCCACCTCCAATACCACAAAGCACAAAAATAAAAACAAAAAACACAAGAAACAAAAAATGCCTGAACTTAAGGTTCAATATGCTGGTTTCAAATCTGCTATCTTCCTGCTCCAGCCTTCCGAGTACTAGGATTACAAGTGTGCACTACTGTGCCTGACTCATAATCAATTTTAAAATAGTTTTTGTCCCCCAAATCCAAAATACTTTGTACCCTCAAATCCTTTTTTCAAGCCCTAAGTGATCACAAATGTACTTTCTGTCTTCATAGATTCCTAGGAACATCATATAAATAGAATGCCACAGTATGTCAGAAAAAAATAAATCTCTAAGTAGTTAGAATGGTATGGTGCCGGTAAAAGAACAAATACATAGATAAACAGAATACAACAGAAAGTTGAACAATAGACCCGTATGATTAAACTGCAACAAGGTGAGCCAGCACCACACACTCACACACAAAATGCACACAAATATCTATGGTGGCATTATTCATAATTGCTAATATCTGCCAAGTGTGGTGGCACATGCTTGTAATCCCAGCATTTGGGAGGTTGAGACCAGAGGACTGCAGTTTGCAGACAGCCTCAGCTACTTCTCGAGGCCCTTCACAACTCAATGAGACCTTCTTTCAAATAAAAAAGACTAGGGGTATATCTCAGAGGTACGGTGCGCCTGGGTTCCATCTCTAGTAATGAAAAAAGAAAAAGCCCAAATCTGAGAACAAGTAAAATGTCCATCAACTGGTGAACAAAAAGACAACTGCCATAGGTGCATTCAATAGAATACTATTTAGCAGCAAAAGGAATGAAGTACTGGTGCACAGCACAATGATGATGACTTGAAAGTGTTTTAAAAGGAAGTGCCCCATCTCTAAAGGCTACATACAGTTCTTTTTAGATGTCCTCTTAAAAAATAAAACCTTCAAAGTGGAGACTGGATTTATAGTTGCCAGGCTTTAAACAGTGAGGAAAGGAAATTCATAACACAAAGACATGAAGACAAATTTGGGAGTCAAAGAAATATTCTGTCTCTTTTTGTCATTTTGTAAACTGTATATATTTGTCAGAATTCATATAACTGTACATCAGCATATTAATTTTATAATATGTACATTTCATTTCAATAATATTAATTTAAAGAGTTAAGGTAGTCTAGTCTAGAAAATAGAAGGTAATTATTGGGATTAAAAATGAAATTTCTTTTCTTTTTTGATCCTGGGAATTGAATCCAGAGACATTTTATCTCTGAATAAAAGCTCCTATCTGTTTTATTTTGAAATAGGGTCTCACCAAGTTGCTAAGGTTAGCCTGGAAGCTGTGATCCTCCTGCTTCAGCTTCCCAAGTACAGGTATTATAGGTAGTGCCACTACACTGGCTGAAATTTTTTTATTTTTGAAAATGAGTACTTGATGTGTTGGCAAGTATAAAACTTCTATCACTATTTCAAATTCCCTGGAGTTTTTAAGGATTCCTTATGCGTCACATGCTTAAACACAAACTAAATGTAATATTTTTATTTGTGAATTTATTTTTTTTCTATCTCCCTTTGCCTGGCTTTTATCTACAAATGTGATATTTCAAGACTGGGAGAACTTTACTATTTATATATTTTAAAAAATCTCTAGGGAGGAGATACAAAATGGCGACTGCAGGATGCAGCACTTTTCAATAGCTGGAATGAATAAAGTTTAACTACTGAGAAGGCAGCATCTTAAGAAACAAAATAAATATATCTCATGAACCAAAACAGATCTAGGAACTACAGCAGAAGGAATCCAGTAACTCTGAACTGCGCGATCTACTGAAAAAAAAAAAAAAAAGTTCTAGTGAGCTATGGACCTGTTGTGGATGCTGCCCAGCTGCTGGCACAATTGTACGCTGCTGGCTCAAACCACAATTCCTGGCCCTGACACCGGTGTGGCAAAATAACCCAAGAGTTGGAGCAGCCATAGAGCTCCAACATCTTAAGCAGTAAGCGGCACCCTAGCCAGAACCCCATGTGATCAACAAAGGTGGCACCCACAGCAGCATAGCAAGCCCTCCAGAGACCTGGACCACGACAGCTCAGAGAAGCCTGTTTTGGTTCATGAGATATATTTATTTTGTTTCTTAAGTTGCTGCCTTCTCAGTAGTTAAACTTTATTCATTCCAGCTATTGAGAAATGCTGCATCCTGCAGTCGCCATTTTGAATCTCCTCCCTAGAGATTATTTAAAATATATAAGTAGTAAAGTTCTCCCAATCTTGAAATATCACATTCGTAGATAAAAGCCAGGCAAAGGGAGATAGAAAAAACACACCCATTGTGTGCCACAGAACCCAGCGGTAACTATATGTGCCCAGTCTGCACCCCGGGATCTGGGGGTAACCCTGTGCACCCAGTGTGTGCCCAGTGTGTGGCCTGGGACTCGGTGGTAACTGTGTGCACCGAGTGTGCACCACGGGACCTGGCAGTAACTGTGTGTGCCCAATGTACATCTCAGGACCCGGAGGTAAACTTGTGTGCCCAGTGCGCACCACAGGACCCAGAGGGCTAGACCAGTTAGAACCTCCAGAGACACAGAAAAGGTGTTCAAGGTATGATACCTGCACAGGGCCACTTTGGACACCCTCTGCCCCTGTGGGTAGGGAAGGATAGGCCTGAGTCCATGGTGGAGAGTGCAGAGGCACAGGCTACAGGCTGGAAATACACAGAACTCGGGACTTGCACAGAACTCATTAACAGTGACACCCGACGATGTCCTGAAACCTAAACACAAAGCTATCAGAAGTGAGAGAGGGGTCCAAACATTCAGAGAGTGGGAAAAGAAGCTGAAAATAGGGTACAGAGCAAATACGAGACATTGGATTATACTCCAGAAGCTACCACAGTGATCAGACATTCAGGTATATGAACCCAGCCCCATATTTGTAAATTAGTAGCACTGTTTCTTTTCTTTCTTTTCTTTTATTTGTTTTTTTTTGTTTGTTTGGTTGTTTGCTTTACTTTGTGATCTCACACAGTAGGAGTTCTTTTTATTTTATTTTATTTTTGTCCTTATTTTCTATTTCTTACTTTTCTTTTGTCTTTGATGCATAATAGCTTTTGTATCTTGTTTTTAACTTTATTTGTGTTTGTTTGCTCCTTCCCCCATTCCTTTTACAAACATCCTTACTCTAGCCTATCTACTCTCTTCTCTCAAATTTTTTTTTCCCTTACTGTATCTCCTTGCTTAAGATTCAAGGTATTTCATATCTCTATACTTAAATACTCTACTAGCTATAAGAGTCCTACTCTCTAACTTTATCTCATTCTCAGCCATATATTACCTTATAATACTTAAATTTTTACTCAACCTAATCATATCATCTATCTTACCTGACTCCTGTACCCATCACCCCAGCTCCTCACTTATCATTCAACGCTCACCATTGGAAAAAGTACTGCTTACCTGCTGATACCTCTAAATTCCTACTACTAAAATTGGATTAGACATAATACCTACAAAAGATGCCACAATATCAGATAAACAAGCCTGAAAACCTTGAAAATATGAGAATTAGGAATAGTGATGAAACAACAGAAATCACAAATACTGACTTACAAGAAATCAAGAAGGAGAATTTTGAATCTTGATCTACAATATGATGAAAGGCTTCAAAGCAAGTGTACAGAAAATGAAAGAGGAAATGGAGACACTAAGAAAGAATCAGAATGAAGTCTGGAATGAAATGAAAGAGTCAATAAATGAAATGAAGACAGCAATAGAAAGAAATTCTGGAAGATTAGATGAAATGAAAAATAGAATATCACTGTTATAAGCTAGCTCCTTCAAAACCCAAAGCATAGTCAACAGATTACAGTTACAAAACCTAAACATCCATCAACTATCGGACAATAAGAAATGTCCTCACTTATGGATAAAAGGTGGGAGAGAGGCGCAGACCAAGGGCATTCATAATCTCTTCAGAGAAATAATTTCATAAAATTTTCCAAACATGGACAGAGACTTGGCCTTATATGTTCAGGAGACATACAGACATACAGAACACCATTAATAGAAGATCAAAAAGGACCTCCCCACGCCATGTAATAATCAAAATGACTAACATAGAGGCCAAGGAAAGAATCTTAAAAGCAGTGAGAACAAAAGCACGGGTGACATTTAGGGGCAAAACAATAAAAATTACCCCAGACTATATATCCCAAGTCATGAATGCCAGGAGAGAATGGTATGATGTGATCCAGATCCTGGAAGAAAACAAATTCCAACCAAAACTACTATATCCAGCAAAATTATTTTTCAAAATTTATGGAGAAACAATAGTGTTTCAAGATAAGCAGAATCCCCCAAAAAAATCATGAATCAAAGCCAACACTAGAGAAAATATTTAAAGAAATAAACCATAAAGAAGAAAAAAGAAGCAGTTACAGAACCAGGGCATCTAAGTAAAGAAGATATAATATTTTGCCTAATAGAAGATAGAACAAAAAATGACAGGAAACAAATATCATATTTTAATAATAACTCTGAATGTCAAAGGACTTAACTCACCAATCAAAAGACATAGACTCAGAATGTGAATTAAAAAACATGATCCAAATATATGCTGTTTTCAACAAATTCAACTTGTAGTCAAGGACATTCACAGACTGAAAGTAAAAGGATGGAAAAAGATATATCATGCTAATGGAAATCCAAAATGGTCAGGGGTAGAAACAGTGATATCCAAAAATACAGACTTTAAGCTAAAACACACAGGAAGAGACAAAGCAGGGTACTTCCTTTTATTCAAAGGAGCAATCCATAAAGAAGATATAATAATACTAAATGTTTATGCCCCAAATGTGGGTGCAAGAAAGGAAATCTACAGACCAGTATCCTTAATGAACATAGATGCAAAAATTCTAAACAAAATACTAGCTACACACATTAAAAACCATATCAAGAGAATTATATACCATGACCAAGTTGGTTTCATCCCAGAAAAGCAAGGCTGGTTCATTATGCACAAATCAATACACATTATTCACCACATAAATACAATAAGAACTAAAACCACATGATCATATCAATAGATACTGAAAAAGCATTTGACAAAATACCACACCCATTTATGATAAAAACACTGCAGAAAACTGGAATAGAAGGAAAGTATTTCAACATCATTATGGCAATATACAATAAACCCAAAGCCAACATCATATTGAATGGTTAAAACTGCAAGAATTTCCTTTAAAATCAGGAACAAGACAAGGATGCCCACTACCACCAGTCCTTTTTAATATAGTCCTCAAGCATCATGCCACAGCAATAAGACAAGAGAAGGAAATAAAAAAATTCAAATAGTAAGAGAGGAATTAAAACTATCTTTATTTGCAGATGACATGATCCTTTATCTAGAAGACCCAAATAATGTGCCTATCATCTCTGTGAACTCTGTGAATAATGTGTATTGATTTGTTCATGTTGAACCAGCGTTAATGTTAATAATCGTTTTGCCTGAATGTGACTAACTCTATTCCTAAGTGAAGAGTTAATCAGAATTATAAGAAAGTAGTATTTTTGTTCCTTTCACATTTTATTTTATTTATAAACAAATAATCTTTTCCTTTTGTTTCTTCTCTTTTTGATTTTCTATTCTTTGAGATCTCTTGATTTTCTTTCTCTTATCTAGCTCATGTTTACAGAAGTTGATCTGCAGTTTTAGGACAACTCAGAATTATTATCTCAAACTATACTATCTCCTCTACAAAAATATTAGCTCCACACAAAAGTGAGATTTCCAAATGAATGCAATCTGGACATGCATACCAAGAGCTATATAAAAACGTTTTTTTATGAACATGTAGTTTCTAACTTAGTTCTTATGAGTAAGAAATGCACTAGAAATGGAAATACTGCATAGTGTTGAAAGAGTTCCATTTTCTTGCTAAATTAAGGCAACGTTTACCTTTGCAATTGAGGACAGAGACCTGAACAGTGATTCATTCCATGACTTTCAAAAAGAAAAAGTCATATGTGTCACCTTGTGATAAAATGGGAGAACAAACGGGAGACAGGTCTTATTACCTTGAAGGTCAGCAACCACAACCAAATAAACCTTTTAATTAAATGTGTATTTTAAAAAAGGTTACTAAGACAAAATAGAAATGACAACGTTAGAAAGAACTTAGTACATGAATTGTTTATTAAATCAGATATATGTCTCTCACTAAAAACTGGAATTTGGCTGCAAATAGGAGTGTCTATCATGTGGAGGTCACGTGGGGCCCTCAGCGCTGGAACCTCCCTACCTCAATGATTGTGCATTCATCACAGTTAAACAATGGAGAAGCCTATCCAGGGCATCTCTTGCTCCTCTGAGTTGTTAGAGAATTGTATTGGTTCTGAAAGCCTCACCCAACAATATAAATGTACATAAAAACACAACATTTTAGTTTAAATTTCAAACCTCCCAGCCATAATATAACCTTTCCCAGGAGTAGCAATGGGAATGGAATCCATCCTCTGAAAGTAGTCTCAAGTTTTGGTCATGAGTCCAGCTCCCAACTTAACCAAGGAGGTAAAAGACCTCTACAAAGAAAATTAGAAAACATTGAAAAAGAAGAAATTAAAGATCTTAGAAGATGGTAAGATCTTTCATGTTCACGAATAGGCAGAATAAATGTTATCAAAATTGCCATACTTCCAAAAGTGATCTACAGATTTAACACAACATCCATTAATTTACCAAGATCATTTCTCACAGACATAGAAAAATTAGTCCTTATATTCATTTGGAACAACAACAACAACAACAACAACAACAACAACAACAACCCAGAATCGCCAAAGTAGTTCTAAGCAAAAAAAAAAAAAAAAAAAAAAAAAAAAAAAAAAATCCAGGAGGAATCACAACACCTGACTTTATACTACAAAGCCAGAGTAATTAAAACAGCATGGTATTGGCACAAAACCAGATACATAGACAATGGAGCAGAATAGAAGACTCAGACACAAATCCACACACAGCCAATTGACTTTTGACAAAGGGGCCCAAACCATACACTGGAACAAAAAATAGCCTGTTCAAAAAATGGTGTTGACAAAACTAGTTAACCATATGCAGAAAATGGAAATAAATCCCACTTTCTCACCCTGCATAAGAGTCAATTCAAGATGAATCAAAGACTTAGAAATTAGACCAGATACCTTCAGGCTCAAGGAGCCTGAAGTCCAACACTGCAACACATAGGCACAGATAAAATCTTTCTCAACAAGACCCTAAAGGCACAAGAAACTAAAAGGCAAATTGATACGTGGGGTTGCATGAAACTGAAGAGCTTCTGTACAGCAAAAGAAACTATCAAGAACCTCAACAGAGAGCCAACAGAATAGGAGATTTTTGCCAACTATTGCAAGTTTCTTGATTGTATGATACAATGACTGTTCAATTATTATGCTAAAAGTCATCTGGAGAATTGATTTTCCAAGTCTGAACTGAGTTCCACTTGCAGGAAGAAGTCAAATGTCCTAGAGGCATTGGGATGACTTGAGGACTGAGAGCGAGTTTCTTAGATGCTAGAATTAGTATTCTTTTTAAGCATGGAGGGATTTGAAGTCTATATAACCTGGGGCATGCATTCCAGAAGGGCAGAGCTTTTGCAGAGAGAGCAAAGGCTGAGTCCTCTATTACTATTCAACATTTATAAAGAATGCTGAATTGTACGAAAGATAAGGGGGGCATGAACCAGTCAAGGTCCAATGAGAAGAAAGCAATGCAGTAGAAGAATTAACTACAGAAGTGTTAGAGATATGAATAATAAGCAGAGGAAGTGAGGTGGCCCAGATATTAGCTGCAGAAAGGCACTGCTTTTTTTATGAGCTGGAGAGTGAGACAGGAAGTAGAGTCACCAGAGCCCTGGATCTGGGGCCACTTGGTCAGATGGTCAGAGCTGGAACCATCAGGGAGGATCCCCAAAGGGGTTGGTCCTAGAGGGAAGAACTGCCTAATGTGAGTTGGGGCCATTGAAGAGATTCAGCCTCTTACATAGATGTTGCCTGAGGCCAAAAAAGAGGAAAAGTCATCCTGGTTTCTCACCTCCTTCCAAATTTGTTTTTGGCCTGGTGCTTGCTGTCACTGAGTCTAACAGCAGAGGATGTTGTGAAAGAGTCTAGTGAAACCTGCAGGATTCAGAGCTGGGAAGGGACATGCCAGGGATCCTATCTTAAGGCAAACAGATAATGAGCATCTCATCAGGTCATACACATAGCTCCTGGGTCAGACGAGAGTTTTCTGAAGTTTATGCCCCAAACAGACATAATTCTGAAAGATAAAAATTAACTTCTGAGTCACAAGAAGCTAAGAACTTCAAGATTCGGTTGTTTTGAAGAGTTGTGACAAATGCACAGAAATCTTGCAAGGTGTGGAGGATCACTTCTGTGTTCCCAGCACTTGGAAGACTGAGGCAGGAGTAACACAAGTTGGAGGTCAGCCTCAACAATTTAGTGAGATCTTGTTTCAAAATGAAAAATAAAATAGGGCTGGGAGTGTAACTCAGAGAAAGAATGTCCCTGGGTTCAATTCCCAGTGCAACAAAAAGAAGAAGGAGGAGGAGGAGGAGAAGGAGAAGAAGAAAAAGAAGAAGAGGAGGAAGGAAAAAAGAAAAAAGGGAGGATGGAAGGAAGTAAAGAAAGGAAAGAAAGAAAGAAGGAAAAACTAAACCATTTGGGTCACAAATGAATATGGCTTTTTAAGGGGCAGTTCAAAAGTCGGTGGCCTAAAAGGAGTAGGAGGGAGGAAATAGGAGAAGAGACCACAGCTGCTGTAGATTGGAACCAGGTGCAGTCCCAGAGAAAGTGATACTGAGGAGCAAAAGATGGAGGCCACATAGATGCTGAGGAGTGAAAGATGAAGGCCACAGGGTTCCTGCTAGCGACTTATTCATGTTAGCGACTCAGGTCATAGCAGAGGGGATGGTCTTAAGGGTGACATGGAACAAGAAGCATTGTGAATGCTCAAAATCATTCAGAAAAAAAGTGTGACAGCATTTCTCAGATGTGTTTTCATATAGTGGTAGAGTTAGAAACAGCCTTTGGGAAGCAGAGAGTGTAAAGTGATCCGTGTGACCCAAGAGACTAGAGATCCTGGAGGCTGGTCCAATTAGGAAAATTTATTGCAGGGGAGGTTAAGCTTCAGGGCTGTCTTGAGAAGGAGAGCAGCAGAAATGAGGGAAAGTGAAAAAATTTTATATCAGGGGAACAAAGAATCAGTTGCTCATAGGTGGTGGGTGCTGGCCTTAGTGTTCAGGGTTGGAATTTTCCCCCTTGTGACTGTTTTCTTGTTTTTGGTAACTGCTCCTTGGTCTGGATCAGGCTGCCCTGATTATTATGGTGCAGCTGTGCTTGTGAGACCCATGTAGCTGTAGTTGTGAAAACCACTGGGCCCCATGTACCCTTTGCCCTAACAGAGATCGGTCATGGCAAACTGCAGAAATGAGGGCTCTGTTATTAGAACACATGCTATATATCTGGTACTGAGAACAATAGCAATAGAAAGAATGCTACTGTTAACTGGGCACTTATGTTCTAGGTAAGGTGCTGAGTTAATCAAGTACCTCCTTTTATTCCTACAATTCTCAGAGAATAGGTTTCCTCTTACCACTCTACAGACCAGGAGAGCAAGGCCTAAAGTAAGGTCCATAGCCAGAAAGAGAAAGACTAGAACTTGAACGTGGGCCATGACTTCAGAAGCTTTTTGTCCAATCACCATGCTACTCTCTCCCACTATGTAAACTTTGTGGTGTGATTATATAATATCATCATTCTTAAAACTAGCTATGCTTTTAGTTCTTTAAAAGGATAAATTTGGAAGATTTTCTAGGTCATGCCCATTACAGAAAGAAGGTTAAGTTTCTCAAGAAGTGTGCGTTACCCCCAAAGGATAAGCCAGGCATATATCAACTGGCACCTCAGAAAGGATATTGAAGCCCTAATTCAATCTGGCCAGATGCCACCCATCTGACTGTGCATCCTGCTTGGCTTATTCAGTAATTTGACTCATTGAAGCAGTGCGCATCACAGCCTACTAGTTGGGAGCCCTCTTAAGAACAGAAATAAAAACTCTGCAGATGTGACTGAGCTGATGAAAAGCAAGGAAGTTTCTAGTTAGAAAGTATTTCCAATCCTTTCTCACACCATTTGAACAGATAAGGCCAGGAAGGGGGAGTGGGGTGGGCTTTCATGTTTCTTAATAGGATGAGCACTTCTTCCTGAGAAATTCAGTCTCTGCAAAATGACTGAGAGATCCTGGAGATTAATCCATGTAACTCAAACTTCATCCCTTTTCTATTTCAATGTAGTGGTGATTTGGAACTTTGTTTCTACAGTAAGTCATAATGTAATATCAACAGCCAAATTGCAGCTGGTGATAAAATTCTCTGGAACAGCTCTTCTTTTATTTGGAGAAACACATACAAGATCTCACTGTGCTTTCTGCCAAAGACACACATGGAAAATTAAATGGCATTTAGATTCTCATAGGTGCAGTGGAGCCATTCATTTGTCTTAACCTTGATATTTTTTGCTAACAATAACAATGTATTAGCTAAGGTACAAAAATATGAGGAAGGAAAAAAGTTAGCAAATTGAACTCCACTTGCATTATGAGAATATATTTTTTTATAAAATAACAAGCAAGGCATGTATTGAAAGAAAATATTTGTTAAACAGTTAGTAAATGAAAGATTGGTATCCAGAACACGTAAAGAACTCATATAGCTTAGTAATAAGAAAATGAGCAACCTGATGTTTAGAAATAGATAAAAAACGTGAACAGATTATTCACTAAGGAAAGTATGCAGATGACATAAAATCAAACATATGGAATGATGCTTCACATTGTTATTCATTAGGGAAATGCAAATTATAACCACAATGAGAGATCATTATACACCTATTAGCATGGCAAATATTAAAATATGATTAAGTGCTTGCAAAATTGTGGAGCAAATGCAACTCGCATACATTGCTCACAGGAATGAAAGATTTTGCTCCTATTTTGGAAAGCAGTCTGAAAGTTTCTTTTAAAGATATATTTACATTTACCTTATGAATTGGACATTCAAAGAACACAGGTTTTTTATCTCAAAGTGATGAAAGGCAGAAAGTAGTAGGGCAGAGGGGAGGGCAGGTGATAGACTTGAGTTGCTGCACCACTGAAGGAAAAACTCAGAGCTCTTACCTCCTCCGAAGAGTACCAGCACCTTTCCCTATTAATCAATCCTATTCTTTTTTGTCCTTTATATGAAACCATTGACCAAGAATGGAAGGAAAATACAATTTTTTGCTTTAAATTATTAAACTGAAACTAGAATTTATGAAGTCACATTCTTGCCATAGCAGCCTTATAATTTTTATTCGAGTTTGACATATTTAGTGAGACTTTACTGAGCACACTTAGTGTACAGATCATTATATCTGGAGTCAGAGAAGGAAGTAGGCAAAGAAATACAACTTTTATTGCTGATACAACCGATATGGCATGCTATTCTTCACAACACCATAATCTCCATTTAGTATACCAGAAACTGAGGTTCAGAAAAAATTAGTAATGTTTTCAAGGTTGCAATGAGAAGCTGAAGTCAAGTCTTCTCAATCCAATGGTAAAACCTGTGCTGTTGGCCACTGTCTTAATCAACATTCTCATGACCATAATAAAAAACAGATCAAGATAACTTAGAGAAAGGAAGTTATATTTGCTCATAGATTTTTGAGATTCAGAATTTCAGTCTATGACAGGTGGGTTTGCAGAGGTCAGGGAAAGGCAGTGGGAGGTGAAGAGAGGGACAGAGCAAGGCTCTACTCTCTGCTCTCATATCATGGAGGCTAGAAGCGGGGTGGGGGAGGTTAAGAGAGAATTTATATAATCCCTAAGGCCACCCCAAAAGACATGCTCCCAAGATTGTTTCCATGAGGGCTAGGAGGACATTCTAAATCTAGGCCATTACAGCCACAGTGTTGTGGACCCAGCTGGCTTCACATACCACCTCACAGCCTGCTGCCTCCAGAGCAAGCCCATTAGTGTTTTATTTGCTTAGCTGCTTGCCTTATTCTAAAATCTAAAAAGAGGAAGCAAGTGGAACCCTGGGCTATTCTTGGAGGCATATCTAAAAATAGACAATAAAAATAATAACCATATTTAAAAGATTTAAGTATGAAAAAATAGAAGAATGTGTTTAGGATGGTTCTCATACAGCCCTGTCTAGCATCTAGACAGAGAATTGAACAGAGGGGCCAATATGTGTTTATCACCGATGACATGAATGGTATAGACTGTGCTAGTAGCCACCAATGGAAAGCTCAGAACCAAGTAGGGCCAACAGTCACTGCTATCACCCTGATCTAATCTGAAAGTCCTTGCAAAAATTTAAGCTAATTAAGCAAATTTTATTTTAGGTCAACTATTTGTGTTAATACACTGGTAGAGACATCGGAAGAAATAATGAAAACTAACATTGTTCTAATTTTAAAATAAAAATAATTTAAATGAGCTTACTAAAAGTGTTCTTAGCCTCCACCCTCTGATAAGTGACAAAATCTTGGTCCAGTGAGGATGGGCAGTGATGATGTCCTGTTCCTCTTGCCTCCCTAGGACACAGCATTAGTCTATGATAGAGGGCTCAGTAGGAGGTTTCTTAACTGCCTTGTGACCAGAGATTCCATATTTCAGGTTCCAGGATTCATTTGCAGCAGGTAGGCAAATATGTGGAACTTCTATACTTTTCCTCATTATGAAACACTGCTTCTAGTTTCATCATTTGGTTTCATTTAGAGAGGTTTATGTTAAAGCACTGATATTTAGGCAGTACTTGTTTTCACCTAGGAAATTCAATTCATAAAATTTGAGAGATAGTCACGGGTAGGTAAAATTGTAGTATCTTTTCCCTGTCTGGTTTACTTATTCAACACTTTATGTTATGGTCTATACTATATATTTTGCATAAGATATCATAATGATCTTTTTGTAGATGAAGAAACAGAGGTTCTCAATGATTTTAAGGATCATGTACATAATTACAGAGTTAAGCACTGATTGACTGCCTCTTATCCCCAAAGCCCTTGCTTTTAGTCCCTGCACTGTGGGTTTCTGAGTCTTTATCTTGACCCTGGGTTTCACATCCTCCTCCTTAACACTGTCTCTCCTTAGGCAAGGCTACTTATATCTATATCTAAAAATATGAAATTGTACTTCCTGTTAGGTATGGATGAACTTATTATGGCATAGTGGCCATGAGTATGGCTTCTGGAGTCCAATCATGTGGATTCTCATTGAGATTACATATATACTAGCTATGCGGCCTTGTCCTGTATGTGTAACCTTGCCAAGTCTTCAATTTCCTAATTTATTATATCAGGATGATAGATATATATCAGGATGATATCACTTGGTGATACCAGACTGATGGTGAGAATTGTGAGATGGAGCATGCAGAGCTTAGCATTTGCCTGGCTTATAATAAATGTTCAGTAATATTATAGAATGGACATTGTTGAAGTAATTTGGGCAAAAGTCTTCAGATATCCTGAATGGTTAGGCAGAAATGTACTTGAATTTAAGTCTTTGTAAAACTCATAAAGTATTGCAAGGATCTTCCAATAGTCTTCAAGCCTTTTCTACACATTGTATTCTATACATTATATACCATTACAGATTGTAGTCTATACATTGCTGCTAAATGGATCTGGTCATAAGCCTCCCTTGCCTAAAACATTCCTCTTTTCAGAAAAACTAGATAAAAAGAAGTCCAAGACACATGTCGTTAGTGTCATCACCAGATCCATGATTCAATCTAGTATACTCTATTTTAATGCTTTTTTTTTATAACTTCATATTATCAACATTTAAGCTAAGAATAATCACCTGATATTCCCAATATAAATTGTCTGTGATACCCCACATATTCTCATGTCCAAGTCACATCTATTGCTAGGCTTAAGTCAAACGGCCTCCACATCCTTCTTGATCCTGTCAGTGGGAAGTGTTTTCTCTTGTCATAGAACTGCACATCTTCATCATGCATCAGAATCACCTGGAGGGTGATTGTTACCACTCAGGGTGCTGCCCACAACCCCAGAGTTTCTGATTCATAGGAACTTGGAGGGACCTGAGAACTTGCATTTCTCAGAGGTTATCAAGTGGTGTGGATGCTGGGGTACAGGAACCCCAGTTCGATGACACTCTTAGCGCATGTTCACTCATGGCATTTGCTACTGCATGTGTTGCATCCCAGTCATCCCTTCGCTTAGAGAACAAACCAGTTGAAAGCAAGATAGAAGGATAATTATTTTTTAAAAATCTTTCTCTCATAAGAAAATAAAGGGCCTTTGAATGATGCTTTCTGGCTAATCTACTGTTAATAGTAGAGGAGGACTTCTCTAGTGATAGAGACTAAAGAAGTTGAGACACTTTAAACCATAGGTTGCCCTGATATTAGGCTAAAAGAGAATGATAATAATAATAGTACAAGACAATGAGTTCTTATTGAAGATTTTCTACTTGCAAATTCTGATAAAAGCATTTTATACATATTTTCTTGTTTAATCCAATCACTACTTTTTGTGGGTAGGCATTATTATTATTTTCATTTTATGGATGAGCAGTTAGTCTTAAAAGGTAAATGTGTCCCCCAAGTTCAGCTGACTAGCAAGAGAAAAAATTGGGGCTTAAAAGTGGCTTTGTTTTAAAATTCCAACTCTTTTTTTTTTTTGGGGGGGGGGTATCAGGGATGGAACCCAGGGGCATTTGACCTCCAAGCTACATCCCCTGCCCTCTTTTTTTATTCTTTATTTTGAAACAGGTTCTCACTAATTTGAAGATGGCTTCACTAAGTAGCTGAGTCTGGCCACAAACCGCGATCCTCTGGTTTCGGCCTCCCAAATGCTGGGATTACAAGCGTGTGCCACCACGCCCGGCTTAAATCCCAACTCTTAAAGGCCACAATCTACTTACTGCCTGCTATGACATGAGAAGGGCTTGACAAAGTCAAATGTTTCTATTTCCATCATCAGTGGGTCACATTAACATGGAGAGTAGGTAGGTCAATTATTTTGATACATTGGCTTCCTATGATTTGCATCTGCTATGGACTAAACTTTAAACTATACAAGTCTTGACTTGAAATCTTAGTAAAAACTCAAGTTAAATTATCACCCTATATATCTAGGGGATGGTTAACCTCAGTATCTTAGGCTCATTAGTCAATGCTAGGACTGTCATACACATCTCCATCGTTCAAAACTGATGATAAAATTAAATAGCATGTAAAACACCAGAAAGCACTCAGCACAAATATATTCACTGACGGAGAGGAAGAAATAAATAAGGAAAGAAAAAAGTATGTGTTATTGGGGTTAGGAGGGATACTCCTTTAGTAAAACTATTTGCTTCAAAGTAATTTTAAGGCTTTTGATTACTTTTTTACAAAACTGCAATTTTAGTACTTAGACAAAAAAAATGGCTAGGTTCAAAATGATGCCTCAAAAGCTTTTGTAATAACATATGAGAATATCCAAGCAAAGATGTTGTAAAGTAGTAGTGGTTATTGTTTTCAAGATATTTTAAAGTGGTTTTAAAACTCCAAGTTTTCTGCCTGCTTGAGGTTTAGTCTATAATAAGAAAAATATTTCAGAGAAAGAAAGAGATGAACAGTTTGTGTGGTAGGATTGCTGAATCAGGGGGAGGGGGTTGGCATTTTATATAGAGATGCCTCCAAGAAAGCCAAAGTAGCAGCAGAAAAGATCTAGAAGAGTTCTGCAATCTGCGATGTGGTCTGAATATCCCTTAGCTCACTTCCAGAGCCTAAGACCATTACTTGATTATAATTAGTGAATATCCTGTTGTTATGCTATTTCAAATTATGTGAGCTTGCACACTATTAAGTAGATGAAAATCAGTATAGTACTTGGAAGTATATTTGATTATCCCTCAGAGTTTCTGCACCCAACATCTCAGAAATTGTGTGAGATTGCAGGGGCTATGTTATTGAGCCCCAAATAACATAAATGACTGGTAATTCTAGTAGCTTAATTTGACCTCATAGTTTTATAAATACAATGGGAGAATTTGTTTTAGTAAAAATAAAGTAATTAATATGTTTTTCTGGCACGTAAGTTATTTTTTTAAAGAGGAGACAAAAAATAGCTCAAGGGAATAAGTTCAAGTAGAACATATGTTCATTGAAATATCAGCCTGTAAAGGGAAATAATATTGCTTAGAATCATAAAAATCCAATAGTGAGCAACATGAAAACAGCATCTGATTATGACATGAAAATGTTATATCAAGATAGACTGAAGGATGTTACTGTTTACTAAACAGAGGCCATTACTGACTTAGAGAGGACTGGGCTTCAGAAATACAATCCCCATAAGGACACATCCCATGTCCTGTTTCCCTACATAACAACTTGGAACTCAAAATTTTTTGTGCAGTATCCATTCAAAATAACATATTAGCCAATGTTATACAAAACACATTTCAATTGATGGTTAGAAGAATCTGAGAATTTTTTTCTTTTCAAGACTCACAAAGTGATTACAAATATTTTCTCTAAAGATGTATGAATTTCTTTTAAATCTTTCCCCTGGAAACTTTGGATGAGTGGCAGCAAATTATGCATTCTTGGTTGATTAAAGGAAATGACACATGGTAAGGAGGGGAGAAGATGAGTGGGGATGCTCTGAAGGAGGTGGGGAAGGCAGACTCAGGGGAGACGGAAGATTCCTTCGGATGGCCTGTGCCTAGAGAAAAATTTTCCAGCTCTAATGGCCAGACTTTCTACATTGCATGTTTTTGCTCGAAAACCCTTGCTTTTGCAAGGGTTAAAGTTCCTTTCCCTCTATCTTCCTAGTTGTACTTCATGACCTCAATTTTCCACCAGCATCAGGGCTGCTAGTGAACATCAATATGTTGCTTCCCATGAAAGGTAAATGGGAAGTAAATCCTAAATACATTTGAGCATTTTGAAGCCCCAAACCTCCTGAACTTCTATTTGTCAGTGAAACGGTGGCTTGAAAGTTCAAGCTGGGACAGAGGATACATTAAAACATGTATCTCTCTATCTATAGATCACAAATATTTTGACAAATTCGGGGCCCTCTTTTGTTACTTCTGAGTGAAAAACAAGAACAACAACTAAATAATACTAAAGACACCTGTTTTAAGCTGGTAAATTAGTAGTTATTTAAAGGAACCTCTATTCATGGGAAAAAAGGGATAAAAGAAATTATTCTTTCTAAAACAGTGACGCCTTCCTATCAAAAGACAGAGGTGGTGAGCCAGTTTATGACATAGGGCGGCTCCTCGGGGAAGTCTGAAAGTCCCTGGCATTGGAAATTCAGCCTGTTAGCTCTGAGTTTCCAGGTTTTCTTTTGAGGCTTTGGAAAGGGCCAAGTACTTTAAATAGTGTTCATTAATTTGGTAAACAAATTATTATTTACCCTCTATAGGAAGACAAGTCTCAGGATAGTAAGCTGAGAAGAGAAAGCTGAGTCTTAGGCTGGGCAGCTCCTAGTGGTGAGTCAGGTGTGACTCCAACACTGTCTGGAGACCCAGTGAGACACCCAAGACTCCTTGGGACCACTTGGAAAATTTAGAGGGGAAGAAAAGATGGGCGAAAAATCTGTCTAAACCCACTGTACTTCAATCTGTCCTTTTCCTTTTAGGCCAAGCACAGCCTTCAGCATTGCCCACAAACTTTAGCAGAAAAGTCAGTCTTTAACTGACTCTTTCAACCTCACCATGCAAAATAGATTTTTAGGCCAATGTTTTCACTTCCCATTTTAGCAATGTGGACATCTCTGTGCGCAGTGGGCTAATAAATCTGGACACTCCACATACAAATGGGTAAAGAAAATGTGGCTTCTTTATTTCCCATAGCTCATTTAACCCCCTAACGAACTGTTCTAGGTAGCAGGGGGTTATGGGCATGGAGGGACATGCTAAATTAATCCAGCTTGCTAAATCAACTGGTCTAGATAAGGTTCTCTTTAGGCAATACGGTCATTTTTCTTAATGCTCAGTTTTTGGATTTGCTGTTCTCTGCTGCTGCTCAAGATGGCTTTTGAGCATTAAAAGCCATCTTATGTGAGATGATGTCTCCTAAAAACTCACGGTTGTAGGAAAAAATAAGCGGGGGAGGGGAGCATAAATACACACAGCTTTTGAATTTGCTTTCCCCTTCTTCAGGGTCTCCAGTCCACTTGCTTTTCAGTGCTTTCTGGTATCTGATGCTAGTGACGTAGCTGGAGAGCTCTGGCTCCATCAGAACTCTTCTCCAAATGCAGGTTATTTTGTCCCTCTCCTTCACAGACTAATGTCCCAGATTCAAATGAGACTTTTAACTGGTTTCTGGTTATGGTGGGGACTCTTACCTGCAGGGCCACCTCAAACCCATTGCAGCAGTCCCCTCTGTCAAGCTCCCAGGTTAAATTCTAGAAAACCCATGGGGACACTTGGAAAATCAGAGGGTAAGAAGAGGTGGCCAGGAGAGCTGCCCAAACCCACCCCACTCAAGTAGGGGCTCCCTGCCCACTGTAGGGCTCACTCCAGGTTACTGTAGGGGCAGCATGTGAAGAGTCTTCCTTCAGGGATCCCAAAGCTCACAACCCATTTATACATTGATCTCAAGGCTGGAACAGTGGAGTTCTCAGTCTATAACTTACCTCCTCCTGGTTTTCTAGTGCAGGAATCAGAATCAAGTATGGTTTAGAAGTAGGGACCTGAGGAGTGGGGATGGAAGAATTGAATTTTCTACATCTTTCTTTAACTTTTATGGACCTTCTAAGACTTTCTTCTTCCCTCAGTGAGATAGCATCTATCTTCCCCATTCCATTTGAATAAAATGGCAGAACAACTCAGGTGAACCCAATTTATAAGGGGGAAAAACAGACTCATTCAAGTTTCAGAACTCCAGCAACTTCCCTGTCTTCACAAAACTGTTCATAAGAAATGATGTTTTCAATGCTGAAGCAGTCCTATACCTTAGTAAAAATTGATTGTGAAGGAATAAATGAGGATTTGTGTTCCTCGGAGAATCTCTGTACAATATTACTAAGTTTGCTCACTGCCTAAGAGAAAGATACTCAATATTTGAGAATATTGTTAAGATACTAGGCAGGTTAATTATGAAATCTCTACTGTCTTTCAGTCAGATTTTAAGCAATACTATGTCTTGGCATCTTGGCATATTGCTTTACTAGTATTATATTGCCTGATCATATTTCACTGCTCTTTATTTTATTTTTTATTTTTTGTTGTTTTTGGTGGTACTGGGGTTCCTGGAAGCCCTTCTACCTCCGGGCTACACTCCCAGACCTATTTTATTTTTGGAAACAGGGTCTCTTAAGCCAGCCCGGCTGGCTTCAAACCTGTGCGATCCTCCTGTCTCCGCCTCCCAAGCGCGGGGATTACAAGCTTGCACCACCATGCCCGGCTTCACTGTTCTTTATATATTAAATGATGCTATGAAACAATCATTTTGGGAATGTATATTTTGAAGCATTTTCATTTATCTTTTATTTTCATTTTCATTTATCTGTTACTGGTGTTACATTATATGTTGATGGTCTCCTTAGACCCATTTTTTGCGGGGAAGGAGGTACTAGAGATTGAACCCAGGGACATTCTACCTCTAAACCACACTCCAGCCCTAATTAATTAATTAATTAATATTTTGAAACAGGTCTTGCTAAGTTTTTACAGGTTTTTCTAAGTTGCTTAGTCTGATCTTGAACCTGGGGTCCTCCTGTCTCAAACTTCCAAGTAGTGGGATTACAGGCATGTGCCACTGTGCTTCCCTCCTCAGAGCCTTAATTTGATAAAATGTACCAGCAGTTTCCAAAAAAGTACTGCAGTGTTAAACCATATTTCAAAAACATGGTTGACTATAGAATAATTTCTTTCTTTTCTTCTTTCTTTCTTTCCTTCCTTGACAAAAATTAGAAGAATAAAAGATAGGGATCATAAAAAATTCAAAGTTACTCATCTTTGGTTTATTCATTTTCTTGTCTGTCTTATTTTTATTTTGCAAAGAGAAGAAAAGAAGAGGTGAGGGATTTATATATGAAGATTTTAATTAAAAAAAACTAAACAGCTTTTCTTGTTAGCAACTAAAATGATGATGAATATACTTTAAAGAGCAAATGATTTCACCAAGAAATAAACCAGTCTTTTCTGCTCACCAGAAAAAGAGATACCATGATGGAGATTTACAAAGATTATTAAAATTTGAGACCGTAGAGTTCTTTTAGTCTTTAGTAAGTTTGGACAGTCACTTTGTCAAATGTTGTGTGCTGTATCAGATTGGACTTGTTCATAACTTTGCACTTGGTCCTGGTCCTTTAGAGTTTCTAGAGGAAACCCAGCACTCATTTAAACCTGCAGTGATTGTAGAAATATTATAAAGTTCGGGCTGGGCTTTGGGGTGGGAACATGCCATCCTATTGAAGGCATTGATTCTTCAAAGAGGTCATCTGGGTGAGACTAGACTGAACATCTGAGCATTTGCTCACTGACCTGAGGGCAAACCCATTCAAGTACTGAGTGACCTTCATAGGAGGGTGACTGCCGCTCTGGGCTGGAGGCTTCTCGGCTCCCGGAGATTTCGTACTGGTTGTACTGTGGAGATCACCCAACTCCAACACGACATACTGTTCACCAGTCACATGTCTTCCCAACAATAGGATCACTCCTTTGCTTGTCCTTCTGCTTCTCTGACTTTGGCGATTCACCTTCCTGCACTGCCAGCATTTTTCACGTAGGGAAAGCTTTTAGGCTGCAGGGAGGTTTACCTAAGGAGCTTCTGGAGGAATAAAGTTGGCCTATTTAAGGGAAAAGGGGCTTGGCAAAGGTGCACAGTCTCTGGATTACTGGTTTGTGAGCACGCTTCCCGAATGTACTCGGGGTAACTTGTTCAAGGACTTGTGATGACTTTCACAGCCTATTAAAGTCAAGTAGTTTCTGAGATGCCTTGAAGTTTATTCTATTGCCATCTTCCAGGCTTGCTTTTGAATTTTCAACTTTTCCTGGGTTAAATGGACTGAAGAAAGAAGCTTTCTTTATCTTGCGTTGATAAGAGATGGCAGCTGCAGCCCAGTCGTTCCTCGTCCAGGACCTCAGGACATGAATGGACTTTTCTGATGAAAGAAATGTATTTAAAATCAAGACATGGAGCATTTAAAAATGTGAATTAAAATCAAATACAAAAACTATATCTGGATATGTTACAGTTGTTTAAATGAATGTTTTGAGGATACATTCATTTACAACAAAAATATAACATAAAATTATAACATATACTTTTTATAGTTTTGTATCATTTTTAGATACATAGGCAATATAATTTAATTCTTGGATTTTGAAAGTTTGTATTTGTTATAGTTAAAACAATTATTCCAAATGGTAGATAAATGATTAGCAACAGCACCACACAATACTGATATCTTATTTGTATTTAGTGTTTTTCAGCTTACAAAACATCTTCATATAGTTCATTTGGTTTATGACTCAATTCATACATTTAACTAATATTCTTAACCTTCCCTTAATGTGAAAGATTAAATAAAAAGTATTATATCACTGAACAAAGGAAACTTTTACCCTTAAAAAATGAGATATCTTTTTGGTGTTTTAAACAAGGTAAAGATTAACTGCTAAATTATTGCAATCTTTTCAGTAACTGTAACTCAATTTTCAGTAATAATTAACTATGCATTCCTTGAGTTCATGTAGCATACTTCTGGAGAAACTCTCCAAGTTTACAAACTTCTACTAACACATTTATCCCTATAGTGTTCCTGGTACATGGAGTAGACAGATTTTACTACTTCCATATGAATGAAAAACAGTTCATGATAAGGTCAGATGTAATCTCCCAGAGCTGATCTATTGGCTAGAGTTTCTCTAGATAATCCAGCAGAGCAGAGGCATGATCTTCTCACAGAGATCCTGTGCTGGCTGTTGTGTCTCCCCAGAAATTTGAAATTACCCTTGAGGGGCTCTTCACTAAGAAGTACCTGCCTGATTTCTGTTCACTATGGAACCATTCCTTCTTTTCAATCCATTGCCTTACTCCTGACCCAATAATCTGGATCCTTTTAATCCCCAACTTCAATCTACAGAGCCAAATGTTGCTAATAGTTTTGTGTCTGACCTCACTGCATGAGACACTTGGATTCTTTTTTGCTATACTCACAAGAAGGAAAGGTGGTGAGGGAGGCAGAAAAAGGCTTCTAGAACTCCTTTCTCCTGGGATCCCGTCCCTGCATGTGTCCAGGTGTGACTGAGTCGTAGGCTAGTTTTACTCTAGAATGGCACCACTTCTATTTATCACTCATGAATCTTCCTGATAACTTCACACCTAAAAGCAATGCTCTCTAAAAAACTGTACCTTTTATTTTCTACCACGGAGCAGCTGAACACCGCTATGACTGAAGTTTCCAAAGTGACTTGGAGAGTCTTTTTGCATTGGCAACACTTTTTTTTTTTTCATATCCCAGAAGGTTTTTCTTTTAGCTCACATCTTTGGCTCTTGAAGAAATATAAGTAAATGAACAGTTTAGATAGATTTTCATACTTCAGGAGAGTCTCAAAATTAAAAAGTTTGATTTCCTTTATTCATTAAGTGTCAGTAAGTACCAGAAAAATAGGTGTGTTGTAATACTCATGTAAAACATCTCCCATTAATGGGTTCAAATGCTAAAAATGGATCATTTAAATAATTCTGACTTTTGATGCACAGATAGCCCAGAATTTTACTTTCTGGTATTAAATTCACCTCCATACCACAAGTACTGGTTTTCTAAATTCCATAAAAGTATATAAGAAAATACATATATTTAAGCATTTCAAAAAGAAGATCACAATCTGAAAAAATACCCAACCTGTATTATTAAGAGATCCAAGTATAAATTTATCCGATTACTGAAATCTAACTTTCCAAAGTTCCTATGCTTCTAGGAAGCTACTATTTTTCCCAGAGGAGAAAGATCCTAGGGAATATTTCTCATTAGATATTTAGAATTCCTTGAAAGCAGGCTTGTGCATGTGCAGGGGATTAATTTACATCTGTGCTGTTTCTGTTCATGGCACATCATTCCTCATCCTGCTCTGAATGTCTGCACTTGCTATTTTTTCTATGGTTCTTTCCTTTTCCTTTGATTATCCCTTCTGCAAAACTCCTGATTACTCTTCAGACAACTCAGATGTTATCTCACATGCTGAAGGCTTCCCACTCTACCTAGGAAAACCAATGGTCTTATTTTATATTCCTCTGCATCTTGTCTGTGTCTTGTTCTTAATCTTGCTTTATAACATTTATTAAGAGCTCACTATTTACCATGTAATGCATTAATTTATTTACAGGATCTAAAATCAGACACTCTGACTGTAAGACCACTCTAAAGCACCATCTCATGTGTGAAATAGCAGATGATAACTTACTTTAGAGTAAGTGCGTATGAGTTTGTATAGGTTTGGTTTTAAGTAATGTTTTCTGTATGTGTTGGTTTTTTCCAAAGGTATAACTTCTCTCTGAAACCCAGATTTGTATCATCACTGGGGTTATGAATAGACATCCCCAAACTAATGTGTCCAAAAGAAATTTTCTGACCATCTTTCTTAAACCTACCCTTTTCCTGAACATCTCCATTTTAGATGGTGACAGTATCTATTGACTTTCAAAGTCCTAACTGATAGACCTTCTCATTAACTATGTTATAATTCCTCCACAATCTTAATTTCACCATATTCTCTCTGCTCACATCTTTGAGTTGAAGAGTTCCCAATTGGTGTCCCCAATATGACATACTTCAGTTCACGATTGATTCATTACTTTTTAGTATTCCTTATCTCTTTGGTTTGCCTTCCCTTTCCTTACCATGCTTGAATGTTCAGGTGCTCCTTCTCATATAATTTTCTTGCCCCCATTTTTGCTTTATATTCACTTGTTAAAACTCCATGGGGCTCAGTGATAGAGCACTTGTTTGGCATATGCAAATGAGATCTTAAGTTCAATATCCAGAAACACACACACACACACACACACACACACACACACACACGCCATACAATTAATCCTGAATAAATCCAGGCGTATAAATACAACCATACTATCTCATCATAAATTTATGAATGAACCCTAAGAGGGACCTAACTGCTTATGGTTAGTTACAATTACCACACTTTCCTAGATGTCTATTTTAAACCTTGTTTCTCTCTCATCAAGTTCATAACCTATCCCAGGTCCTCACTCTCAGTTGGTGACTTTTGCTTCACTAAGATTGTAACAATTAGAAATGAACTTGCATAAACTCCCAGAGATTTCCATAAATTTGCCATTTCTGGTCATCTGTCAATACTTATATTCTTGCTTTCCTGCAAATTACATAGCGTTAGTTACCTTTACTCCAATCTAAATCTAATGTTTCCATTTTAGGACCAAATCCTAGCCTCTTTTTCCTAAAGGCATTACTCAACATTCCTCCCTTTTCTTTCTTATTTTAGCATTATTTCATTGTCTTCTAGATCAGTCATTCAAATTAACATATAAGTGTAATGACATTTTCTAATGTAAAAAAAGAAACCTTCTGACTTCATTTCTCTTCCCCCATTACTATAACCCCATTTTTTTGCCCTACCTCACAGAAAAACTGTTTCAATTCAAGCTATCTCAGATGTCTTTCCTCATTGCCTCTCTTCACCAACATTTTATCTCTAACATTGCACAAATATTTTTCTTGTACAGCTCACCGATGATTTTGTTAAATCTGATAGTCAATTCTTAGTCCCCATCTCACACATATTTGAAAGAGTTGAATTTCTCCTTATATTCTCTGTTTGCCTGGCTTCAAAAACACCACACTCAGCTGATTTTTATCTCACCTCCCAAATTATTGCTTTTCAGTTTCTCATGGGGCTTATGTATCCCCCTTCAACCTTTAAATATTGGATTATTCTAGAAATTAGTCCAAGATCCTTTTTTATTTTCTATATACAATCATACCCTTGCTGTTATCATTTAGTCTCATGTATCCGAGTCACTTATTTAAAAAGATGACTTCAGCTGGAAATGATGGTGTATGCCTTTAATCCCAGCAACTCGAGAGGCTGAGGTAGGAGGATGGCAAGTTTAAGGCCAGCCTGGGCAGCTTAGTAAAATTCTGTCTCAAAAATAAATAAATAAATAAATAAATAAATAAATAAATAAATAAATGGCTGGGGATGTGTTTCAGTGGTAGAGTTCACTTGGGTTCCATCCCCAGAAGAGTAAAAAGAAAAAAAGACTCCTAAGTTTGTAATTTTGTGTCAAATACCTCTTTCCATCTCTGAATTCATATAGTCAACTGCTCACTCAACATCTTCACATGGATGTTCTCCATCTTGGGTGATAACCACCCTGATTTTTTCCAATTGTTTAGGGCACAAACAAACAAAAAACTCATTTATCTTTCTATTGAAGTACCTTTTTATTTCCACCTTTCTCTCATACTCCACAAACATTCAAAAGAAAATCCTGCCAGTTCAATAAAAAAGACTATATGTATAATTAGGCCACTTCTTCCTCCCTCCCCTGTCACAGTTTTGTATCCCATCATCTCTTGCTTGATTTCTCTGCTTCCATCTTGCCTTTTAAAAATCTATTCTTAACACAGAAGCCACAATGGATCCCTTAAAATGCAGGTCAAATCATGACACACTTCTCATCAAACCCTTGCAGTAAACTGCAATTACAACTGCAGAGTCCACCCTCTCATGAAGCATCATGCTTCACTGCTGTCTCTCCTTAGTCCAGCCACAATGGTCTCTCTACAATTTCACAATTTCACACACACACACACACACACACACACACACACACACACACACACACGCAGTCCATTTCCTGTGTCAGAGACTTTGCCCTAGCTGTTCTCTTTGCATGGAAGGTCAAATTAAGGAATGACTCTACAGAAATAAAGCCCAGGGAAAGCACATGGATGAAAATCACAAAAAGAAAGGGGTGCTAACAAATGCAAATTTTTCCCCTCTCTCTTTCTTTCTCACATTCTTTTTTTCTCTTCTCCTTCCTTTTTGCAAGGACTCGCTGGTGTGTTTTAGGGAAAGCAATACTCTCTCAATTGTCAATTTCTTTTTGCCCATGTACCCTAGTTCCTTCCTCTAAACTTTCCAGTAATAGTTGAGTTCTCCATCTTTCCTGTGTCAGAAGCTAGCAAGGAGGTGAACTCTGTATATTGCATTAAGCTGCTAGTGGTGAATGAGTCATGATCACTGCCAAGTTACTCACCCTCCTCTCAACTTTATTTGTGTGTGTGCATGTGTGTTAGTCATATTTCTGTCATGGTAACACAATACCTGAGATAAACAGATTGGCAGCTGGGAAGAAGAGAGAGCAAATAGCCAGGAGAAGTAAGAGTCCTGATTATCCCCTTTAAAGAGCACCAACCTGAAATGATGTCAAACCTGAAAATGTCCTTCTATTAGGCTCTACCTCCTGAAGGACTATCAGCTGGGTACCAAGCTTTTTTGGGAGAGAGGCACTTGAGGCTTTGGGGGACATTTAGTATCCAAAGTATAATAAGCACCTATGTTTGTCAACCATTTTCTTTCTCTCCAGATTTTTCTCCTCTCTTTAAGTGAAAAGATTCCATAGGAAATGTAAAAGTTTCCAAAAATATAAGCATAATACAAAATATCAAAGTAGGAGAAACTCTACATTTTGGATTAAAAGATGTTGATTTTTATTTTTCATCACATATACAGTGATGAAAATATACAATGGGGATCTTGTCAAGATCTCACTGAAGCTCAACTCGATGATAATACCGGTTAAGATGACAGTAGTTATGGATTGAGACCCTGTCTTATCAGTCATTTATGACAGGATTCTAAATACTTATAATTAAAATGCAAAAAAGTCCCACTGCAATGGACAAACTCAGTCTTCTGTTTTTTTCCCCCCTCTCTGTATATGCCTCTTTAACTTGGTCTTCATGTAGGAGCATTAAGGACATTGCGTTGGTAGTACTAAACACTGGGCCCAGCGTCCTCCCCTCAGATGCTACTAAGTTTTTAATTGTGTTTCCTGGGCTTTGTATTTTCAGTTAGACTTTCAGCTGATAATATAGGTGAGAAATAAAATATTAAAAACCACAATTAAAACTAAGATTTTTCTGGGTGTGTTGGTGCACACCTGTAATTCCATTACTTGAGAGGCTGAGACAAAAGGATTGCAAGTTTGAGGCTAGCCTGTGGTAACCTGGATTACAAATTTGAGACCAGCTGGTAGTATCTTAATGAGATGGAATTTTTAAATAAAAATGAGAAGGGCTGGGGAAGTAACTCAGAGGTAGAGTACCCCTGAATTAAATCCTGAGTACTAAAAAAAAAAAAAAAAGAAAGAGAAAAAAAGGCTTTTACCTTTAAGGTTTAAATAGAAAAGTAACAGAGCCCTTTGATATTAAAAAAAAAAAAATCACCCAATTTTCATTCCGGAGAAGGAGACAGGAGGATCGTGGTTCGGACAGCCTCAGCTACCTAGTGAGGCCCTTTGCAACTCAGTTAGACCCTGTTTCAATAAAGAATAAAAAAAAATGGGCTGGGGCGGAGCTCAGAGGTAGAATGCCCCTTGGTTTCATACCTAGTACAGCGAAAAAGAAATCTATTTTTTAATTGGGAAAAAGACACTTTTTCCTTATTTAATTTATGTTATAAGAGAGTCAACCTTGGGCTGCTAGGCTAAATAAATCCTTTACTTCTATATTTCTTCTAATTATCCACTAAATGCTTATATAAAACATTTTAAACTATTGTGTATATTAAAAATTAAACGATTGCATTTAAACAATTATCTAACTTCTTAGACAACTGGCTCTGAAAGACATTGAAAAAAATCATACTCTATCTACAGATTGCCTCAACTGAGTGCTTTCTGTAGAGCTCAGAGTTAAAAGTAATATCCACATGATCAGCAATGATTAAATCCATGCCTGGTACATTCATTGATCTTTTAAAATTTTTAAATGGTAAGAGGTTACTTGAAAATGCTTTGTTTCATCTAAATTAAGCTCACAGTTAAATTAAATTCACAATTACATAAGAGAAGGACCACCAGAGCACACATCAATAAGGTACATTGCATTAACACTGTTGAAAGCAGAGTCTTTTCAGAAAGTATAGAGAAAGTAAGAATGCCAGAGGTTATCAAAGCGGTCAGGGCTTAAGACAATCACCAGCTGCTGCTGGAAAGAAATTTCCCCTGATGCAAGATTATGGTTGTTGTTATTGGCCTGCGTTTATTGAGCCCTAGTAATATGTTCACGACCAGGAAAGGAAAGATGAGCAAGTCTTTCCAGTTCATTAATATTTGAAATATAAAACAGAGGCATCAAGGAAACATAACTGAGAAAAGAGATATTGATAGGTAGGTGGTGATGAGTGAGACATTTTTGCTACTTATTGTAGTTGGTGTCTGACTTTATTCATTGCCTTCTTAGACACGGTTGGACAGTGGTTTGAAGTTATCTGTTTAGCTTCACACTTTTTGGACTGTTGGAGGGCATTCTGCCATATTACATTTCTTTATGAACTTTCATTTTTCTCCTAACAGTAATTTCCAAGAGAAGAAAGTTTATTTGCTTTTTTCAGACTCTAGGACCTGCAGGCTGAGCTTCTCTCCTTCTTCTAGGGAGGAAATAAGTCTGAATAAAAAAATTAGACAACTGGAGAGTACATGAAGTTAAGATTGAATCTAAGATCTTTTGCTTAGAAGCTGAGTGAGTTTGGGCAAGTTATTAACTTCCACCTAAAAGTTAAGTTTCTCATTTAAAAATTAGCTAATACATATGATTATCACATTGTAAATGTTCAGACAGTGTTGGTTCTTTCCAGAGAGAATAGGCCTGTCATATATCTAGATTTTCTTCAGTGGGTTCATAGGAACTTTCTAGAGGTACATGTGGGGGATGTGCCCTATTTGTTCAAAGCAGGAAATTACGTGTAGGATGATTTGAGGAGCTTTCAAAAATGTTTCCATATTGAAAGTGCTACCCTGGTTCTAAAATTATTAGGTTTAAGATAATTCCCTTGGATTAAAATATCTTAAGCATAAAAGGTAATGGTTGAGAATGCAAAATGTTCAGTGGAATGGAAATCTGTCTATGACATTCATGAAATAGTCTAACAGTTCAAGTGGATTCAGGAAAGGAAGAGGGTATGTGGTCCAGGGCTAGTCAACTTGAGAGATGTTCTTTCCTTCGGAGATCTGCAGGAGAGAAAGTAAGAAATTCAACACACACATACACACACACACACACACACACACACACACACACACACACACACTGAGCATCTGCTCTGATACAGCTCCTGGGAGAAACATATTAATACTCTTACTCTCCTGCCCAGATGAAGCTTACAGTTCAGTAGAGGAAACTAAAATTAACCAGATGATCAAGGAAACATAAGATTACAAACTACTATCTGTGTTATGGAGAAAAAAGTTTGGGTTACTGTAAATGATAGCTGAGTAACTTTAGCATTATAAAGAGTAGCTGCATCCCAAAGCAGTGCATTTGTATTAGCAACAGACAGAGCTATAGAAGAATAGTCAATGACCATGTTTGTAATCCCTGTACTTGAGAGGCTGAGATAGGAGGATCGCAGGTTCAAGCACAGCCTTAGCAAGTAGCCTAGCAAGACCCTATTTCCAAATAAGAAATAAAATTGGGCTGGGGGATGTAACTCAAAAGTAGAATGCCTCTGGGTTTATTCACCAGTAACCAGAAAAATCAAAACACAACAGTGTAAAATATATGAGGCCCAATGTCCAGGAGCAAGAGAAAAAGAGAAGGAATATGAGGAGGAAAGAAAAATGCAAAGGAAGGAGGAGAAAAATGGAAGTGGGAGAAATAAGAAAAAAGGACAAGGAGTAGGGAGGAAGAGGAGGGAGAAAAATAAATGGGACTAAAAGGGCAGGAGAGGGGTCAGACACTGCCATTGGAACTGGGACAGCTCCTCCTGGCTGTATGTTTCAACTGTTTATGAAGGGGAATAGAGGAAATACCACAAACATTTTACTTGTTATTTATAGATTTGTGAGTGTGTGTGTGTGTGTGTGTGTGTGTGTGTGTGTATTTTATCATTTTGTACATAACATCTTGGAGGACCTGCCAACATCAGGGATTATCCCCTTTATTTGTTGACAGTCTGGCTAGTTAGGAGATGGAGATGGAACCTGAAGGGATTTTTCCTGAAGAGTCAAATTTCTGCAAGGACAGCCAGTGTTTTGCAAAATTTGGTGGGAACAGGGAAGCGTTTTTATTCCTTTATTACTTCGAGTGCAGCAGAACTTCCAGGTTTATGGTGATATAAATGTTCTGTCTTTCAAAGAATGGCAAGGGGATTACCTTTTCTTCAAGTAGTTAAAAATAAGTAAAATCATGAGGCTGGAAATATGACTCCGTGGTAGAATGCTTGCCTAGCATGCATGAGGTTCCAAGGTCGATCCTCAGGAGTACAAGAAATAATAATAAAAATAAATAAAAATAAAATTCTAAGAAGTATGTTTCATCATTCCGATGAAAGGTTCATGAGGTAGGGCCCTGCAAATGCTATGTGTTTTCTTTCTATATTGCAGTTATTTCACCTGCTCTGTGTGGGAACTCACACAGTCCTTGGCTTAAGAACAATAGACAGCAGTCACCATGTATTAATTCTATCTACTTCCCTAAGGGGGAAAAATCGTAACCTAGTGCATATGAAAAACTAGGACCCAGTAGTGAGTTTTTCTGAGTGTTTTCCATAAGTTGTCTAATCTCAGCTAAACCTGTCTGTGGTTTTCATAAACTCTGGCATTGAAAAATGCACTCTACACCTTGCACTTTGCACATTAGCTACATGAGAAAGTGAACTACCCCCTTTGGGTGATGTTAAAAATAGGCACTTGTCCTAAATGACTCTGCCTGCCATTTCTAAAATAGGATTTGAGAGTTTATATTGCAAAATATCCCAAGTCAAATTTTCTTTCATATGCTAGAAGCCTATCTACCACTCACCATATAAGTTAATTATGGTATGTTAATTATGTTATTTGCAGGGTACAAAATGATTAAACACACACACGCATAATACACAAATCTACAAATAATAAGTAAAATGCTTGTGGTGTTTCCTCTATTTCCCTTCATAAACAGATAATTGAAACACAGCCGGGAGGAGCTGTCCCAGTTCTAGTTGCAGTGTCTGACCCCTCTCCTTCCCTCATAGTCCCATTTATTTTTTTCCCTTCTCTTTCTCCTTACTCCTTGTCCTTTTCCCTTCCTCATCCCACTGCCATTTTCCTCCCCCTTCCTTTGCCTTCTTCTATCCTTGTGTTAATTATTTTCTCCTGTGTCTTAGAAAAAGAGATAGATATAAATTGTGTGTTCAATATTGTTTTAAAGAAGGTCTCCCCTAGATGTATGTTCATTTCATTCAGAAAAATGAAGTTTCTGTCATTGCTACAAGCTGAACAAAAAGTGTTTATCTTTATCTAAAAATTGGGCCTACTGACTGCTTATTATTCAGCCAAGGAAGGGAAAGGACTTGCCTGTTATACCCATTCAAATGAGGCGATGGGGCTATGGTTGGGTAGGATCATCCACAAACATTTCAGTTCTGTAAAAGGTGATACAAGGGACCAGAACCACTTCCCTTAATGCCAGGGAAAATGTTTTGATTTCCACTGTAAATGAGGTGGGCATCCAGGCCATTTCTGACATAAGAAAAAATAATTACTTTTCACATAGAGGTAGGACCAATGCCAGAGTGTTATGTTCACTCTTGTATGTGGCTTAATAGTTTTGAGAGCAAACTTTATTAGAAGTGTCAGAGTAATTCAATGAACTCCAGAATTATTAGTGTCCGGAAACTTCTACATCATCGATATGTTATAAGCATCCACAAGCAGGCCTAGACTGAAGGTGGATGCCTCTGAGCTGGCAAAACTAAGAAGAAGAGATCTGAGCCAGACGTGCTGGTGCAGGTTTGTAATCCCAGGACTTAGGAGGCTGAGACAGGAAGGCTGCAGTTCAAGGACAGTCTTAGCTATTAGGTGAGACCCTCTGCAACTTAGTGAGGCCCTGTTTAAAAAAAATAATCAATAAAAATAAGGACTGGTGGTGTATCTTGGAGGTAGAATGCCTCTGGGTTCCATCCCCAGTACCACCAAAAAAAAAAAAAAAAAAAAAGAAGAAAGAAAAGAAAAAGAAATATGTGTGGTGGTATCTGTACAAGGTCTGCTCTTCTTTGAATGTGTTGAGTATGAAAAAATTGCCAATGACTTAGTCACATAGAAAGACTGAACTTGATGAGTTATCCTGTCACCTTGAAGAGTCTTAATAAGTCTTTACTTATGCTAAGATGAATGAGCTTATTAGATACTGCTCAGAGGACAGTTTTTGACATGAATCTGGAGAGAACTATAAAATGTTTTGTAATGACAAGATCCTGAACCTTCACAAACGAGAAATGCCTTGAGTCCCTGAATATGTCTTGGTGTCATAGGACTCAGTCAAAGCACTGGGCAGGTGCCTGACTTTCAGTATTCACCAGCAGAAAGGTTTCCCACACAACCTCTCTCTCAGGCTTCCTTGTCACAGGCAGTGACAGCACTGCCTATCAAGAGGCCCAAGACAGAAACCCAGAAAGCCTTCTTGATCCTCAGTTTTCGCACACTAATTACTGTGCCTAATCCATCACTCAGTCCTGTTGATTTGCTTGCATATATTTCCTAAGCACATTTACTCGCTGCCATTGCCCTCATCATGGCTTCTTAATTAGGCTCTTGAGTTTCTAGTTTGTTCCCTCTCCAGTTTATTCTTTACATTGTCCCCAAAGAGCTCCTTCAAATTAAAGCTCTAATTGTCATACCCTTATTTAAAACATTTCAATATCATCCCATCTAACGCCCTGGCATAACATACAAGGCCTCCTAGGAGCTGGCCCCTGAGAATCCCTTGGTATCATCTCTGGCCCCTGATTTCTAGGTTTTTCCTGAGCAGCTCCCTTGAACTGTGTTCAGATCACAGAAGCTCCACTTTTCCAATCACTGTTGGGGCTTTGCACAAGTCACACCCTCTATCTAATATGTTCTTCTCCCTTCTCTAGATTTGTTCACTTTCTCTACGGAAATACTTTCACTTCATCTGACACAGGGACAAGAAACTCCCAAAGATAGTCACTCTAATTTAATACACCAAAACATTCAAGGGAACTCATAGACTACTAAGGCTGGATGCGTACTGATGGGAGAGTGGCACCACTTAGAAAGGCAGGAGATGAGAGCCTGGGCTTTGAGCCTGCTCGCTCTGGGTTTAGTCTTAACCCTGGTATTTACATGTTCTGTGACACTGGGCTCATCTTTTAACTTTTTGAACCTTATTCCCTTTGTTGTTAAAATGGGCACCCGAATACCAGCCTTGAGAGGTTTTAATAAGGCTTTAATAGGGAAGGCTATATAATTTGTAGGGACCAATGCAAAATGAATCTATCAGGCAGAAGAAAATTCTGTTAAAGGTAATAAAAACAAAACCTCTTTTTTCCAAGACCTTTCTCCTCTCTTTTTACTTGCTAAGTTGTGCTCTCTCCCACAGGGAATCCTTCCTCTCAAAAAACTCCCTTCGATGAGCCTCCTATTCCAGCTCCAGATGAATTGGCAGTCCCCCAAGGGATTGCAACTTGAGTGCCAAGATATGCTCAGTACCTGATTCTGCGGTGAACAAAGGCTCAAGAGCCACCCAGAATGCTCTATGCAGTGGCAGACTAAGGTAGAAAAAGCTGCTGCCCTCTCCTGCCCAGAGACACTGTGGGCTGTGTGCCTAACCCTGTGTGTTCTGCCCAGACCCAGGTATGGGTGGAGGGTAGCAGCAGTGGCTGGCAAGAGTAGGGAGGGGAGCTGTGGCAGGACCCAGCACCAGGAAGAGGGGAGTGCATGGCCAGAGGGGGTTCTGCATGGGAACCGAGGCTCCAAGACATTCACGCTCTGTTGTCTTATAGAGTGCACTGATAAAACACAAACTGAAACATCACATTCTTCAACATTTAAAGAAGACTGCAGAAGAGCATGGAAGTCCAAGCCCAGGGTTCTTCTCAGTGCAGGTCCTGTTGCACATGCATGAATCTGCCTCTCTAGATAAATGAGACAAGGGTCTAGACTCCATGGCACATGGGAGAGACATTACCTTGATATATGATGGCTAATGGACAATGCAGGTCAAGTTGCCACATGATAGGTTAATTAAAATTTTCAGAAGAGTTAAGAAAGCAAATGGGAAGGTTGGAGGGAAATAGATAAAAAACAAAAAAGTCCCTAAGAATTCTGATGAAGAGTGAGATGAGAGAGAATCAAGGAGTAAAGCAATTGGGGGCATTGGAAATGAAGAGTAAAGGGGCAGGAAAGTTGAAGATGAGTGTGACTTTCTACATTCAGTTGTAAAAAAGGGAAAGAGGAGAGAGGAGAGGTAATACAAGGTAGAAGGGATGGTGAACATGTTTAGCTACATCTTCATCAAACACTACTGATAATGCATTCTTCTTTTTTCAATTATATTTAATTACTTTGTGTGATTCTAGAGGTTGAAACTAGGGATATTCTATCTCTGAGGTACACCCCAGCCCTATTTTATTTTTATTTTGAAACATAGTTTCACTAAGTTGCTGAGGACCTCGATAAATTGCTCAGGCTGGCCTTGAACCTGCGATCCTCCCGTCTCAGTCTCCCAACTACTGGGATGATAGGTTTTCGCCACTGTGCTTGGCTAATGAACACTTCTTAATGAAGGCTTAACTACTGGAAACCGGAAACACCAGCCCTCATCTGCCAATGCACAAAACAGGAGAAGCATCTCCCAGTAAGATTTTAAGACTAAGTGTGCAGGTGGCACCTGTAGTGTTAGAACTACGCTCAAATACCATTTTTTTTTTTTTTTTACATATGAGTCAGCGTAAAGGAAGAGTAAAAAACATTTGATTTTGGTGTTTTGGTGTGAATGAGCTATGATTGGAAGTCTAATTGAGGGGATAGGGAAGCAGTGTGGGCTGGATCATAAAGTCCATTTAGGTTCTATTGAGATTGTATAGAAGTGATTGGTGCAAATGCTTCAACAGCTTGTCAGATTTCTCTGGGGATGGGGCAATCATCTAGTAATTTAATATCCATACAGAGTTGTCTCAGGGAGCTGAAGGGTGTAGAATGTTGATTGCTGATTCTGGAGTAATGCACCTATGCAGAGAACCATTGTAGGGACAGAAGCCAGTGTCACAGCTGGTGAAGCTCTGGAGAAATGTGTGGAGTATTACAATGTTTTGTCCTGCTGGCAGGATGGATAACGTTCTCAAAATATAAATATCACGACATCACCACTCTATTTGATGTCCATTGGCTTCCATTTTTTTTTTTTTTTGGTACTGGGGTTCCTGGAAGCCCTTCTACCTCTGGGCTACACTCCCAGACCTATTTTTACATTTTTATTTGGAAACAGGGTCTCCTAAACCAGCGTGCGCGGCTGGCTTCGAACTTGCGCGATCCTCCTGTCTCTGCCTCCCAAGCACGTGGATTACAAGTGTGCGCCACCACGCCCAACACATTGGCTTCCATTTGCCTGAGAATAGTCTACATTCTTTCAATTGCCTTCCAGGCCCTTTGTAGCCTGAGGTTGGCACTTTACCCCACACTCTATATTTTTCAATAAAACTTCCTCTCATCTCTTGGTTCTTGCTTCTTTTCTAAGGAACATTCTCTCTCCCACCATCCTTTCCTTTCTCAATGAAAGTTCTTGACTCAGTTTAGTTCCTATCTTAATCTTGCCTCTTCAGGAACAGAGATATTCCCTATCCAAGATAGGGTAAGTGCTCCCCATCTGTGCTCCTCAGTGCCTGGTAAGTCTCTCAGAAAACTTTCATGCTTCTCACTGTGCTACAGGGGAGCGGGGAGCACAACCATTGTAACCAGTCTTTCTATTCTTTTCTTTTATAGTTTCACACATGGTAGGCACCCAGTAGCTATACGTAGAATAGTGAAATGATAAGTGTTCTTTCCTTGTAGTTTAAGAAGTATAAAGAGCCAGGTGTGGTGGCACACACTTGTAATCCCAGCATTTGGGAGGCTGAGACAGGAAGATCAAGGTTCATAGACAGCCTTAGCTACTACTTAGTGAGGCCCTTTGCAACTCAGTGAGACCCTGCTTCAAAATAAAGAATAAAAATTAGGGTGGGGGTATAGTTTGGAGGTAGAATGCCCTTGACTTTCATCCCCAGTACCACAAAAAAATATAAGAAATTTCAGGGTCTATACATTGCTAAAATAGATTTTCTGTGCAACTAGGGCTGTGCTAGGGTGTAGAACACATTGAAGAATGTAATGCAGATGTGGATCCAGGCTATCTAGAGCTTAGAACATTCTAGGTGTCAATGTTAGGACTTACAGTTTTTATAATATGCTTTTATTGGTGCATCATTATAGTCTTACATCATAATGTAAATTGTGTAGACAATGACATATGTGCACACAGCACTTGGTGTCCCCCACCTCCCCATTTCCTCCTTCCCAATTAACAATACTGATATTGGTGTTGGTGTATTCACATATATAAACATAGTTGATGGTAGTATTTCCATTAATTAACCTCAGTCTTCCTCCTACCCATTTACATAAGTTGAGCTTCAAATAGTATACTAGAAAAATCATGAGGCAAAATCTGGAATAAAAGATAGCTATGTTCATTGAATGAGTGACTTTGTTTACATCTCTTGAAGATGGTGACAATTTCTGAGAGATCATTCCAAGCTTCCCAGGGAAGGAGGTTCAGGGAGATAACAGTAGTCAAATAAACTATTTAAAATAGATGTGACATTCCTAATAGTATGCTTAATTAGAATGTATACCCAGTGGAGGAATGTAGAGGATAGGGTGGCTGTGATTAGCCTACTAATGTGGCTGGCTATTGGAAGACATTGAGAGCCTGGAGCAGGGAAGTAATAAGGTGAAAATCCTGCCACAGTGTCAGGCAATTTAACTAAAAGGATCTACATAGGAATTCATAGTAGGGGTGATAAGAGAACCTGCAATGATTCAGATGATTTTCTTAATACTAGAGATTTATTTGTAAGATAACAATGTTTATATAATGTCAGGAGCATTACTGGCTAATTTGAAATTTTCTTAATGATATAAATGTTCTATAATCTTCACTGCCTAATTGAATATCCACCAGCCATGTATGGTTATTGCATACATGTAATATGTCCAATATGAATGAAAAACTGAATTCAAGATCTCTATCCCATTCAAAATCCCAAACTCTACATGATGGCCAACATAGCCTCCCTTTCTCACACCTCATCTGTTGTGTTGTCAGTGCAGTAATATGCAAAAATATTGTGTCTTCCTAGAAAACTTATCATTTCTTTTGTCCAGTGCCCACCAAGAGTATTGCCTTCAGGCCTCCTTACCTGACTAATTCTATTCCTGGTGGGAATCACCACCTTTTTAAAGCTTTGCTCACATCTCTCGGTCAGTTCTTAGAGACTTCCACACATATCTCTATCATAACACTTACGACTACATATAATAATAATCGATTTAGGCATCACTACTATGGAGCATGGCAGGAATGGGCCCAAGCGCTTAGTTCAGGTTCTCTGAGATCAGATACACAAAAATGTGCTGATAACCAATTAATTTTCTTATTTTATAAGTGCTAATCATTAAAGACATCTATTATTGCCAGTTAGAACATTAATATAATTTAATCCCCCAAACGTGGAAACTTGAAGCCTTCACTGTCTCATTAGTCATGAGTGTTTTTAATGATATATTTTGAATTATTGTTTATAATTGATTATAAGGTTCTCATCACTGCTTGCAGGAGCCTTGCCTAATGTAAAGAAGAGGAAGAAAGAAGAAGAAGAAGAAGAAGAAGAAGAAGAAGAAGAAGAAGAAGAAGAAGAAGAAGGAGGAGGAGGAGGAGGAGGAGGAGGAGGAGGAGGAGGAGGAGGAGGAGGAGGAGGAAGAGGAGAAGGAGAAGAGAAGGAGAAGGAGAAGGAGAAGGAGAAGGAGAAGGAGACAGAAGAGGAGAAGGAGAAGGAGAAGGAGACAGAAGAGGAGAAGAACGAGGAGTGGAGAAAAAGAAAGAAGGAAGGTCATCAGTGGAGAAATTTGCATTTATTCTAAACGTGTGTTAACAGTTTCTAGTTTTAGAAAATTTCAGAAGAAACTTTAAAAAATAAATAACACAACTGAAGGCATTCATAAGTATAACAGCCAGAGTGATGATTTACTCTCAGAGATACCTGATTAGCTTTTTCCTTGTTCATTGTAGGCCAAGTGGAACTCTTCATGTTGTTGGAACTTTGGTCAAGATGCATACTCGTGTGGTTCTTGAAAGGATGGAAAGTTAGTGTTGTGTGCTATTACTTATACCATAAAAGCATGGTATTTGAATTATGAGCCTGGAGATAAGAAGGACTGTGATAGCTCATAGAACCCAGCTCTTCCTGTTGCCGTCACGATGCCATCTCCATTACAGCACACAGGTAAGATGAGCTTTTATTTCAAAAGATTTCCAGGTCAGGAAATTTAATCCTCTGATATCCTCCCCACTGAAAAATGGACCTTCTTGTCTAATCTAAACCAATCTTTTCTCCTGGAGATTGTTAAACCCATTAACTTTCATTCTGTCCTCAGGGAAGATGGGAACAGCTTCCATCATTTGAAAAAACTTATCACATTGCTGAGCATGCTATAAAGTGCTTGATACAAAGAAGACAGTTTTAGTTGCTGAAAAAGTGTTTCTGGCTTTGTCATTATTTTTCAGTGTGCCTGTTAATATATCAGTTAACTTTGAGTATTAGCTTTCCAATCCTTTCTTCCTTGTGTGATTCACCTTGGCCTTCAAGCTGAGATTGCTTATCCTCAGTGAATTATTTCTGATGACTCTAAACTACAGTGGTCTCTCGTACCCACAAGATGTTTAACCCTAAAGTTTGCACCAATTTTTACATGTAAAACTCCACTGTTCAATCTTTATCAATTTTTCATATATGTCTCTCAAAATTGTTTTTAGGCTCAAGGACAAAATTCACACATGACTTATTTTTTGTCCTCCAATAGTTTCTGAATTAGATATACTACCTTGTACCACAAACAAAGGCAATGAGCAGACATATCCACTAACTGTTGATAAAATAAAAGAAAAATGTTACCATTTTCATATATAACATCATATATAATATGATAAATGATATTGTATCTTTTAAACATTTCACTGTGAGTATAGTTATGCATTATATTTGAATAATAGTTCTCAGAATGTCATGATCACTCATTCACTCATGATCAATAATAATTTTGAAGTACCAATTGTCTGAGTAGGGGTAGGTTTATTTAGTGGCTTCTTCCCACACATACTAACTGACGAGATTACATTAGAGGGGCATTAATCACCTGAGCTCTGATGAATTGGTTTTCTACACTGCATAAAAAATTACCATATATTTAGTGTCTTAAAGAAATACACATTTATTATCTGACAGCTTCTATGAGTTGGGAGTCCAAGTATGGCTTACTTGGGTCTGCTGCTTAGGATCTCATAAGGATATGATTCACGATCCTCATCTGGAGCTTCCAAGCTCAAGCAAGTTGGAAGAATTTAGTTCATTGTAGCTTTAGGATCAAGAGTCTCAGGAGCTAGAAGCTTTCTTTTTCTATAGATGATTTACAACATCACTATTAAAGAGTTTCTGATACTAAGTTAGGCTGGTCCAATAACCCACTCTTAGCCAGCCATGGTGGTGCACACTTGTCATCCCAGCACCTGGAAGGCTGAGACAAGAAGATCACACAGGTTCAAAGCCAGCCTCAGCTACTTAGTGAGGCTCTCAACAATTTAGTGAGACCCTGTTTCCAAATAAAGTATAAAATAGGTCTGATAGTATAGCCTGGAGGTAGAAAAGCCCCTGGGCTCCACTTTCAGTACCACACACACAAAAATCAATATGCCACCCCTTTGATTAAGTTGATTTAATACATGTTGTATATCTGAACAAGTCCTTTACATTTGGCATATAACAGATATTACTGAAGGGAGGGTGTGACTGTCCCATTATTTTGGTCATATTCTATGGGTTAGAAGCAAGTTACATACTCTTCCTGTATCCAAGTAAGGTTTATCTTGCACACATGACATTGGAAATACTCTGTGTGTCACCTTTCCAGCAATGTGAATCTGCTCATGTATTAATGCAGCAATATTTTGATATTTTGTATCACTTAGACATAATATAATAGTTCTTTATTGTCTGTCTGTTTATTCACCAAAAATCTTCCAGATTTCTTCTTCTGGCTCTCATCCTGGGGTTCACATTGTAAGGCTAGAGGCATATTCAAGCCCCTAGGACAGTGTAAGACTGACCTCCTTGAGTCTCCAGATATGCCTTGGAAATCAGATAAGACATCTTCTATAGACCAACCATCATGTCAGATGCCTTAGTCAACACTAAAGAGAATAAGTGTTATTGGGAATGTGCTTTCAGTCTAGTAGGAAATGCAGATATGAAAGCAGATAAATTTAATAAACCATACATCAGAAAGAGCAATAGGAGCAGATTCATCAGAGTGTAAGAGTAAGCAGGGATGAGGTTCTCTCTCTTACTGAAAAGAACTAGGAAAGGCTTCTCAGAAGAGATCATCTTAAAGATGAGTAGGAATTTGCCAAGTGGGAAAGAAAAAGTATTTTAGGGAGAAAATTCAAAGGCATGCACTCATGAAATGACAGTGGATAATACTAAATAAGCATGGAATATGTGTCAATCATTATGTTAATATTTTCCTGTAGGTTTTATTTCTCTCTGCAGCCCTAAGAGGTAGGTATATTAGTATTATAATCAACATTTCCAATTACAAATAAAGAATTCAAGTTACAAAAGTTAAGTAACTTGATCAAGATTTTATTACTTAAGTATCAGACTTGGATTTGAACCTGGAATGTTACCTGAGCCTGTAAACTGAACCATGGTCCATTAGACTATGTATGAATTATGGGATTCCAATGGGAGGTGATAAGGTTGACAGGTACCTTGGGACTAAGTTCTGAAGAGTGTCATATGCCTTAGGCACTTAGATTTTCTATTGACAATGGGAATGCATCAGTCCTAAGAGTCAGTAGACACACTAATTTCTCATTAGCACTGGTCACTGGAGAAGGGGAAGAAGTAGAGACTACACAAACCTAGGATTTAAGAAACTAATTGGTTGCAAGGTTAGGTCTTAATTAGGACTAAATATACTATAGTCAAAGGAATGAGCTTATACTTCATGTTGTGATATTGGCTAGTTCATGAAGCAAATAGGGATGAGTCTATAGGATACAAAGATCAATATCTATAGTTGGAAGGGCTATATCAGGCAAGGATAGAAAATCGATTTTTTAATTGTTCTGGATTATATATGGCTTGATTAGATTTGAATCAATCTACTTCAATGATGAATTGATTTTTGATAAGAATAAAAATACAACTCAGTGTGTGAAAGAAAAATACTGGAAAGCTTTATTGTCTTAGAAAACTAGATAGCCACATGTAAATGAATAAAATTGGATCCTTGCCTCACACTACATACAAAATTAACTCAAAATGGACCAAAGACATAAATATAACAGTTAAAACTACCCAACTTTAAAACATAAGCATGAGTCTTTATGAGCATTGATTATGTAATAGATTTTTAAAAGTATAAATAACAAAAGAAATAAGTTAATAACATATTTCATCAAAATGACAAATTCCTGTGTTTCAAAAGACAATATCAAACAGATAAAAATAATTTTTAAAATGAAAACAATTTTTAAAAATTAGATATGTAATAAGGAATTTGTACCTAGAATAAATAAGAATAACTCAGCTACAGTAATTCAGTAATATAAATATAAATAACTCAATTTTTAAATAGATAAAGAATATGAATAAATATTTCCCCAAAGAAGTTGTACAAATGCAAATGTCCCATAAGCAAATAAAAAGATTCTCAACATAAATAGTCATCAAATAAAGGCAAATCAAGACCATGAGATATGACTTTATGTCCACTAATATGGCAATGATAAAAAAAATAATGTCTAGAATATGGAGAATTTCTCATAGACTTCTAGTGGGTATTTACAATGAGAAAGTCAGTCTGACAGTTTTTCAGGCAATTGAACACAAAGTTACCACGTGACTCAGAAACTCTACTCCCAGGCATATAACCAAGTAAAATTAAAGCATGACACATGAAACCATGTATGTGTTTTAATATCAGCATTATTTATAATAGCCCAAAATGGGATTAATATAAGTTTTTATCAACTGATTAGTGGATAAACTGGCATATTCATACAAAAATATAATTGAACAATATAAAAGGAATGAGGTACTGATCATGCTACAATATGAAATAACACTATAATAAGTAGAAGAAACCAGTTGCAAAGATCCACATACCGTATAATTCCATTTTGCTGAAATCTCAAGAACAAGCAAACATTTCTACATGGGAACTGAAAATAGATTAGTGACTGCTTAGAGATGGAGAAGATTGGCTGAGATGAAAGGTGACACTAAAGGATACAGGATTTACTTCTGGAGTGATACAATGTTTTAAAATTTACTACAGTTAGAGTTTCATAACTCTAGAAAAACTATTAATTTTTATTAATATACAAAACATTAAATATTATCCTTTTAATGGATAAAATGATACGGAAACCCACCGAACTAAAAGAAGAGTAAAGAAAGCAAATGGGAAGGTTGGAGGGAAATAGATAAAAAACAAAAAAGTCCCTAAGAATTCTGATGAAGAGTGAGATGAAAGAGAGAATCAAGGAGTAAAGCAATTGGGGGGCATTGGAAATGAAGAGTAAAGAGGCAGGAAAGTTGAAGATGAGTGTGACTTTCTACATTCAGTTGTAGAAAAGGGAAAGAGGAGAGAAGAGAGGTAATACAAGGTAGAAGGGATGGTGAACATTATCAACACATGAATACATGTGGATAACATGAATACATGCATGGAAATGTCACAGAGAAACCCATTAACTTGCATAATTAATATGTATTAATAATTATACTAAAAGTGTACCTTTTAATACATGTTCACTCTATTAAATCATGTGTGAAATCTCTCATTCTATAAATGGCAAAAAAAAAAAAAATCATCCTAAACCGGGTGTGGTGGTGCATGCTTATAATTCCCATGCTTGGGAGGCGGAGACAGGAGGATCCTGCAGGTTCAACGCCAGCCTGTTGGCTTAAGAGATCCTGTTTCCAAATAAAAAATATGAAATAGGTCTGGAAGTGTAGCCCAGAGGTAGAAGAGTTTCCAAGAACCCCGGTAACACCAAAAAAAAAAAAAAAAAAAAAAAAAAAAATCATCCTAGAGTAACAGTGACTCTGCAATGCCTTTGCAACCCTAAGCTTACAGATGCATCTTGCATGCAAATCAGAGTGGACATAAAAGTTAATACATGCAGGACATCCCCATTCTCTATGATGGAATGCCAGGACTACCAAGCTGCTCTTAGGGCCAAGATCTTAGATAAAAAGTTACTTCCATTAGCTAAAAATGTCTTTGTCAGATATATTCTTGTTATTTCTCCTTAAATTTTCTTATAAATCTTTTTATTTAAAATCATGAATGTTATTCAAACAAAGAACTCAATAAATGATTAAGAATATTCTAGCCAAGATAGGTGGCTCAGTCTTATAATCCCAGTACATGGAAGAGCAACAAGAGGATTGTGAGTTTGTGGCCAGCCTCAGAAACTTAGTGAGGCCTTCTGTAACTTAGTGAGACCCTATTTCAAAATAAAATGTGTGTGTGTGTGTGTGTGTGTGTGTGTGTGTGTGTGTGTGTGTGTGTTTTACTAGGGATGGAACTTAGAGCCATTTTACCTCTGAGCTATACCCCTAGTCTGACTTTACTCTTTTAGGTAGTTACCATATGATCCAGCAATACCACTTCTGGTTATCTACCTAAAAGAGAAAAACTAGACTGGGGGTATAGCTCAGAGGTAGAATGGCTCTGAGTTCCAACTCTAGTCTCTCTCTCTCTCTCTCTCACACACACACACACACACACACACACACACACACACACTATCCTTTAAACCACAACAATAACAAAAACCTGTATTTAGTTGGGTTTTGGAACAAGTACCTGTTACTGCAAGTTAAGTGGAAGTTCAAACTTATTTCTATTTGTTTGTATTCATGTAATAGTGATGTTCATACACCTCTACCCCAACTATGCATGCTGAAACTGACCCTAAAGGTATAGTACCAAAGTTTGCCCTGTAAGACTGGTAAAGTAGCATGTTCCAAGCATCTTTATGCAACTTAATTTTGTTTAATCTTCAGAGAGGTCTGTTATTTGTAGGCCCTAATGGGTTCATGGAATTGTTTTTCTGAAATTCTAAGGATTTACTTCATGGGCAGAGATCCAATGGCCATTGGGTATTTATGCTGATATGATCCAGAATGCACTGTTAGGTCATGGTCCACTCAGGAAAGACAGTCTTTTATCGAGATCCCACAGCCTTCACTTTTACACCTTGGAATATAAAGGATTGATTCCATCCACATTTTTAGACAGTAAAAATTATTTTTTTTAGGTGGGAACCAGTCATTTCAAATGCTTCAAACTTGTTTGTATTGTATTCTGGGAGATCAAATCCTCCACACATAAAACCTTGTCAGATTAATAAGTATGTCGTACTTTCCATTTCATGGCAGCATGCTCCATATCTAAAAGTGAGACCAAAGCCAACTTCATCCTCCAAGTGGGTACACGTACACTTGAAAACATCTTTTGTCACAGAAACAAAATTATAAAAAGTTGCTTTGCTTTTATGCTAGGGTAACAGAATCCATTAAATCAACAAAATAGTTGAAGAACATAACCAACAGTCATAGAATTTAACCACTAAAGCATGTGATACTTCTGTCGGCAGAAGTGCTCAGAGTACCAGATTGGAATTACAAATTTATTTGTATCCTTAAAAATGGCTTTTTCTGGCATCAATGCCTCTCTCAGAATTCCCTCTTCAAGTCAGTGGACAACAGCTCAGTTTTCAGAGAGGCAAAAGCAAGGGAAGGCTCTTGAAGTCTAGGAGATAAGAGGAATATGAGAGCCATTTGGCTCTTGGCATTACTCATTGCCTCAATACTGGTCCTGAGATTTCTGCACTGAGCCCCCTTCTCAGTCTGCTCAGACAGACTCTCTCAGGCATCATCTTTCCCCATATCTCAGGGACACTTTTCTATGCTTTTATTGTTGCATTATAGTCTCACATCATAATGTAAATCATGTTGATAATCACATACATAAACACAGTACTTGGTGCCTCCCCTGCCTCCTCATTTTTCTCTCTCTCAATACAAAGTAACCCAGATTGACATTGGTATGGTCACATGAATACTCATAGTTAATGGTAGGATTTCCATTAATGAACCTCAGTTTTCCTCTTCCCTTACCCATAGATATCTTCCCTGGATCCACTGAGGTTTCTCCTCCATTATGTGGAGTCTTTCATACTTAGTCCCTATCCTGCACATATTAGAGAAAACTTATTACCCTTCACTCTCTGTGACTGGTTAATCTCACTTAACATGATATTTTCTGGGTCTTTTCATTTTCTTGCAAATGACTATTTTGTTATTACTGAGTAGAATTCTATTATGTGTATTTCCCATGATTTTTTAATCCATTCACCAGAATAGCAATTATAAAGAAGTCAAATAATGATAAATCTTGGTGAGGATATGAGGAAGTAGAAACTCTTCTACACTGTTGGTGGGAGTGCATACTAGTTCAGCCTCTATGGAGATCAGCGTGGAGGTTCCTTAGAAAACTAGGAATGGACTCACCATATGATGTGGCTATACTCCTGGGTATCTTTTCAAAGGGTTGATACCAGAGAACTACAGTAAAATATGTATACACATGTTCATAGCGGCACAATTCACAATAGACAAATTATGGAACCAATCTAGGTGTCCATCAAAGGTATTTTATATCAGTGTCTTTCAAAATGGCCCTCCTGACTCAGTACCACCTGGACATGGTGAACTTGAATCTGAAAGTGTTTGTGTGGGTACAGGGTTTAACATTTTACCTTTTAGTAAGCCCCTGAGGTAATATTTAAATACTGAATATTGAGTATTAAAATTTGAGAACTACCATCTCAGAAGTAATGCCTCCTCACCCATGTGATAATTGTAGACAAAACATCAGTGATGGTATTGATGACTCTTACCACATCATATTGCAGTCATATTTTTATCTGTCTTCCTCACTTGCCTGCAGGTCCCTTAAAGTCTGGCTGTCTATGTACACATATATTTATATATGCATGTATGTATGTATTTATCTAATATATTGTCTATCAATCTATCTAGCTTATATAGGTCATGTTTGGTATCTTGAGATTTAGAACTGCAAGGTGCTAAGATATTGTACTATAGTATCGTCTCTTTTAAAAGTCTTATTTGGTTTATATTATTTTATATAATATAGCTTTCCATTCATTTAGAAATCCATGTCTTCTAACATCTTTTATAAATCTTTTCCCCATTCAAAGAAATACTGTCCTTTGAAGTATTCTGCTTTATCTAAGTTTCTTTGAGCATAGCTTGCCCTTCTTCTCCCTTCTGTTCATTTAATTAGGGAAAACATATTTGCTACCTGAAAAGCCTTTCTTCCCTCATAAATCAGTAATCACACAGAGCTGCCTGATTTGTTTGTTGTTGCTGCTGCTTCTTTTATTTCTTTTCCTTTTTCTTCTCCTGTTTTTTCTTACTCTTCTTCAAAGAAGATTCATTTAAAGGTTGCTTTATCCTGTTTCTTTATTAAAAAACAAAACTAACCACAGTGTTAGGGTATTATACAATAAAATGGTTGTTTGGTGAGGAAGGAATCATACTGATATTCACCAAGATCTTTAATTTTCCATTCTTATGATTTTAGTGCTTTACTTATTCATTTGCCTTCCTTCCGACGCATGCTTGGGTTTCTTTGTCTGCATGTTATTATAAGTTTTGCCAAAATATGTTGAAGAAACTGGGTGACAGCCAATTCACCTGATTTAACTTAGAGATGGTTTTCTAACACCAAGATAAACAAAGTGTGCTCTCATCAATTGGAATGGATTAGATTCAAAACACATACACAGAAAACTCATACCCTCTCAATTATCTATGTTTAACACACCCAGAATAATTATACCCTGTCAATTGTATACTTTTATTTCTCATGAAAAATATGTTGAATTTGATCTGATTCTGATGAGATCATGAACAATTAATATGCATTGTAAAAATGTATGAATTTCTAGTAGTTCCTTTTTCTCCATCCACTCAATTCCTTTCTTTCAGTCTCCCCTCTAACATGTTAACTGTAAGTTACAATTTATGTCCCATAATTTCTTAAATGATCACTGTGAGAAGCCTGTCAAATCTCATCTCACCACAAGTGAATATTTATAGATGATGTATAAACTACTGAAAAACAGAATTTATAATGGAGAGACTGACAGGGCCTGAGCTGATTCTGCATTTGGAGGCGTTGATTGAGGAGAACAGACATTACCAAAGAGATCTTCTACTTTGCAAAGTGCTCCCACAAAAAGGAAGATAATAAATAGCCTGTTCATAAAGGACTGATATCACTTAAATAATTGTGGCCTTCTCAAGAACTTACAGTGTGCTTGTCTGTAGAGCCCTTAGACATAAATGGACCTGCAAAAGCATTATAAAGGCTTCCCTTTCAAGGCGATGACTTCTACTTAAAGTCTTCTGCACCTGAAGTTTTATTCTGTTGTATGGATAGATGTGGAGTAGTTTCTTTCAGAATCATGCAATTAAAAGTTTCAGAATGTCTCAGGAATATGCCTATGTTGTAGATGTCTAGGTTTTTATGTCACTTGAGAGAGGAAAAAAGCTAAAATCTGAAATGTCAGTCCTCCTTTATACTTTAAGGACAAGAAAATACAGAAGTATTAACATCCATAGATAATTGCAAACTTTTTCAAACTTTCTGCTGGCCAATAGGTTTAAATTCTAATTAAATGGTTTAACGGGCACAGTTAAAGACTGATTTGGGTTTATCTTACTCTTCCCTGCCCCTCCTGCCAACTCTTGATTACAACTGATAATAGCAGAGATTTGCCCCAGAGTCAAAGTAGTAACAGAAAGAAACATAAAAAGGGCCAGATAACTCATATGTGGAAAAGGTGAATCTTTGGTTCATTTTGAATTGGAAAAAAATTGTCAAATGTTTTTCAGATCCAATGAGAAAAAAATACTCATACCTCTTTTTCTGTGGAAGGCTTTTATTGAGATGCTGTGGGGGAGAAAAAAAACCCTTCAATGTAAGATGAAGCTTCAGAAATACATATGCTTGATTTAATGGGCCAGAAGAAACCTACTGTGCAGTTTAAGGCTTACTGAGTGCCTACTGTATACCAGGTATTCTACCAAGACTAAGAAAGTTTTACTTTTGTTCCTTGTATTGTAATAATACTCTATAATCTATTGAAAATCTTATCACTATTTTTAGTAAATAAAATGAAGAAATAGATTAAGTGATTAGCCCACAGCAACACAGCTAAGAAAACTGGGACTTGAACCTTGAAAGCCCAATGCCAAAGACCATCCATTTACCCACTTGCTATACTGCTCTCATGCCTAGGATATTAGGCATACATAAGAAATTCATGTATGTGAGTTAGTAGACCTTCAGTCTCTTGATAATCTCTCAATAATTCATGAATCCACCTTGAGTAGCTGACATTTGTTAGGTATCTATATATAGAAAGTAAACTTTGTGTGCTGTAACGACCTGATGACTCACTGAGAGAGAAAATGAATGTGTGATACAAGATTAATGTAATTATAAAGCAACATGTGAACAAATGTATGATGACATAGATCAATGAATTTGCATAAATGCCCAAAGGGGAAAATCTCAAGGAGGAGAAGGACAACCTTAGGTGAGCCTGGGTTTAATTAGAATAATACCTAGTGTGGTAAACTGAATAATTGTACCTCCCATAGATATCCATGTCCTGATCCCCAGGACCAGTGAATATGTTGCCTTACAAGAGGTGTGTAGATGTGATTAATGTTCAGAATTAAAACCTGGGTAACTCTGATAGGCCCAAAGTAATCAAATGAGCACTTAAAAGCAGATTTAAATTTTTTAGGTAGAGAGAGAAAGAGAGAGAGAGAGAGAGAGAGAGAGAGAGAGAGAGAGAGAGAGAGAGAGAGAGAGAGATCTGAAAAAAGAAAAAAAATCACTGTAGCTGATGGTGGGAAGGGCTGCCAGTCAAGCAATACAAGCAGTCTCTAGACGCTAGAAAAGGCAATAATTTGCTTTGATGTTAGACCAGATTGACTTGTGTTAAATTTCTGATCTGGGATTATTATAGTTATTATTATCTTATTACAAGATGATAATTCACTAATATTGCAGTAATATGTGAAACAGCAAAAGAAAAGTAACACAATTAGCTCACACTTATTTGACAAGTTATAAAACTCTCACTGATGCTAACTCATCTGGTCTGAAAGCAATCTGGAGGGTTAGTTTGGGCAGAAGAGGAAGCAAAGCTCAGGGAGGTTGAGGGGTTTATGCAAGGATTCACAGCTACTGGGTGACAGGATCAGGACTTACTGTGCACTCTATATTAAAGTATTCATGTGTAATAATTCTTAAATGATAGAATGATCTGACATGTTAGAGTTCTTTACTGGATATTTATATCATACCACCTATGTTTGGCAAAGATGATTTGGTAGTACACTATGTAGGCTGAATAAAAAACAGAATTTGAGGTAGTTCATAGGCCCTCAGTTCTTCTCAGTTGTATAGCTATCAGTGGAAAACTTTTCATCCTCTAGCTTAGATCAAGCATCTGCATCATGCTCAGAGTCCTGATTTTTATGAGCTATAATATCATTTAGAGTATAAAATGAAAGGTATTTTCTTCAAAATTTATCCTGTCAAAATTCATATTAGTTATGATTCTGTAATATGCCAGTTTGATAAAATGTCCATGTAATTTCAGTAAGGCAAATAATTAGAGTAATATGTTTCATGATCAACACTTATATTGTGAATCCTCTAGTGAATTCATTACACATTTAGAATTTCAGACATTAATGTGAAGTGAGGGAATAGCTTGTTTAATTTAATCTACATCACAGGGACCACAGTGCCCATGTTATATAGTATCAAGTCTGGACTCTCAATAATTCATTCATGTGCAAATGATCAGATGGAAATTAAAGATTTGGATATTGAAAATTATTATTTGCCTGAAGAAATAGAGTCTTGGAAGCAAGGATGACTCATGGTTTCAATAAACTTTTGCAATTATCAAGACATCTAATGAAAATGGATGAGAATGGAAAGTTAATATCAGCTAAATTTCATTGAATCAGAATGCATTCTTTACACAAATAAGCTCCTACAAAATCATATTAATTAATATATTCAGTGCTAACTAGATAAATTCACAGACTGTGTTTGTTTTAGATGTGATTACTGCAGTACTATGAGGCTCTGATATGCGCATCAGTACAGATTGCAATAAATGTACCCATACTACCCAGCAAATTGCTTTTAAAGTTCATTTTATTTTATTTTTGCATTTGGCCACAGGAAATAGCTCTCTGCACTAATCTTATTAATGATTGATGGCATTTTAATTTATTACCCATTTTCATTTCGTTTTTGTACTTTTAATTAAGTCCACTAAATATCTCAAGTATCTAAATCTTAATTTATCTTAAAGATAAGACATCTCCCTAAAATATGTAACATATTGAATTTCTACTATGTGCAAGTCATTTTGGTAGTGACAGCATAAGTATATGATAGGAAACTACAGGTTGCAGAGGATATAAAAAAAATCCATGCCTTTGAAATGTTACTAACTTGAGGATGCAAAACATAAACAAGAAAAATAAATATTATTTTCTCCAACTAGCTTATGGTATTACCAAGTTTTTCGTTAACACTGTGAAGTACTGTGCTGACGGTACTTCTTTCTTGACCTGCTTTTCCCCCATACTCTGTGTACCATTAGAGCTCTATTTGTGCCTCATCAAAAGCATTTTTAACTTTACAAAATATGCCTGTTGGTGTATGTATGTATCATTTTTTTTTAAAGACTCCTTTAAAACCAAAGAGGGACTTAACTCTCAGAACACACCTGGGTGTGGCTCACCACACTCCAGCATGGTGTGCAGTGAACAAGCATAACTCTCACAGCACACACAGGTGTATCATAGCACACTCAGGGTATCTACAACACACAGATACCAGGCACAAGGAGCATGGTGTGCAGTGAACAAGCATAACTCTCACAGCACACACAGGTGTATCACAGCACACTCAGGGTATCTACAACACACAGATACCAGGCACAAGGTGCAACGCCCAAGACCTAATAAGCAACACACAGGCGCCAGGCCTGCTGACCAGGAGCACATTGACAACCACATGGAATCCCCAGCAACCTGAGAACTATAATTGTTAGTACCTAAGACTGAAAATTTACAGCTTCTTCTGCCAAGAAGCCTTGCCACCTTGCCATGCTGACTACTGATATGAGGCTGAACACTGACCAGCCAGCTCTGCTGGTAGCCATCAGGCACTTCAGTTCTGGCTGAGCACTGGTTGAGATCAGACCTGAAGACCCAGATCAGACTCAACTTACTGAGACCTGAGACCCTGACACAGCCAGCTGAGTTCAGTGGTAAATGAGCTGCCCAACCTGCTTTCCAGGTTGTATTAATCAATCTCTCTTCCTGCCCTAAAATAGAATAAATTGTATAAAGTCTGCATGAAGTCTTAAGGAATAAATAATCTGTCTTGGTCATGATTACAATAAATGTTCTTGAATAACTGAGACCATATTTTAGTTGTTTAACATGTTCTAAGTCTGCTCAGAACAATGTACTCTATCTGGTCAAAGTTTGGGATAATCTTTAGGAATGGAGGATGTCAAAAAAATCTTGTCCACCTAGAGGGCTGAAGGGAACTAAAGCAACACAGAGGGTCATGGTGTAGGTCATACATTTCTCTTTCTTCCGGGGCAGGATAAATTTTCCAGTTTCATTAAATCTGGGATTGGTAAAATTGGCAGATCTGTTTCATGGGTTATTCACAGAGAACTGGCAATTTAACAAAGTGTAGTAAAAGATAAGGAGAGGTAGACAGAGAAGTCAATAGAGGTTTTTAGGCAGATATGATATCAACAAAACTCTAATTTAGGAAGGCTATATGGTTCTAATTTAGGCTATATGGTTCTAATTTAGGAAGCCTATATGGTTCATGGATTAAGGCAAATTTGAGATGGATTGCTAAACTAGCCTTAACCATATATAAACATTGCCTTATATTCTCTAGTTGTTGAATTTGGCTTGAATAATAGCAAAAGGATTTTGAGAATGGACTTTTCTTACTTTTCTTTCTGCCTTTCCAAATGGGGGGGGGATGTAACTACACATGGTTACTTTTAGATTTTTTATTACTTATTGTAATTTGAGTGCTAATGTTTTGATTTAATTTACATTATATTTGTATAGATAGTGTATTTGAGTAAGTGCAAAAGAACTATAGCATATACCTAGAGTGTGGTTATTACTACTTGAAATCTACTTCACCAGGAATTAATGCAAAGTGTTCACTTAACATTTAAGATATACTAATTGGTAAAGTGAAAGTTGTTCAATGTAGATGCATCGTTAAAATGTTATAGAAGCCCCACCACCTTAAATAAGTAAAATATCAGTGCTCAATAAACCTAGCAATTTAATGACACTGGCAGAATAATCAAAGTCTACTGTTGCATTGATTCTTTGTTTCTTTGCTTCTTGGACTAATCAGATGCATCTTTTTTCTCTAAGGCTGAATTTATATGTCATAGGACTATCAGTTTCTGGTTTCTTGCAAGGCAATAATCTGTTTATATGGGCAGAGATTTGTTTCCTCCAAGCTGTGTAACAGTTGTATGACCATTTGTGAGCCATTTTGCTAGTAAATGGTTGCCAATTTAAGGGAATTTGATCTGAAATTTGTTTTCATTGTAAGATAGCATCTATTAGTAAAGTTGTGAGAAAAGGGATCTATAAATTCCACCTAACTATTTATAGATTCTATTAATATTTACTAAAAGAACCTAACATCTGTCAAGTGACCAAATTATATTGGAGTATTTTGTAACCTATCTAGGTAAAGCCAAGTGTAAATACAATTTATCTTTATTTCTATACACAACTATATACCCACATCTATATTTATTCACACATCCCTTTCTATTTTTGTTTAAGAAGAAGCAGCACAGAGACGTTAAAGAAAAGATAGTTAAGAAATGCTGGAAATGAAAGTCTTAAAGCAGCTAATGCTTCTATTGCATGATAGGAGTTTTGAATATATATTTAGTAAGACTCTAGTTAATTTCCAGTGGTAATTTCCATTTGGTTTAGAATGTAGGCATGCATGAAAAGTCCTTTTTATTGCACTTTAAATTTTCTGTTGGATTTGAGTTTATGTGTGTATAGATTTTTTGTTGGCTACTACTTTTATTCTAATATTTAGAAAACCATAAAAGTAGAAAAAGAATGAAAGAAAGAAAGAAGGAAGAAGGAAGGAAGAAAGAGAGAGAATAAAAGTTAAACTCCCTGACTTTTCCTGAGAGATTTAAGGAGGAAAAATAGTAAGTTAGAATACATTTTTAAGAGTCTTTCATATTCAGTTTTGTCCAATGGGGTAAATGTGGTAAAGGAAGCACAAAGTACTAACAAATTCTAGCTTGTCTTTATTCTCCCTGCAATGCAAGTAGGCTTTCTGATTGTTTTTTTTGTTTGTTTGTTTTTTGTTTTTTTTGTTTTTTTTTTTTTACTAACTATACCTCCCTTTCTCCACTCCCAGTTTAAAGCTAGATGGTTATCCACTCTTCAGAATTCCAGATGAGCCTAGGTCTTTCCCTCTGTTCTGAGATTATGGACATAACATATTTAAAATTTTGGTCTGGTGTAGAAATCTGTAGATGTGGAGTTAAAAGTTAAGCATGTTTCAAGCTCTTCCTCAGTGTGTTAATATTTGAATCTATCCTCTGCAATTTAGTGAGGCTCTCAACAACTTAGTGAGATCCTGTTTTCAAATCAGAAATAAAATTGGGCTGAGGAGGTATCTCAGAGGGAGACTGTCCCTAAGTTTTATCCCCAGTACCACACACAAAAATAAATAAATAAATAAATAAATAAATAAATAAATAAAATATTGATGCATAAATAATACCTCATTGTAAGAAATTCTTTCCACCTTGTAAATATGATTTATATACCTGTGTACATATATGGGTTTTTTTACCTCATAAATAAAATATTTAGAAAATTATTCTTCTTTAGAAAAAGAAAGCCCTATATTGGTATCTTAGATTTTGAGTTGTTTACCTCATTTGATGAAGAAGGAGTTTCATAATGTTCTTGCAAGGAATTCTATGTGCATTCTGTACTAAGTAGAAAATTGATTATTCTTTAATTCTCCTGAAGCTTATGAATAGATTACTGATGTCATAGTAAATAAATCAAAATGCATAATGCATATTCTCTGTATCCCAAGGTTGAAGTTGGCTAAGCAAAGAAGTTATATCTATAGTTGAAATTTCAAGCAAGGTTGCACGTGAATAAATGTGTTAGCTATTAAAGTGTTAGTGGAAGAATACACAGGGCAGAGACTGGATCATAGCTGGCTGGTATACTCCCTGGATGTTTTTGGACATGGTTATATGTAGATAAGTAAAGAAAAGAAGGAAGAAATTTCAAGTGGGGTAAAAGACTTGAGCAAATGTATAGTAAGGTTTAATAAAAGTGAGATACCAATTCACTCAAGTCATTCAAAGAAAGGAGTATTGCAGATAAAAGCATTCATCTTGTGTGTAGAAGAAGAAATAATCAAGCACTCAATAGCTGCCTGAAGGATATATTAAACGTATGGTTCTGCCCATGATCGCAGAAACAAATCTTGGTTTTTGCAAAAGAGTTTATAAAATATTTGGTCTTGAACTGAGATCTTCTCTGTTCACAGAGTGGTATATATCCCAAGATCATAAACCTCTTGGAAGTGTTACGTTATTTTAGTTTGCTTCCAAAAGCTTGTGTTTTTAAATGTTTCAGTGTTTCCCTTCTGGTAGGCAGTTGTCAAGGATGATTACAAAATGTTCTCTGAAATATGACTAGCAGCACATTGAAAAGGCTGTTCCAGTGGACCAAATTCATGGCTGCCTCCACATTTGGCGTCTTCCAATAGAGCAGGAAGTAGGGAGCATATTTGTTTCATCAGGAAACTTGCATTTATTGTTTGTGCTGGCTGCACAGGAGGGTGAGTGTGTATTTATATTACTGTTCTGATTGCGGGGCACTTTTCATTCCTCATTAATGGTGTTTGGAGGGCTGTGAAAAGAAATATAATGGCACATAGTTATTTTCATCGACTTCCTTCAAAGTAGTATGATTCCTACAAATATTGCCTTCATCTCCTACTGAGGCAATCAGCACCTGATTTCATATAAAATTGAAGAGAATTGAATATAAGCAAATAATATGAAAGGCTTAAGCCAGCTAATATTTCTATCATAGGATAAGATTTGAAAATACATACTTAATAGGATCCTAGTTATTTTCAAGTGATGATTTCCATTTAGTTTAGAATTTCAAAATGCATGGACATATGCTTCTTTTGAACACTTGGATATTCAGTTGGCTTCTGGTCTATGTGTGTATAGACACATTTTTTGCTACTTCTCTTTCTGTTCATACTAGAAAAAAAAATACATAGAAATGACTGACACTCACTAGGCTTCCTTCCTGAATGCAAGGGTTCCTAGAGACCAGATCTTTCTTTTACCACTTCTTCATCCATTCATGAATTTATCTGCAGAGCAATGAATCCTTGCCTGCTGCCTTGCAGAGGAAAATTCTAATATGAAGTAAATAAATGCTTGCTGTGACTTGGGTCTGGAACGTTTCCCCAAGACTCATGTGGGGCTTTTGGAAAGTGATTGGATGAAGTACTCAGACCATCAGTGGATTCCTCCATTGGTGGCTGATGGCTGATTGAGGTACTGGTAAGTGGAATCTAATTGGAAGAAGTAGGTCACTGGGAGTGTTCCTTGGAAGGGTTTATCTGCTCCCTTGTCTCTCTCTCTCTCTCTCTCTCTCTCTCTCTCTCTCTCTCTCTCTCTCTCTCTCTCTCTCTGCTTCCCAGCTGTTATGAGTTGGCATATATATATATATATATATATATATATATATATATATATACACATATATATGTGTAAAAATGTTTGCACATAATCAAGTATGTAGCTGATGTACTGGAACTCTCTGGCAATGTGGTTTGCTTGTTTTTGTTTTGTTTTGTTTACCCCAAATTAAAATATTTATTTGCCTAAAGAGGACAAGCAGTAAATATGAGAAGAAAAGAAAGCCAGAAACTATGTCCAAGATGCATTCTGACATCATCTATTTCATTTAACAAAAAAGTGTTAGTTACAGATGAGTCATATAGTATTATATCATTTATCAGTACTTAAATATTATATAATTATCTATCTGCTCATTCATACATCCATCCATAAGCATATGCTTGTGAGGCCGTATAATGTGGTTGTTAAAAGAGTCTGAGCTCTGAAGTCACCCTGCTGATGTACAGACCTGAACTCTGCCAGCTATTAATGAGATGTCCTTGGGAATTTACTTAATCTTTAACAGGCCTCAGTTTCCTCTCCTGGTAAATTTGGGTAATGGCTGTCACTAGAACATAGAATTGTTCTGACGACTGAGATGAGTTCTCTCTGCATTTCCAATAACATTCTTTGCTTTCTGAGAATTTTCATCCTGCTACTGGGAAATAAAAAAGTTATCTTATTCCTTCTCTTTCCGTTCTCCAGTGTGATATGCTCAGATAAAAGCGGAAATGAGAACAAGAACCCTCTGGACATGGGATACAGTGTAAAGACTGCTTTACAGGGGTTGGAAAAGACAATTTTGTCACAAAGCTCTTAACTATTAGAGTTTCTGTGACCCAATGCCAGGCTGTTTTAAAAATAAGTCAAACATTTATGTATTTCTTTTCAGATGGTATCCATGACTGGTTTTATAGGCATGTCTTTAAATAAACCTGTTTCTCTCTTTCTCTAATTTTTTCCTTCTCTCTCTCTAATTATCCATTTTACAAAATAAATTCTTTATGGTAGAAGAGGATTTAGGGTAGAGCTTCTTTAAATATCAAGCTTTCAATACAAAATATGAATCAATTTATAAAAAATTGATTTATACACAACTTTACAGGAACAAATCTATTGCATAAAAGCTGTTACAGGACTCAGTCCAACAGGCTTTAACAAATGTGAACCAATTGCTTGTCCAAAAGCAAAATAACTGTTCATAACCTTCTTGCCCCACCCTAATTTTTTAATATGTAAACCTTTGTTTAATCTTTTGAATTGGTATTCAAACTGAGTAAACATTGTAAGTAATTCTATAATAGGGAATATACAATCTATACAGTAGAATTAAGCAGTTTTAAAGAGAGGCTGTTGTTCTATTTGTTGATTATCAGATAATATTAACTGATGATTTTCCAAAGTGAAGAACAAAATAAAATGCCACATTATTAAGGATAACTGCTCTGTCGTACATCGATTGCAAACTTCTTTTTGTTGATGTTTTTCTGCCTGCCAATTGTTGGTCCTAGAAGAAAACAATATTCAAGTCTAAAAGCATTCATCAGCAGGAAATTCTGACAGACCTTCCTGACAGGCTGTCAAAGTGGCATTTAGCACACTTGAAATAAACATGTAAATAATACCCTTGTAGCCAGGTAAATATGAAAACCAAAACCAAAAACACGCTGAACTCCCCTCCTTCAGGTGGACTCCCATTTCTATCTGCCTGGTCATGTGAGGCCTATTGTGCTGTTAATTACCCCTTGTGCTTCTCATAGCAAATGTAAAAGGTGTTGGTTAGCTCACTTGACATATAATTAGCACATGTAACTGGATGATAAGTGGTACCTTTCCCAGTCTTCCAGTTTAGCTCGGAGGCCCCAAAGTTGAGGATAAAAGGCATTAAATGTCTATAAGTTACAAAAAACTGTTAGATCTATACACGTATGGACCTAGTAACACATAATTTACTTCTATGGTATTTCCTTCATCTCATGTAAAGAAGGGACGTTTTCAAATGATTGACAGAGTAAATGAAAGGAAACTGGTGTTACCTTAGAATTTTTGGGAGAATTAACCCTATGTTCACTGGACTGTGCGGTAGTGTACCTAAGGCCTCAGGGGATGGGGGAAAATGACTAAGAACCCGAGTGAGGAAGGAGCCAGGCGATGGAGGAAGTCTGCAGATTCAAGAGTAGGAAAGACAAAAAGCATGCTTTGCTTCTCAATGGCCAGAGTGGGAAGTGGACGAGTAGCTCTCTTGAGTGCTGGGAGCATGCTGATGAGAGGACTTCCTCCTGTGGTGGCAAAGTGGAGGAAACCTTTGGAGCTGCTGGTGAGGAATTGCCAAAAAGCCAGAGGGAAAGGCAGTCCCTTGGAGCATGCAGAGCAGCCAACTCCAAGATCTCTAGAACGTCTAGAAAAATTCACAGAAAGGCCCCATCTAAAAGCATGACACGGTGCCAGAAAACAACTGTCCTGTTAACTCGGTCTTTCCTCTTGGTTTCCCTCTTTCCCATTCTGGAAGGACCAAAGGCAGCCAGAGAACAGGAAATGAAAAAAGGAGCAGGAAGCAATAAATCCTCTCAAAGCAGGGGAGCCCTCATATTGGTTGGTTGGTAGCTGAAGTTCTGCCTCAGGTCTGACTTGATATGTCAAAATCTAAAATGGGATTGTTTTGTGGCTTAACATTGACTTCTGCTAGAGATATCATTAGAAGCAGGAAGGAGAGATATTAGAAGGGGAACTGGCTAGAATGAGTTTGAAGGACTTTCCTGAGAAGACAAATAGAGATTTTTCTGATTGACACAAATGAGGTGACCCATTTATTTATACAATGGAATGAAGTGGAAATAGCTTTTATTAATTAGAAAATGGCAAGGTGGCAGGATAAAATGCTGGGAATCTTATTTAGTATTTTATTATGAAAGGAGTCTTTGTTAAATCTCAGGATAACAGACTCATTATCATTAGTGAAGATGTCACCCAAGCACCACCTCAGAATCACCTAGTCTCCTCATTCTTCATTTTCTGCCTAATCAGTCACTACATCCTGTCTCTAGAAAGTAGCTTTTAAATCGGTTTCTTCAGCCAGACGTGGTGGAGCACACTTGTAATCCCCGTGCTTGGGAGGCGGAGACAGGAGCATTGCGCAGGTTCAAAGCCAGCCGTGCTGGCTTAAGAGACGCTGTTTCCAAATAAAAATAATATAAAATAGGTCTGGAGTATAGCCTGGAGGTAGAAGGGTTTCCAGAAACCCCAGTACCACACACACACACACACACACACACACACACACACACACACACACATCAGTTCCTTCAATGGGTTCTCTAGTTCAAGTAGCCATCATTTGTTACCTGGAATATTGGAATAGCTTTTTCTGTGGTCACATTCCCTGTACCTACTGCTCATGTTACAAATCACAGCCAGGATGATTTTTTTTCTTTTTTCTTTTTAGTACTGAAGATTGAACCTAGGGGCACTCTAACATCAAGCTATACCCCCAGCCCTTTTTATTTTGAAATAAGCAAGGTCTTGCTAGGTTGCTGAGCGTCTCCCTTAGTTGCTGAGGCTGGTCTTGAATCTGTCATTTTCCTGTCTCAGCCTCTCAAGTATTGGTATTATAGACATGCACCATCATGATGCCTGGTTTATATTTCTCTCATCTTTTTCTTTAATCGTGTGTGTGTGTGTGTGTGTGTGTGTGTGTGTGTGTGTTGCTGATGATTGAACCTCGGGCTTTGTGCTTGCTAGGCAAGCACTATAACTCTATGCTGTATTCTCAGCCCCGGCTTAATCTCTTTAAAATACAAATCACATCCCTCTCCTTCTAAGAATGACAGTAGTTTGCTTTGCCTCCTGCTTACCTCTTTTACTTTATCTTCTATCATTCTTCCCCTCCTACCAACACTGATTAGTTCCCCAAACAATTTTTTGTTTTATTTTTCCTAAAGTATTTTATATTTAGAAAATATCCTTTTCCTGCCTTGATTTGATATCCTGTCTGCCCACTAAAGGATCCTCATAAGGCCTTCCTAAACATGCAGACTTGCAAGGCTGGCCCAGGCCCCAGTTGGTATCAGTCCACTCAGGAGGTGTCACATAGGACTCATGGCTTGCCAGCTGGGCAGCACCAAGTGTGTCTCAGAGAAAGAGCCCAGCAGTTAGTGTAGTAATCCATATAGCCTCCAGAACTGTCATCTCTCTGAGGGGCAGCTCAGGGCAAATGCAGGTGCTTTTCTGGCACAGAAAAAGCCATGTGCCTCACAGGACCAATACAACTTAAAAAACTAAACACATCCTGTTTCTATGGGTCACTGTACTTGGGGATGCTCAACTCCCTGGTTCCCTTATCTGTCATGTGCAGTTCATTCATTGTTCTCCCATTCTAAATAGATTTTGCCAACCAGGGTTAACCTACCACAAATAAGGCTGACTAGCAACATGGGTAATACATACCCTTTTATCTGGCCTCCAAGTTACATTGTTAGAGCGTAACTAAAAGCTGGATTTCTATGCAGCAAGGAAAAGATTCATTAACCTTTTACCCATTCCTTCCTCCCTTATCAGCCTTTCCTATATTAGTGACTATGGTTTCTTTAGACAGCCTCTGTCCTTATATCTTCTGTCATCAGTCCCATCCAACAAATGGTAATTTTCTGCTATACAAAGTATCTACCAGATCTAGTGTTGGGGGAGTCAGTTTGTAGGATGAGGAAGGAGGATTGCAAATAGATACCCCAACTAAGAATTTTTTTTATTATATTTAGTTGTAAAAAAATGACAAGAGTAGAAAAATTCCAAGACATATTTTATAGGATTTGAGTTGAGTTGTCTTTTTTTATACTTTTGATATAATGGGTAGACTATTAGTTTTGTAACATAAGTATTTTTTAAAATCAGATCTTTTTAAAAAATATGCAATAAAACATAAATACAACCCTAAAGTTAATGTCTTAACACTTTTAATTGAGAAAAGTGGCTTTTTAATCAGAATATCTCATGAATTAAAGATTATCATTAAACTCTAGACTATGGAGGACTTGTAATGGCCCTACATCCAAGTTCAAGTGATATCTTCAATCTGGAGCAAATGACGACCTCAGGATTCAATGCATATGATATTAGGAATTTGATCCCTTAGATTCAGTCCATGAATTTTAATCCTCTCCAAAAGATGTTCAAAATGATTGGAAAAGAGAAGCTGGAGGTAAACAGGAACCGCTGTTTACAAGAAAAATTCTTTCTACCTGACCCCTGCTGAGTTAACACAATGGTTTCTGAGAGAACAGTGACTCATTCCCCTCTTGGTATTTACCAGAATCATAATTTCACTCTTTCTTATGTACAGCTTTCATCCCACCCTGATCAGGGAACATCATTATCCACACTTGGAGCTGACTCAGATTGGTGACAGAGGTCAGCACGGTGCACTGTGGCTGACCCCGATTTGGCCTTGTTGGCTTCGTCCTATTCTCCGTGACTCTGGTGAAGCTTGACTGTCTAAGGCTGAAGTTTGAGTCTGGGGCTCTATTGTTATAAAAGTTTAATACTGAAGTGAATTGGAATAAAGCCTAATCATTGGTAAAAAGATACAAAGAGGAGACCCAGAAAAAATATGAAAGAAAAGGAAGGCAGCTCTGGGCCGAGGGCTAGAACACTGAGTTCCCACTGCAGTGAGGCTCTGAGGGAAAAGGCTACCAACAGAAAGCTGGATTCTCTCACCTGGCAGCAACACCCCAGGCCCAAGTGCTCAGGTGGGAAGAAGGACGGCCAAGGCCAGCTCAGTCTTCTCCCTCACTCTGCGGTATCCATTTCAGTCCTTCCCAGTTGTCAGAGCTCTTGTCTCATGTGTGAAAGGGAAGAAAACACATGAGTTCTTTATTTTCTCTGAATTGTCTGTGAGGAAATGCTGAAATGTAAGTCAGAAAACTGAGCCTTACTGTGAAAGAGAACAAAAAAGCATCCCTGAGGTGCTGCGCTGAAACCAGCCTTCCCTGTGGTTCTCACCTGCTTGTCACATGTAAGTGGAAAGGCCATACAAAGATAAATATTCTATGCAGCACACACCATGGGTATCAGTAATTGACCAATGCAGAGACAATTTCATGATAATGTAGAACCAAGTTTGCTTCCCGCTAGTATTTTTTCAAAGATAAAGCCATTTAAGTTGTCTAATCAGATACCAGGAAGGGTCCCTTTGCTCCTAATTATTAGAAGGTATTCAAGTAGGGATTTTTATATTTGAATATCCCTCCTTAAGATTTTATTCAGTTATTTTCCTATTCTGGCATAATTGAATGGCACCAATGTGATAGATGATGTTGAATAAAACTCCCAGGGCAGATTTCTTTCTAGAAAAGGCTTAAATTTGAAAAGGAATAACATGCACTTATTCATTTGTATACTAATTCAGTGGACTCTCTCGGGTCTAATTATCAGGCATACTATAGATTGAAACTGTTGTATAATACAATACCTTTGTTCCATATTTATGACAACAAACACTTATTGAGCAGTAAGCATTTTATGGATTGTTTATTTCCTGAGACCAATCCCATGCTGCAGGCACTGCTATTACTTTTATTTCATAAATGAGAAAACTGAATCAAGAAGTTATGGAATTTGTCCAAGGCCATATGCCTGGTAAGTAGTAGAGCTGGGCATTAAACCCAATAGTGTGGCTGCAGAGTCCACCTGGTTTAACTACTACACAAAGTGCAAGGAAACAGGATGTGTGCATATCTGATGGTGGAGAATGGAGAACAATGAGGCAAGCAGGGAACTTGCTTTCCATCTTCTCCAGTTCTTCCTCAACAGCCTGTGCAGCCTAGGAGCTGCACATCTCGCTCACTGCCTTGGCTTCATTCTAAAAACCTGTACTCACAGCTGTCTTTTTCTCTATTTCCTCCTCTCCTGGGATTATCAGTTCCTAGAAAACTAATAAATTTTCAATTAAATACCTCTAACTTAAGCTTCAAACCCATTTCCACCTGAGCTCTGGTTGTTAGCACCTGGCTATCTCATAGGCACCTAAAGCTCAGGAAGGTTAAAGAAGAGCCTGCACCTATTAACTGAGCCCTATTCTCAGACTTACTTCTCTTCTTTGTGTTTCTCATCTTGATTAGTGACATCATTTTCCATTTCTAGTCCATAATCAGCAGTTACTGCCTTTTACCAACACAAACCCTGTCTACTTGAAATTGGAGCTCATCTCCTGAATATAGCTCTGCTTTCGCTAAGGCCTTTCTTTATTGTTTGATCTCTATGCTGTTTAGTTTCTCTCTCCCCCAGGTACTTCCTTCTCCTTTTGGAGTGTGGGGATAGAAAGGCAAGATCTCACTATATTGCCTAGGCTGGTCTTGAACTGCTGGGCTCAAATGATCTTCTCACCTTGGTTTCCTGGAAGTACAGGAGTGCTCTGCTGTACCTGGATCACTTCCACTTTCTTATTCCCAAGAACATAATTCTCAAAAATTTGGCCATATAAATTCTCTATTCAGAAACACCTGTCAGCTTTCTAGCACAGATAAAATCTAAGCTCAAAATGACTGGCAAGTCTTTTCAAACACAGCTCAGTCTATCCATAGTAAATATATATATATATATATATATATATATATATATATATATATATATATATATATATATATATATATGGTACTGGGGTTCCTGGAAGCCCTTCTACCTCCGGGCTACACTCCCAGACCTATTTTTATACTTTTTTATTTAGAAACAGGGTCTCTTAAGCCAGCGCGGCTGGCTTCGAACCTGCAGGATCCTCCTGTCTCTGCCTCCCAAGCATGAGGATTACAAGCGTGTGCCACCACGCCCGGCCGCAATTTCATATTTTGAAAAATGACGATATAATTATTATGGCCAGAGGGTTTTACCTGCACTCTTTTACCCACACCCAAGCAATCTAAGAGTCCAATTTATAGAGTCAAGATGAGAAAGTTAACTTTGAAGTGTAAATTGAGTCTGAGGAGAAAAGAGACCACTTTCTTTTGGAAATTTTTTTTTACCTTCTCCATGGTTCCTAAGCTGACCCAATTCCTAATTTCTTTTCCACTCTCTACTTCCCTTACCCCCCACACTCACCTGTCCTTGGATTCAGTTTCAAGGAAGTGTAGAGTCTGATGATGGAAGAAACAGTCATCTGGACCTGATTTTGGATGGGTCATTAAAAATAAAATACAACAGATCACAATACAAATGAAATAAACAACATAAACCTTCTACATTGCCAAGACACATACCCTGCTGGTATCTCTTGTTTGCTTGCTATGGGCTAAATTGTGTTATGCCAAAACTGACATGATGAGGTCTTAATTTCTAGGAGCTCCTCACGTAACAATATTTAGAGATGGTTTCCTTAAAGAAATGATTATGGTAAAATGATGTCATTAAGGTGACTCCTAATCTAAAATGAATCCTTAGAAAAAGAAAATTAGGACACCAGCATGAAAAGAGGGATGACTACATAAAGATGTAGTGAGAGGATGACCATCCACAAGTCTTACAAGAGAAGAAACCTCAGAAGGAGCCAAGCATGCTGATAGATTGTTCTCTGACTTCCAGAAGTTTGAAGAAGTTGCTGCTGTTTGACCCATTGTCTATAGCACTGTTACCAGCCCTAACAAACTAATAAAAAGCTATACAAATTAGTGGCTAATATTATTTTCATGCTTCCTGTAAGCCATGTTTTGTGCTGTGTGCTTTGTATATATTTTAACATATTTAGTGTTCACAATGACTGTGAAGAGTACTACTTTTATCTCCTTTATGGGAGTAGAGAAGCTGCAGCCCAGACAGGCTAGTTACTGTTGTTGGTTTAAATAGGGAGTTGAGGAATTGGAATTTTAGCCTTGAGGGGTTTGAATGTAGCCTGTGCTGACTGATCTATACCATCTACATTCTGGACACTGCTCGCTTTCTTGTTTAAGCATGACTCTGGCCTTTTTAATGACTTTACAGATTATATTCTCCCTGCTAATAAAGAATATTAGTTTGTTTCAGCTCTTAGCCAAAGTAAAATTACACCTTCAGTGTGACTTTAATTAAGTTCTTTCTCTGGATGTCTGCTATACTTATCCTTCGTAATCTCTATAATAGTTTTAATTGAGGCATCTGCCCTTTCATTGAACTGTTAGCAATTTGGGGTCAGGGACTGATGAAACTTAACATTATATTTTCCTGCAGCATTGAGCCCTGTGCCTGAGAAAAATCTACAAAAAGCAACAGATGTAAACTTCTGAGATCATGAGAAGGAGAAATAACAAGGAAGCAATGAGCTCCATAACCCTACGATAACAAAACATGACAACACAGAATTGTAGAGATCTCCAGAAGGCTTAGAGAACTGATAAAAAATTCAGCAAAGTGTCTAGATACAAAATCAATCTTATAAAATCAGAAGCTTTTCTGTATACCAAATACAAATCCACTGAGAAAGAAATTCAGGAAACACTTCCACTCAGGATTTTCCACAAAAAATAAAATACTTAAGAATAAGGTTAGGATAGATTTCTTTTCTGAAAAATAAATAAATAAATGTATGATAGTTTCACCTAAAAAAAAGAAAAAAGAAAAAAATATTCTCTGGTAAGAAAGAAAGCAAAAAGAAATATTGGAATGTTATCTTTAAGTCATCAAAAGCTTGGTATCAGACAAATTAAACTGTTATGTGAGATTATCATTGTTAATTCTGGATAAATTGCTATAATACTAGATGTCAACCATTAAGCCAAGTATGGGAAGGAGGGATGGGGAGGAAACGGGGTGGGGATCGGGTAGGGGCTAAATGGGTGATGTGTGCATGTATGTCTACAAAAGTTTTTTTTATCCCATTATGATGTATGAATACAGTGCACCAATAAAAAAATAAAAAAGAATAAGGTACAAGACCTCTACAAAGAAAATTATAAAACATTGAAAAAAGAACTCGAAGAAGACTTTAGAAGATGGAAAGTTCTTCCATGTTCATGAATAGGCAGCATAAATATCATCAAAATGACCATACTTCTAAAAGTGATCTACAGATTCCATACAATGCCCATTAAATTACCAAGATTATTCCTCACAGACATAGAAAAATCAGTTCTTAAAATCATTTGGAACAACAAAAATCCCAGAATAGCCAAGTAATTCTCAGCAACAAAAAACATGCAAGAGGAATCACAATACCTGACTTTAAACTATACCTCAAAGCCATTGTAATAAAAACAGCATGGTAAAGGCACAAAAAACAGATACATAGACCAATGGAGCAGAATAGAAGACTCAAAAAAATCCACACACTTACAGCCAACTGATTTTTGACAAAGAAGCCAAAAACACACTGGAAAAAAGTCTGTTCAACAAATGGTGTTGGCAAAACTGGTTAACCGTATGCAGAAAAATGGAAATAAATCCCATCTCTCACCCTGATAAAGAGTCAATTTAAGATGAATCAAAAATTTAGAAATTAGACCAGAGGCCTTGAGGATCCTTGAAGAGGGCATAGGTCCAACACTACAGTATATAACAGGTAGTTAATAAATGTTTGTTTCAGGAATCCTAACTCCTGATTAATTTTTTTCTCTCTTGTGCTTGTGTTACTGGGGATCAAATTCAGGGGCATTAACCCTCAGCCATATTTTATTTTTTATTTTGAAACAGTATCTCACTAAGATGCAAAGGACCTCACGAAGTAGCTGAGGCTGGCCATAAGCTTGCAATCCTTCTGTCTCAGCCTCCTAAGTACTGGGATAATAAACATGTGCCACCACACCTAGCAATTGTATATTTTCATCAGATTCCTTTCCATGTTAATTGTGAATTAGACCTATGATTCCTATTAACAGCTTGTATTTTTTTTTTTTTTTTGTCTACTGACAGTGTTTACAAGTTTAGTTTTTAGGAGTTTTAATCTTCATTTGTGAACTGACCAAAATGAGTTTTGCTGTTATAATTATTCAGTTGTTTTTAGTGGATATCAGCAGCTTTAGAATATTAGAGGTGGATACAGGTAGTAAATCTTGTTCTCTACAACATTGTCTATGTGGTAGGTGGAAAACTACAGTAAAAACAGGTCTAAGATGGAATTCGACCACACATACACTGTCATCAAGTGAGACACTCATGTAGCCTGTTATGCTGGCTACTGAAGCCTCTTTTCTCTGTCATTTTGGTTACTCTAAAAGCCTCCTGGGTGAAATGGTCATGTACTGGCAAGAGAAGATAACCTGAACTCTGGGTCTAAGACATAACTTGAAGATGTTAAGTTTCTGGACTTACCAGATCATTTTACTCTTTACCTGGAAAGGTGGAGATAGCAGTAAAACATATCTAGGCAACCATATTTCTTGAATATATATATTTTTTACCATACTGGGGACGGGCATTCTACCTCTGAGCTACACCCCCAGCCCTATTTTTTATTCTTTATTTTGAAACAGGGTCTCACTGAGTTGCAGAGGGCCTCACTAAGTAGTAGCTGAGACTGTCCTTGAGCTGCAATCCTCCTCTCAGCCTCCCATATGCTGGGTTTACAAGCGTGTGCCATCAGGCTTGGCTCAATTTTTTTAGTCAATGAAAAATTGCTTCTGCTATTCTTTTTACTAGTTAGAAGCCCCCTAGAAAGTATTTTAACTTTTTGAGGTGCTTTTTAGCCCTTGGAGAAGAGACTCCAGATTAGGATTTATGAATGCTAACTAGTTGCTACTAGAATATGAGTATTTAGTTAGAATCCTCCTAATGACAACTGTCTGCATCTAGAAATGACATGGATTATCTAACTTTACCTACACTGCAGTACTTAACATCATAGCTATACACAAAAGCCAATTAATTTTCCAAAAACGAACGTACTGAGTTACACTCCAAGAAGAAAATGGGAGTTCTAGCTGCTCCCGATCCTCAGTATCACTTGGTATTCAGTCCTTTAAAATTTTAATTTGACCCATATGCTGGCTTTGTGGTGCTATTACATTGTTGTGTATGATAATGGGATTGAATTCAAGGCCTTTCTACCTTTAAGATGCCTAAAACAGGATCTTGCTAAGTTGCTGAGGCAGGTTTTGAAGCTGCAATCTGCCTCCCAAGTACTGGGATTATAGACATGCTACTATGCCTGGTACTATGCTTTACATTGTAGTCTTTAATTCCCCTTTCCCTGTTATCTGATGAGGGTCAACAGCTTTTCATATATCTTTGTAGACATGCTCTGTGTGAAATAGTTTAAGTCTTTGTCCATTTTCATATTGAGTTTTCTTTGTTTTCTTTATTGACCTGTGGGACAGTGCATTTGTAATATTTTTATGGAGAGAATATATAACTTCTCTGATTAGGTGCTTTTCATTTTCATAGTCCTTCTTTTTAAAAAAATTTTATTGGTGCAACTGTAGTCACATATCTTAATGCAGTACAAGATGATAGCAGCATACATGCTCACATCACTCATTTAGCCTTTCCCAAATTCCCATTCCATTCCCTCTTCTCCCTCCTTCTCATGTTTGTTTTAGTGATTGACTTTGATATGTTTGTACCTCATGTACATTGGGGATTTTCCCTCTTCTCCCTCCCATCCCCCTCATTAAGCTAAGTGAGATTAGTCAGTCACCAAAAAGTAAAAAATTGGATGCTCTTCCTAATATACAGAAGCTAGGGTGAAAGGGGGTCATAGGAGAAATTATAGATGAAGAAGGAGAAACTACAGCTGAGCTAATAAGTCCTTCTCAATTTTAGTGTAGTTTAAACTATCAGTCAGGATTTTATCTAGAAATGGACTATGAACAGTCATATTATGTGATCTTAAAAAACCCAGGGAAATGAGGAAATATTATACTTAAAATTAATTTACAGTAAGTTTGTTTTATTTTGCCAAAATTTTGGTAATCAGAAATTTTTGTTAGTACCAATTTAAAATGCTAAACAGCAGTCCTAGAGTGGGGAAAATAAAAGCAGGGCTGAAACAAGCAGGAACAAAAGTACCTGCATTTTACTCATCCTTAGATACTACAATTTATAATTAAGATAATCAAATTTTGTAAGGCTGCAAGTAGAATTCTTTCTGTTGCACCTGTATTTTTAATTTGCCATCAGATTCTTTTTGTGATGTGCAGTCATCAAAATCCCCAGAGATTTTCTTCCAAGTTTATCTTCATAAGGAATCATTCTTCCAGATACTTTCTACTTGAAACTGCCTTTTAAACACAAAGGTTTCAACATCATTAGAGCCTTTATATCTGTGTTTCATGCATCAGAAGAAGTTTGTACAAGAACCATCCCTATCAAATCATTTTGCTGATGATAGTGTGACTTCTTTTTGCAATCAGAAAAAAAGGAAATTGCTAGCTTCCTAATAAAGCACAGAACAAGCCTTCCCTTGACAGTTTTTAAGTAGTAAGTGCTGTCTAGGCATTCCTTCAAATGTTTAAACAAGAGGGGAATTCATGTTACCAGCAATAACTTGAGCTTGCCAAATAATTTTGTTTGTTTGCTTGTTTGTTACTGGGGATCAAATCCTGGGGAATTCTGTCTCTGAGCTACACTTGCAGCCCTTTTTATTTTTAATTTTGAAACAAGGTCTTGTTAAATTACTGAGGCTGGCCTCAAACCTGTGATCTTCCTGTCTCAGCTCCCAAATACTGGCATTATAGGCACACACCACTCTGTCCAGCTGTCACTAAAGTTTTATAAATTGATTATGAATGAAAAATTTTATGAAGATAATTTTTCAGTATTTGTATATGATAAAAATCTTTCAGATTGCTAAGAGATCACGAGCCCATAATATGGAATACTTTAGAATAAAATTTAAGTGGTAATAACAAAATTTCATTTTGTTTATTTACAAGTGGGATTCAAAAGTGGTCTTAAACTAAATTCCATACTATGACCAAGATTAATGGCCATGATTTGTTCTTAAATTATTGACTTTTTATTTTCAAAAGCTGCAGTGTCAATACATGTGGAGGCCCTTCCTTTATGAGTAAGACACCTGAAACAGTGGATATTGTCTAATTTTTCTAAAAAGTGAGGAAAATTTCCCCAAGGTGAGAATTAGAGTATTGCATAGGAAAAGGCATGAGAAATTTAGTTTATATAAAGTTAACTTGCTAAGGAGAATAGAAAAAAACAGGCTTAAGCCATCTGTATTCAAACTATCCTTCAAGAAACTAAATCAAACATATGGATGATAGGTTTACAAGGTCTATCATTGAAACTTGCTAAAATAACAGTGTTTTGCGTATAAGAGATAATCTATTCTTTAATGAGGTCTACATCACTCTTCCTTGTATGCACCACTATCACATTTTCTTAATCTCAATTGAAACTGTAAGTTGCTTTAACTATAACATTTCTTTTTCTCAGCTGTGTTATTATTTCTAACTACAGCATCATGCTGGATGAATCTCAATTTTCTTGTGTTTATATCTTTTAGACATAAAACCTGCATAAGCATTTTTTCTTTGTTTTTCTTACCCTTCTCCACAAATTATCTTAAGTTATCTCAAGGAGTTTCATAACTTTTATCTATAATATATTCTAATCTTAAAACATTTTTTGTAAATGTTTCTTTTTATCTAGCAAAAAAATCCTTCATGTTGTCCAATAATTGGCTTCTCTTCTGCTAAATAGACATTCAGAGTATGTTTTAAGGAGTCAAGGTCAAGTATCATTGGCCCTCTATGCCTTATTCTATGAGTACATACATTTGCTTGTTAAAGAGATTGCTTTTTGTGGCTCTTGGGTACTGTGATCTCTTTTCTGAGCACATCCCATTCCTTTTGCTCACAACACTGAAATAATAAAAACCTCTCCTTTGGAAGGGGCATTTACTCTTATCAGGAATTTGACATATTCTCTTTATATTCTCATCACTGTAATAAGAAAAGTGATGCCTAGAAAAGTTTAATGACTTGTCTAAGTTAATGCGAAAAAAAAGTGCCAGAAGATTTAAAATTTAGTCTGGCAAATTTCATTTTTATTCGTTATTTTGAAGCAGGAGGACCTCACTAAGTAACTGAGACTAGCTGGTAATTTGCAATCCTCCTGCCTCAGGCTCCCAAGTATTGTGAATACAAGTGTATACCATCACTTGGCTGTCTGGCAAATTTCTAAGTTCTGCTCTCTTAAAGGACTCATTTAGTATGTTCTATGTAGTAAGCACTAAGCAACTAGAAAAATTATTCCTGCTCTGTGAATTCATAGTCTACTTGGTGAGCTAGAAATACTACATAGGGAAAATGTGTAAGATATTCTTAATCGTGTGTGTGTGTGTGTGTGCGTGTGTGTGTGTGTGTCTGTCTGTGTAGGGGGTTACAGGGGATTGAACCTAGGAGATTTCTATATCTAAGCTATACTCTAGCCCATTTTAAAAATTATTTTGAAACAGGGTCTCACTAAGTTTCTGAGTAGGATTGAAAGCAATACTCCTGTTTCAACTTCCCACGTACTGGGATTACAGGTTTATGCTACCATGCCTGGCTTCTTAATCATCTTGATATGATATTAGTTATATTTTAAGTATGGAAATAACTAGGTGAAACTATGGTGTTGTAAATGAAATAGCTAGAGTTGACTGGATTTACTTCTGACTTACTTTTCAAAAGGTTCAGTAAGTGTGCTATATGATCAAGCTAGAAGACAGATAAAAAAGTTTCTTAGAGGAGTTATGGCTTGAATACAGGTCACATTCTTTCTCCAACATTGGATTTACCTTCTCCATTTGTCAAATTTAACATTAAATTAGCTTTAGAGTATTTTTTAGTTCTTCTATTCTCTCTTTAATTATCAACATTTTTCCCTAAATTCCTCACATGCCAAAGGTACAAAAGGTAACAGAGGTAAAACAAAAAGAATGATATGATTCCCAGTGATAAAGCACAAAAATTCAGCCTACCATTGGGCTCGATAAAGTTTCTCAGCCTGGGTCATTTTCTTTATTGATAATGTAATCCAACAACCACACAAAAACTGGATTAGTACCTTAACATTTCAGATTTAAATGTATTAACATCCTACAGTAACTGACCATGACTCAAGCTTTTGAAGCAATAGGCTTTTTAGTTAAAACAATAAACATTTTTTTCTATGCTTTGGTGAGGATAATTTCTATTACAGTTCTTTCATTCTCCTTTGCATTTGCTTGCTGTATACAAATATTTGTTTTCCTTGTATGCACAAGGATACCTTTAATAACATTATATCAATTTTCATGAAAATATGTACTTACATATAGGATAGAGAGCTATATAAAATGGTGGTTCCATCTACATCCTCCTGGCAGTGAGTGATAGTTTTCAAAGTTAATCAGAGTCATTTGGTTATCTTTTTAGTGAATCATATATTGGAAGGAGGTGACCTCCTATTGGTTAGTAAGCATAAGAGGAAATTTGCTAGGAAGACTTTGGTAAAAGTCTTTTCCCAAAGTCTTCCTAGTTGGCCAGGTATGGTGGCTGTCTTGGGGATGTGGATGGAACCACCATTCTTGGGTCTCTATTCCATATATGCAAGGTGAACACCCACCAAAAACTGTTTCTGGGAGAATATTTGGGAAGTTAAAAAAAATCACTTTTATTTTATCTGGTAGTATCCATTTATCTATTAAAACCCAATTCTAGCTCAACATGGACTTATTTGTTTGTAGGTAACCCCATCCAACATTTTATATGATATAAATATATTTTTGGTACTTTTTAGGTTACTTATATGATAAATAATTTGAATAATTTGTTTTGTGTTGAAAAAGCTCATATGTTCTTGTTTATAACAGTTTACAAAATTTAAGCATCCAAATTGTTAATTTTATTTCTAGAACTATTTCCAGGTCCCAAGATCATCTTTTGGCCTTAGCTCGATGTACTTAGTTTATATGTGAATTCAGTCTAACATCAGTGATTTTTTGTTCAAAGCTAAAATCGTTACTTTTCCCTAGCTGAGCTTTTCTACTCCTTCTTGTATGGAGGAGTTTATTGGAGAACTTGCATTGTTGTGACCTGATGCAGGGGCTAGCATTGTGGGAAGGTATGGACTTCTTAGGCTTTCTGCACTTTGGGTTCCTATGTTATTATCAACCAATGTGTTTGTGGTCTGCACTCATAGTGGGAGTGATAGCCAATGGTGGTGGCATTTTTGGCTCCAATGCAGCTCCAGCATCTCTCCTTTCTTTCTCCTTGGTTGGTGACTAATCTGCTCCTATCCACTCTGGAAGCATTCTTTTTCTGGAGTAGCTACTTCCTCACTTTGGATGCACATAAAGCTCATGAATTCCCTCCACACCTCTCTTGGATCCTCCTTTAATTGCAACAGAGGGGTGTATCTTCATTTCTTATGGCTGCATGAACAAGTTATTATCTACTTGGTGACTATAAACAACAGAACCATATTATTTTCCCATTTTTAATACCAACAAGACACGGGTAAGACCTTTCCGAGGCTCTAGGGTAGGCTCCATCTTAGCTTTTCCCAGTGCTGATGTCTCCAGGGGTGCCTTGGCTTCTCGATACCTGACTCCAGTGCCTGCCTCCTTCTCATGGCCTTTTCTGCCCTGTGCCAGCATCTTCTATTCTGACTCTTAGTATGTTTGTCATTGAATTTAGGGTTCATCCAAATAATCCAGGATGATCTCATCTTGAGATTCTTAATTACAACAGCAAAGACTCTTTTTCCAAATAAGGTCACATGCATAGCTTCTGGGATTTAAATGTGGATATATCTTTTGAAGGGCAACTATTTACCCTATTGAAGGGATAAGAGTATGGCACCTATCTCATGGCTATGTCATGTAGCTTCCTTCAAACCCAGTGGTGTGGGCTCACCTGTGAGGTTCCTTTCTAAAGCTGCAATCAGAAAACAACCCTTACTCTTCTACTCTTAAACACTTTCTAAACTTTTTGAAAGATTTAGATTTGGTTCCCTCTCATTCTACATCTCCCATCTTAACCCTATTAGGATTCTGCTCTAAGAAGTCAAGGGACATGAACACCATTCAGTTTCTTACTCTTTGTGATTAACCTGTTTGGGCGCATTTCCTGGCCTGCAAGCCCCTCTCCCACATAAGCCACCTCAAACCAAATGCTTTATCTAGGGGAGGGTGAGAATGAGATAACCATCTCCATTCCTTTTCTTTCACATCAAGAATAGTACTTCTCTGGACTTAGCAATTTGAAGTCAGGATCTCTGCTGCAAGGGTGAGCGCTATCCACTGCAATGGGAATCATCAGGTTTAGCCTCCAGATAGGAGCAGAACCAACAGGAGCAGGAATGAGTCCTCTTGACTGATGCTTCACAACTCAACTGGCCCCACTTACCACTGAGAATTCTCACTCCTGTCCACTCAAAGATCCTCTTCTTTTACCGGTTCTAAGCACCTAGCAGTTGCTCCAAAGGCTTTTAATCATTCTTTTGGCCATTTGAGTAGTTACAAAATAACCATTTTAATGTAACTCTTTCAGATACAAAATAATGTGATTTGGGGGCTGATGGAAACTCGGGACTATTTTTATTTTTATGAAATAAATGAACCCTTATCTGTTCTTTCTGAGCATTTTAATGGTTTTGTGAAAATTGATACAAGGTTGATCTGGCTGCAGTTTATAACACAGTTGGTTAAAACTGATGTCAGACATACAATAGGCACTTTAGCAAGAGAAGAGCAATTGGGAATTTGTTTCTAGGGCCCCCAAGTTCATACTACATAAACATTGTAAAATTTACTTTAAGAGATTATTCATCTCCATATCTCAGAATATGCCCTTTCCTATCAATGGAAATGGGTGGGGGAAGAAGATAGCTTTGAGGGCAAAGAGTTTCCAGTATTCAAAAGAGGCAATAGTTTGGGGATACAAGGAGAGACATCTTAGGGACCTGAGAGAGGTAAAAACTGGGAGGGGTTCAGGTTATGTGGACTTGGGGGTGTGCACGTGGGCATGAGAAGACAACAGCTCCATGCATAATATCTGGGAGTGGAAGCAATATCCTACAGAGATCTCCCATCCACTTTCCAAATCTCCACAATTTAGCACCTTAAATAACACAGAGTTATTCTCCTACAGTTCTGCAATTCAGAAGTCTGATACAGATCTCGAGCTAAAACCAAAGTGTGGGCAGAGCTGCAGTCCCTCTAAGTGTATCTTTTTCTTGCCGTTTTACATATTTTCAAAGCCAGCAATGTAACTGCTCTCAAAGCTTCAAGTTCTAAAATCTCCCCCTGAGCCTGGACAGATAGGTTCCCAGCTTTAAGAAACCATGCATATGGCTCATCAAGGATAATTGCCCCTTCTCAAAATCCTTAATTTTACCACACTTGCAAAATTCCCTTAGCCATATTTGCTAATTTGGGGGGTTAGGATATAGACATTGGGGGGGGGCTGTTATTTTGCCCAACACAATGACGTGAGTTACCCAGCAAAGGGAAATGGTCCCAACTACCTAAAGCTCCCCGTCCTACATCATGCGAGATATTTCCTACAAACCTGAAGGGAGGTCTTATGTCTGGGTGTTTTCAGTCAGGGAAAGGATGGGGAACTTCTACCTTCTTCTCCCTAAGATATCTATGGCACCTTTATTGTAAACATCAGGGAAGCAGGGCAAATTCATTTGTTAAGGGGAAGCTTTCCTTGCCTACAGGACTTCCCAGGTTGAGGGCCCAGTGGATGGAGCTCTTGAGGCTACCTTGTCTGATATCTATTGCAGACACAAAAACTAATTGAAGTTCTGTGTGCGTGAGCTTGTTTGCTTACTAACTGTATTGGTTTTCCAGGGATGCTGTAATAATGTACCACCAGCTGAGTGGATTAATTCCACAGCAATGTATTATTTTATAGTTCTGGAGACTAGAAGTATGAAATCAAGGGGTCAGGTAGGAGGTGGCCTCTCTGAAGCCTTTGGGGAGGATTCTTCTTGACTCTTCCAGCTTCCGATGGTCCCAGGTGTCCCTGAGCTTGTGAAAGTATAGCTTTAACCTCTGCCTCCATTTCATATAGTGTTCTCCCTGTATTCTATATCTTCATATGGCTGTCTTTTAGGATGCCAATTATATCGAATTGCAAGATCATCCTGCTCTCTCATGACCTCATTTTAACTAATTATATTCACAAGGACTCTGTTTCCAAAGATCATATTCTAGGGGGATTGGGTTAGAATTTCAACATTTCTTTTTTAGTAAACACAATTCATTCCTTAACACTAGCCAAGTAAGATGAATCTGCTTAATACTATCATTTTTTCATTTTCATACTTTTTAACTCTAATTCAAGATTCAAGTCAGGTTGGTACCCTTAATAATACTTCCCTGGTATAAACTCACAGCCACATCTTTCATAAAATGCTCTTACTGACATATTACTCTAGAGTCTATTTCATGTTTTAAATCAATTTTCCTAGTTTCTCCAATTTCAGTCCCATTTTCTGATAGCTGAATCCTCACTACCTGCAAGTGGGTTCATTCTGGTTAAATGGCAATAGGTAAGTAAATTGTAGTGCTGAAAATCCCTAGGAAGCTTTCAGAGCTCAGTGGGGACGAGCATTGTGCTCAGTTAGTGATGTTCACCATATGCTTGGCAGTGGTAGGGCTATGGGATTTCCTGATTCTGGGCATTTAGGGTTCAGACGGCCTTGGATTTTGCTTCTGGAAAAATCTATAACCTAATTTTTTCCTTCAAAATAATGCATTGAAACCCTTGAAATATGATGATGATGATGATAAAATAATAATAATAATAATAATAATAATAATAATAATACTGAATGAGTTGGCACACACCTATAATCCCAATACTTGGGAGGCTAAAAGAGGAGTATGGCAGATTGAAGGCCAGCCTTAGTAAGTTAGTACTGCAAGGGAGAAGGATGGAGGCTTTAAAAACTCACCAGCCATGAGAGGGTGTTGTTAGCATGGTGATGCTCATAGGTAGCATTATAGAAATTTCCAGATGAGAGGATGACCATTTTCCTACAGTGTCTGAAACATTCTGAAGAAGTACTGGACATGGTGATGTACTCCTGTAATTTCAGTCCTTAGGAGGCTGAGGCAGGAGGATTGAAGGTTCAAGACCAGCTTCAGCAATTTAGCAAGACCTCTATTTCAAAATAGAAAAATAAAGATGGCTGAGGGCATAGCTCAGAGGTATAATTTTCCTGGGTTCAATCCCCAATATACCCCCAGAAAAACTCAAAATAATAAACTTATATCACTTAATTAGCATTTACTATATGTTAGATGTGATAAACTGTTAATGCATGGTAAATAAATTAATTTACTAGACTAATATACAATTTTATTGGTAATTAGAATCATATTACTTCTGCAGATAAGAAAACTTAAGCATTAAAGTTGTTACCCAGACTCATGGAACTAATTGGTCATGGAGCCAGGATTCATAGCAGGTTCTGTCTGAGTCCAAAGTTTTTACAAAATTTAGGCTCCTGGACAATATATCTTAGCTCCAACCAGTCCTCTGGAGACTCTCAGTATAAAGGGTAGTGCTTTTTATACTGGTCTATGTATTTTATTTCAGCCTTTATAAAATATAAACTTAGCATGTGTTATGTATTGAGTAGAACAAGGGATAGGGTTATTTTCATTAGTAAACCAGCCTTTATGCTTTCATGCATAATATGTCTTCTTAAAAGATATGTTCATGAAAACCACTGTTAAATGACTAATAACAACTTCCAATTTATATTTAAAATGTATTTCAGCAACAAGCTCCTCTATTAGTAACATTAACTGAGACTGAATTTTTAATAATGATTGCATTTAGAATTCTATCATGGGCTGTTACATAGACTGCAGATAATAGTTTAATAATCTGGGATCCTTTTCAAACTTCTGTGAACTATGGCATGACTAAGAAATTCTCTCAAAAGTATATGCTATGTAATATGTTTACAAGTTAATTCTCACCTTCTCTTTTACCATGGATTTGTCTAGTAAAGCTCAAGTAATCTGCATAGCAAGCATAATATTTTTAGGGATTCTGAGCACAAGATGGAATCACATTTTGAGTTGACCTACTAAAATACTTTCCTGCCCTAGGATTTTCTAATCCCATAAGTCAGCTAATAGTTTATCATAGAAATTGAATTTGCATAGAATATATTTTGACAAGGCCAATTGAAAAATTATATTAGTATTCAACCTTTTTGGAAGGGAATACAGACTTGTCCTTAACTGGTCATCTGGAGTGAGGTGACACAAGAAGAACCAGATAAAAGAAGTTAGTTCAAACTCAGGAGATAAAATTTTATGATTGGTGGCCAGTGCTCCACTACAGGGACTTATGAAGATGGTGGCAATGAAATTCTCGATACATCATTACAGGTTACAGTGTGCAGACCTCAGAAGGGAGGTTTAAGTCCTGTGCAAAAACAACACCACATATTGAAAGTGTTCATAAAGCTAAGTTTGTTCCAAGTGGACTATTAACTGCTAGACAACAATGTTCTCATTTACAATATAAAAGTAAATGGGTCATTTAAACTAGGTTACCAGCAAATCAAAATGGGAATAGGGAGTTTATGTGGAAGAAGAAAGGGATGAAGAGAATAGTGCACCTGTGAGCTTTGGTGTCTGTAGATATTGGCAAGACGGCGGGCTCAGTACCTGTTGGCCTGGCTACTTTTGAGTAGACCATACATGTGGGGATGTGCATCTCTCTAGAGATGTGCTTTGTGTCTGTGGGAGCACACCATTCAGTCAAGATGGAAAATAGACACAAAGTATACAAGTGAAATAAAAGTGCACACTGAGGGAAAGAGTTAGCCAGGGAAAATCTGGGGCATGATCCTTTGAATAAACAGCAATACACGAGGCAGAATGATATTTAAAGTACAAAAAAGGTGTCACAAAGGGGAGTTTTCACACTTTCAAGGGAGCTGTAAGAAAACTTGTGATCTATGATGTTATTTGAGACTGCAGGGAAGATTTGACTCTGAAAAATTTCTAAGAAATCCATATATTAAAGGAAGCAATTCATTATATTAATATCAAGTAATATCATTTGCATTATTTTATTATAATAAGAGTGTAAATCTATAAGGTACCTTAAATCAAAAGAAGAACCTTTAAATAATACCTGTGATTGATAGAAATTTATAAATATTACCACCATTTTTTTACATGCGGGACTGAACCTAGGTCCTTAGGCATGCTAAGTGTGTACGCTAGCACTGAATGACATCTTCAACCCTACTAACATATTTTATGATGTTTATAGTTCATTCTATTTAACTAAAAGTGAAACAAAACATTTAGATAGATAGCATAAAGTTTTCCACTGCTTTTTGTAAAAGGAAGAGATAACATATATTTAGCTGAGAAAATAGTCTTACTAAAATGTTAATGTTAGTGAACATACAAAGCTAAAAGTCTTCAGAAACATACAGGTTTCAGAAGGAGAAAGATAGAAGAGAATAGCTCCAGATTAATTTGCTACTGATCAAAGCCTGAGCTATAATGATTGGAAGTTTGATGAATAAGATGTTTATGAAGGACAGTATTCATGGTACTCAGATAGAAAAGGTGTGGACTGTCAAGAAACATTATGTTCTTGCGTGGAACAAGCATTTTATAAAACCAGAGAGGCCCATTTTTCATCTTGTTCTGCCCCTTTCACCCTTACCAAATGGATCCAAATACAGAACACCTATTAACTCTGCGATTCTAAAATAAGCATTGAGTCATCCTTTTTCTTCAGGTTCAATCAACTCAGCTTCTTAGACTTCTCTTGAGCCAGGAAGCTTTACAGGCATTCATCATTTCTGATTCATTCATTCTTTTGTTCTGTATCTTAAAAGCTCAGCAGGTTTAGAATTGATAACTGAGTTGCAACCAGTTTCAAAACCAGTCAACAAGTTTTTTTCCTGAACACAGGCCTTGAGCCCAGCATCACGCTGAGAGAGTACTGACCCTGGCACCGCCTTGCCTGGCCATGGACTATACAAGCCATGGTAGGAGGACTGAAAAAGAAAAGGTCAACGTGGCCCTGCCACTGAGGCTAGGATATTCTGATTCTATGGCTGGGGAGCATTAACCTACCAGTCTCTAAGAAGCAGAAGGGCAAAAACACTGGGCAGGGGCTCCCCTGGACTGGTCACTTCTCACTTGTATGTCCTGTGGCAGCAAACTGTTCTTTTCTACCGAATTTGCTAGATTTCAAACCTTTGGATTGCCCAAAATATCTTTGATCAATACTATTATTACTGGATAGTCTCATGTTTACTTAAACATGATAGATTTATTTTATTTTAAAGATTCAAATAAGCAGGGAGTGGTGACGCACGCTTGTAATCCCCGCGCTTGGGAGGCAGAGACAGGAGGATCGCGCAGGTTCGAAGCCAGCCACGCGCTGGTTTAGGAGACCCTGTTCCAAAATAAAATTGTAAAAATAGGTCTGGGAGTGTAGGCCGGAGGTAGAAGGGCTTCCAGGAATCCCAGTACTGCAGTGAAAAGTATATATATTCCTTTTTTGCCTGCCCTATTTCCAGTCCCCCCCCTTCTCAAGGAATCATTACATTTCCTTCCTTTTGTATCTATAAACAGTCTATTCAATGAGTCTAGACATATACCCATACCTATCCCTTTTTAATTCAATTGATAGATTAAACTTTTAGTATAATTTTAGATTTACATAATAATTAAACAAAAAGTACATGGAGTTTCATATATTCACGCCCACTCCCAACTCATGTTCACTTTCTTCTATTATTAACATCTTGCATTAATGTGGAACGCTTATGAAAACTGATTAATGTCAATGCATTATTTTAAACTATAGTCCATAGTTTATATTATGGTTTACCCCTTATGCTTTGTGTTTCTAATAATTTTGATAAATGCATAATGACAGATATCTACCTGTATAATTTTTTATACAGAATGCTGTCATTTCACTGTCCTGAAAGTTCCTGTCCTTCACCAGTGCACTCCTCGCCTCCTTATTTCCAAACTCATGGCGACCACTGATCTTTGTACTAGTTCTGTAGCTTTGCCTTTTGCAGAATTTCTTATGGATTGAACTATATACTGCATGATCTTTTCAGACCAGCTTCACTCTTAGCAATATGCATCTTAAAGTTTTGTCACATTTTTTGTGGCTTGCTAGCTCATTTTCTTTTATCACTGAATAATTCTCTATTTTAAGTATGTGCTACAGTTTGTTTATACATGTATATATTGAAAACTATTTGTATTGTTTGAAATTTCTGGCAATTATAAAATAGTTGCTACAATACTTGGGGAGATTATCAAGTGGACATATGATTTTAAATAATTGGGGAATATACCGAAGAGCATAGCAAGACAATGTTAAGCTTTATAAGTAATTTCCAAACAATAAAAGTAACTTAATATTTCTACCAGTAATAAATGAGTATTTGTATTGTTCCACATTCTTACTAACATTTGGTGTTATCAAATTTTTGGAATTTGACTGTCTAATAAGTACATTGTATATCTCATTGTTGCTTTAATTTGCAGTTCCTAATGACATATGATAATGAATATCTTTCTAATACTTATTTGCATCTGATATTTTCTTTGGTGAGAGATCTGTTTAGGTCTTTTCCCCCAAATTATAATTGCATTGCTAATTTTTGTATCATTGAAATCCAAGTATTCCTTGTATATTTTGGATATATTTTGGATATAAGCCTTTCATCATATGTATGTTTGCAAATATTTTCTCCCAGTCGGCAGCTTGTCTAACAATGTCTTTCATAGAGCAGAAATTTAAAATTTTAATGGAGCACAACTTACCAATTTTGTCATTTAAGGATTGTGCATTTTCTATTGTATCTAAAAATTTATATTCAAATTCAAAGTCACCTAGATTTTCTTCTAATCTAGAAGTTTTGTAGTTCTGTATTTTCTATTTTTAAGCATTTTATTATTTATTATTTTTATGTGGAACATATTGAAAATGGCATACATTCAGACTGTGCTTGGTGCTCTCTTCCTCCACCCCCACTTCCCCTTCCTCCCCTCCCAACAATGAGTGTCCAGGTTAACCATGCTATAGTCATACTTTTACATATATTCGGATGTAGCTCCTGTATTAATCAGCCTCCCTTTTTCCTCTCCTACCCTTCCATTCTAGCTTTCCTGAGGTTTCCCCTCCATTATCTGGAGTCCCTCTGGTATTCCTAATAGTCTCTAGTTTGGGCATATTAGAGAAAACATATGTCCCTTCTCTTTCTGTGCCTAGCTGATCTCACTTAACATAATATTCTCCAGGACTTTCCATCTTCTTGGAAATGACATAATTTTCTTCTTTATAGCTGAGGAGAATTCCATTCTGTGTATTTCCCATAATTTTCCAATCCATTCATCTGTTGATGGAGACCTAGGTTGGTTCGATATTTGGGGTATTATGAATTGTGCTGCTATGAACATGGGTATGCATATGTTACTGTATTTTTCTGATTTCAACCCCTTTGGAAAAATACCCAGGAGTGGTATAGGCAGATCATATGGTGGATCTATTCTCAGTTTTCTAAGGAATTTTCACACTAATCTCCATAGAGACTGAACTAGTTTGCATTCCCATCAACAGTGTAAAGGAGTTCCTCTTTCCCCACATCATCACCAGCATTTATTGTTATTTGATTTCTTTATGCTTGCCACTCTGATTGGGATTAGATGGTATCTCAGTGTAGTTTTGATTTGCATCTCCCTGATGGATAATGATGTTGAACATCTTTTCATGTATCTATTGGCCATTTGTATCTCTTCTTTTGTGAAGTGTCTATTCAGTTCATTTGCCCATTTCTTGATTGGGTTGTTTGTTTTGCTAGTGTAGAGTATTTTGAACTCTTTGTATATTCTGGATATTAGCCCTCTATCAGAGTGGTGGCTGGTAGATCTTCTCCCATTCTGTAGGCTTTCTCTTGGTGGTTTCCTTTGATGAGAAGAAACTTTTTAGTTTGATGCCATCCCACTTGTTAATTCTTGCTTTAATTTCCTGCACTTTGACTTACTGCCTGTGACTATACATTGGAATGTTGAGCCTATGACCTCCTCTAATAACTTTACAGTCTTTGGTCCAATTTATAACTCTTTGATCTTTAAGTTGATTCCTGTGCATGGTGAGAGGTAAGGATTTAGTTCCATCTTTCTTCAAATAGCCATTTCTACCAGCACCATTTGTTGAAAAGGCTGTCTTTTCTCCATTGTATGAGTTTGGCCCCTTTGTCAAAGATTAATTGACTCTAGGTGTGTGGGTTTGTTTCTGTATCTTCTATTTTGTTCCACTGATCTGTATGCATGTTGTTGTGCTAATATCATGTTGTTTTTACTACTATTGCTCTATAGTGTAATTTGAAGTCCAGGATTGTAATGCCTCCTACTTGGTTCTTATTGCTAAAGATTTCTTTGGCTATTCTTGGTCTTCTATTTCTCTATATAAAATTCATAGCTAATTTTTCTAGGTCAATGAAGAATGCCATGTTATTTTGATAGGAATTGCATTGAATCTATAGATCACTTTTGGCAGAATGGTCATTTTGATGATATTTATTCTGCCTATTCATGAGCAAGGGAGATGAGATCTTTCTGTCTTCCAAGGTCTTCTTCAATTTTCTCCCTTAATGTTTTACAGTTTTCATTGTAGATGTCTTTTATGTCTGTTAGGTTTATTCCTAGGTATTTTATTGGTTTTGAGGTTATAGTGAATGCAATTGTTTTCTTTATTTCTTTCATTGTGGATTCATTGTGGATTTGTTGTTCACATACAAAAAAAAGCAACTGATTTTTTAAGTTGATTTTGTATCCTACAACTTTGCTGAATTGGCTAATCAGCTCCAGTAGTCTTTTGGTTGAGTTATTTGGGTCTTCTAGATAATGGACCATGTCATCTGCAAATAAGGGTATTTTTAATTCTTCTCTTCCTATTTGGATTCCTTTGATTTCCTTCTCTTGTCTTATTGCTGTGGCAAGAATCTTGAGGACAATATTGAAAAATGTGATAGTGGGCATTCTTGTCTTGCTCCTGATTTTAGAGGAAATTCTTGCATTTTTCCCCCATTCAATATGATATTGGCTCTGGGTTTATTGTATATTGCCTTAATGATGTTGAAATATGTTCCTTCTATTCAAATTTTTTGCAGTGTTTTTAACATAAATGTGTGTTGGATTGTCAAATAATTTTTCAGTATCTATTTATATGATCATTTGGTTTCTCTTCTCAGTTCTATTTATGTGATGAATAATGTGTATTGATTTGTATCAATACACATGTTGAACCAGCCTTGCTTTTTTTGGAATGAAAACAACTTGATCATGGGTTACAATTCTCTTGATATGGTTTTGAATGCATGGAAATACAAAAAAATACTAATTTTGTTTAGAATTTTTGCATCTATGTTCATCAAGGATAGTGGTCTGTAATTTTCTTTTCTTGAGGTATCTTTATTTGGTTTGGGGACTAATGTGATACTGGCCTCATAGAAAGAATTTGGTAGAATTTCATCTCTTTTAATTTCCTGGAACAAGTTGTGAAGTATTAGGGTTAGTTCTTCTCTAAAGGTTTTGTAGAATTCAGTTGGAAACCCATCAGGGCCTGGGCTTTTCTTTGATGGCAGAATTTTTATTGCTATTTCTATTTTTTCACCTGCTATTGGTTGGCTTAGGCTTGCTATGTTCTCTTGCTTCAATTTAGGTAGGTTATATGTGCTTAGAAATCTATCGATTTCTTTCATGTTTTCCAATCAATTGGAGTATAAATGTTCAAAATAGTTTTTGATAATTCTTTGAATTCTCCCAGTGTCTGTGGTGATGTCTTCCTTTTCATTTCTGATTTTAATAATTTGAATTGATTCTCTCTTTCTTTGGCTTGGGTTGGCCAGGGTTATGTCAATCTCATTAATCTTTTCAAAGAACCAGCTTTTTGTTTTGTTGATTCTTTGAATTTTTTTTGTTCTTTATTTCATTTATTTCTGCTCTGATTTTAATAATTTTCTGCCTTCTGCTAGCTTTGGTATTAGACTATTGCAGTCTTTCTAGGTCCTTGAGATGTGTCATTAGGTTGATTACTTGGTGACTCTCTGTTCTTATGTGGACACTCAATGCTATAAACTCCTTTTAATACCACCTTCAATGTGTCCCATAGATTTCAGTAAATTGTATCTCTATTTTCATTTAATTCCAAAAATTTCTTTATTTCTCCCCTTATTTCTGATCTTTGCCATTTGCCATTCAATAGTGTATCATTTAATCTCCATGTATTTAATAGTTTCATTTGGTCTTCCTGTTGTTGATTTTTACTTTCATTCCATTGTGGTTTAAAAATATGCAGGGAATTATATTGAATCTTTTGGATTTCCTGGTGCTTGCTTTGTGGCCCAGGATGTGATCTGTTTTTGAGAAGGTTTCATGGTTGCTGAGAAGAATGTGTATTCTGCTGTCCTGGTTGATATATCGTGTATATGTCTATTAGATCCATTTGGTTTATAGTTTTCTTTAGTTCTGAAGAGTCTTACTCACCTTTTGCCTTAAAGATAAATCTAGTAGTGTGAGACGTGTCCTGAAGTCTCCCAATATTATTGTATTTGTGTTTATTTGAGATTTGATGTCCTGGAGTGTTTGTTTTACAAATGTGGCGGCACCCACATTTGGGGCATAAACATTTACTATCATTATATTTTCTTGGTGGATTGTTCCTTTTAATAAAAGGAAGTGTTCTTCTTTGTCTCTTCTGATGTGTTTTAGCTTAAAGTCTGTTTTATTGAATATAAGTTGCTACCCCTGTCCATTTTAGGTCTCCATTAGCATAATATATCACTTTCCATCCTTTCACTTTAAGTCTGAAAATCTTTGGCTGTAAGGTGAGTTTCTTGCAAACAGCTTATATTTGTATTATATTTTAAAATCCACATTGCTAGTCTATGTCTTTTGATTGGTGAATTAAGTCCTTTGACATTCAGAATTATTATTGAAATATGATTTTTGTTTCCTGTCATTTAGTGTTCTATCTTCTGTTTGGTATAATGTTATATCTTCTTTACTTAGATGCCCAACTGATCAACTTTATTCTTCTATGGTTCTGAAAATTTCTTTCTTTTTTTTTAAAAAAACAATATATTTTATTTTTTGAGAATTTTATCGGTGCAGTATAATTATACATGTAGTGAGATTCAAAGTGATACGTTCTATATGCACAAAACATATCTTGGTATATTTTCCTCCAAATGCCATCTTACTACCCCTCTTCCCTCCCCATGCATGCTAGTAAGGTTTTTACAGACAATTTTTTAAATCCTAATTTATGTTACGCTATAAGCGTATTAACATAAGGGTTCCTCTTGACTATAAAGTATTACCTTTATGCTGCTTTTAACAAATCTCATTTAGTAGAATACTGAGCAAAAATAACCCAGTATGATAGTCAAACAGAAGATATTGTGTTGTTTTTTTATTTTAATGTGCTTTTATTGGGGCATTATCGTTTCATATCACAAGATAAATCATGTTGTCAATGGCATATATGCACACGGCACTTGATGGGCCCCTCTTGCCTCCCCATTTTCCCCCTGCCTAATACAGAGCACTGAGATTGATCTTGGTATAGTCACATCTGTACACATAGTTGATGGTAGCATGAAAATTTCTTCTTTAATCTTCTTTATGGTTTATTTCTTTAAGTATTTTTTCTAGTGTTGACTTTGAATTCATAATTTTTTAATATTCTGCTTATCCTGAAACACTTTTGTTTCTTCATCAGTTTTTAATAATAATTTTTGCTGGATATGGCAGTTTTGGTTGGAATTTTTTTTTCTTCCAGGGTCTGGATCACATCAGTCTCTCCTGGCATTCATGACTTGAATTGTATTATAGTCTAGGGTGATTTTTATTGTTTATCCCCTATATGTCACCCATTCTTTTATTCTCACTGCCTTTAAGATTCTTTCAGTGGTTTCTATGTTGTCTATGTTGGTCACTTGGATTATTACATGGCATGGGGATGTCCTTCTTTAATCTTGTCTTAACAGTGTTCTCCTGAACAGTACATCTCCTGAACGTGTAAGTCAAAGTCTCTTTCCATGGTTGGAAAATTCTCTGAAATTATTTCTCTGAATAGATTATGAATACCCTTTGTCTGTACCTCAATCCCTTCAATGCCTTTTATCCATAAGTTAGGTTGTTTCATATTGTCTGATAGTTGTTGGATGTTTAGGTTTTGTTGATGTAAAGACTTCTGTATGCTGTTGACTGTGCTTTAAGTTTTGAATTTACTGTCTTCTAACAGTGATATTCTCTTTTCCATTTCATCTAATCTTCCAGAATTGTATTCTATTGCCGTCTTCATTTCATTTATTGACTCTTTCATTTGATTCCAGACCTCTTTCTGATTCTTTCTAGTGTCTCCATTTCCTCTTTTATTTCTTGTACACTTGCTTGAGGCCTTTCATCATACTGAAGATCAGGATTCAGAATTCTTCTTGTATTTCTTGTAGGTCAGTATTTGTGATTTTCATTATTTCTTCACTGCTCCTAGTTCTCAGGCTTGTTTTTCTGATGTCTTGGCATCTTTTGTTGGTATTATTTCTTTTTTATTTTTTTTAACAATTTTTTTATTGAACATAAATAGTATACATTTAAACTATATTTGGTGCCCTCTCCCCCCCAGCTCCCGTTTTCCCTTCCCCCCTCCCACCAATGGTTGTTCAGGTTAACCATGTCATATTTATAATTTTACACATATTCAGATGTAGATCCTCATTAATCAAGATCAGCCTTCCTCCTCTCCTATCTTTCCATTCAAACTTTGCTGATATTTCCCCTCCATTATCTGGAGTCCCATAAAGAAGAACAAAATTATATCATTTGCAAGAAGATGGAAAGCCCTGGAGAACATTAAGTGAGATCATCCAAGCACAGAAGGAGAAGGTACATATGTTTCCTCTAATATGCCCAAACTAGGAAACACAGAGGTATTATTTCTATTTCAATCTTAGTAGTAGGAACTTAGAGGTATTAGTAGGTAAGCAGTGATTTTTTTTCAATGGTATGGGTTGATAATGAGGGAGAAGTTAGGGTGATGGGTATAGAAATTGGATAAGGTAGAAGATATGATTAGGTTGGGTAAGAATTCAAGTATAATAAGGTAGTATCTGGTTGAGTATGAGAGAAGATTAGATAGTAGGAATCTTGTAGTTCATAGAGTATTTAAATATGAAGATATAAAATACCTTGAATATTAAACAAGGAGATACACTAAAGGAAAAAAAGCTTTTGAGATAAGATAGAAGGTAGGCTAGAGTGAAGAAGTTTGTAAAAGGAATGAGGGGAAGGAGCAAAAAAACATGAATAAAGTAACAAAACAAGATACAAAAGCTAACAGATGCAAACTTCTGAATTTATGAGAAGGAGGAATAATAAGGAAGCAATGAACTCCCACAACACCACAATTAACAGAAACTGACAACACAGAATTGCAGAGATCTCCAGAAGGTAAAATCAGAAATGTAATTATAGAAGTAATATAGGAATTACAAAAAGAATTTAGAGAGAATCTGAAAGAAAGGATGCAATCATTGAAGTGAAGGCATCAATTCAAAGTATAAACAATTGATTAGATCATATGGAGAATAGAATATTGCCAAAAATTAACATAGTGTATACAATGTGGAAAAAACAATTTGACAGCACAAATTCATCATTTAAGAATCATTGGCCCATTTTAAAAGAGCTAACCTAAGAATAATTGGCATAGAGGAGAGAAAAGAGGTGCAACTAAAGGGATCAACAATCTTTTCAAAGAAGTAATATCAGCAATTTTTCCAAACATAGAGCAGGAGGTCAATACACAGGTACAAGAAACTTATAAAACCCCCTTTAGACAAGATCAGAGTAAAGGTTTCCCATGCCACATAATAGTCAAACTGACCAATGTAGAAGCCAAGGAGAGAATCTTAAAGGCAACAAAAACAAAAAAACCAAGTGACATTCACAGGCAAACCAATTAGAAACACTCCAGACTTCCCAAACCAAGTCATGAAATCCAGAAGGCCCTGGAGTAGCATATTCCAAACTCTGAAAGAAAAATACTTACAGCCAAAAGTTTCCTACCCAGCAAAACTATCTCTTATATTAAAACCTATGTTTTTGTTTGTCTTTTATTTTGGATAGTTTCTATTGCTATTTATTCAAATTGCTATTTTTTTGCCTCTTCATTATTTAATCTGAGGTAAATTCTTATACTTATGTCTTAATTTTAAATTCCTTGTTGTAGTTTGCATCTATAGAAGTGCAATTGAAATTCTTAAATATTTTTTACTATCTTCACTTTGACAAGATATGAAATATAGATATAAATATTGCTTTTATATTTCTGTCTGATAATTTTTAACATTTGTGTCAGTTTTGAGTCATTTTTTGAGTGACTGATTTATCAGTGGTCATGCTTTTTAGCTTCTTTGCATGCTTATTAATGATTCCAGACATTGTGAATTTTACCTTGTTGGGTGGGAGTTACTTTGTTGTTATTCTTGAAGGACTTTTGAGGGTTTTTGTTGTTTCCAATTATGTAAATTAATTACTTGAGAAAAGCTTATCATCTCACTTTTTTATTTCTAAAATGTATTAAGCAAGACCAGGGGATTTCCAAGCCTAACACCAAGCCTAACCTCTTCAGAGGTTCAGATGCTTCTGTATTCTCTGTCCAATGTTCTGTGGATCTTGAAGTCTTATATTTTGGCTCATAATAATGGGCACTATTCCAGCCTCTATGCGAACTCAAGGTATTGGTGCCTCTGTCCTTTAATAAGATTCTTTTCTTAGCCTTGGCACATGTACCAGCCATTACTCGGCTGAATACTTGAAGGAGAACTTCTGCAAATCTTTTGGTTTCGCTCTTTACTTCAATGACTTGTCCCATGAGTACTCACTGCCTTGGTATTTTCTAACTCTCAGCTCTACCTCCTTATCTCAAAGAGTCCACCAGGATTTGCCTGATTTTCCCACTCCCTGGACTTTGGCCTGGAAAATTCATCAGTGGAGTAAGATGAAGCAATAGTAGGGTGTATACCACATGTTTTCTTCTTTTAGGAATCAATATCCTTCACTGCCTGGTACACAATCACTTACAAACCATTGTTTTATACGCTTTGTCCATGTTTGGATTGTTTCATGTAGGAAAGTAAAAAATGTCCCGCTAAAACACTGCAGAGAATTAGAACAGAAGAAACAGTCCTCAACCTCATAAAGGCAATACACAATAGGCCCATAGACAACATTATATTAAATGAGGAAAAATGGTGAGAATTCCCCCTAAAAACAGGAACAAGACAAAGATGTCCATTATTACCACTTCTTTTTAAAATAGTACTTGAGGTTCTAGCCAGAGCAATAAGGCAAGAAAAGGAATTCAAAGGAGTATGAATAGAAAAAGAAGAACTAAAACTTTCACTATTTGAAGATGACATGATACTAAGAAGACTTAACAAACTCAACCAAAAGGCTTATATAACTGGTCAACAAATTCAGCAAAGTGTCTGGATAAAAAAAATCAATCTTAAAAAATTGGAAGCTTTTCTGTATACCAGCCATAAATCCACTGAGAAAGAAATACAGAAAACACATATACTCAGGATATCCCATAAAAAAGAAAATTATAAAACATTGAAAAAAGAAATTGAGAAAGACCTTAGAAGATGGAAAGATCTTCCATGTTAATGGATAGGCAGAATAAATATTATCAAAATGGCCATACTTCCAAAAGTGATCTATTGATTCAACTCAATACCCAATAAATGACCAAGGTCATTTCTTACAGACATAGAATAAACAGTCCTTAAATTCATTTGGAATTAAAAAAAATTCAGAATAGCCAAAGTAATTCTCAGCAACAAAATCATGCAGGAGGAATCACAAAGCCTGATGTTGAACTATACTACAAAGCCATAGTAATAAAAACAGCATGGTACTGGCACATAAACAGATACATAGACCAATGGAACAAAATAGAAGTTTCAGTAACAAATCTGCACACTCACAGCCAATTGATTTTTGACAAAAGGGCCAAAAAATACACTGAAAAAAAGATAGCCTCTTCAACAAATGGTGTTAGCAAAACTGGTTAACCATATGCAGAAAAATGGAAATAAACCCCACTTTCTTAACCTGCACAAGAGTCAATTTAATATGGATCAAAGACTTGGAAATTATACCAGAGACCTTGAGGCTCCTTATAGGGGCCATAGGCCCAAAGCTGCGACACACAGGCAGAAGTAAAAACTTTCTCAAAAAGACCCGAAAGGCACAAAAAAATAAAAGGCGGATCAATACATGGGATTGCATTAAATTGAAGAGCTTCTGTACAGCAAAGGAAACTATCAAAAACCTTAACTGAGAGCCAAGAGAATGGGAGAAGTTTTTGCTACCTACTCCTCTGATATATGACTAATATCTAGAGTATACAGAGAACTCAAGAAACTCAGCACTAAGAAAACAACCTATTCAAAAATGGGTGAGTAAACTATATAGACACTTCACAAAAGAAGAAATTCAAATGACCTATAAATGCATAAAAAATGCTCAACATCATTACCAGAGAGATGCAAGCCAAAACTACCCTGACATTTCACCAAACTCTAACTAGAAAGGCAATCATTCAAAACACAGTTAACAACAAATGCTGGCAAGGATAGGGTGGTGGGAACTCTAATAAATTGATGGTGGGACTGCAAATTAGCGCAAGCACTTTGGAAAACTGTATGGAGGATCCTAGAAGAATGGGAACAAACTTACCACATGATCCAGCAATATCACTTTTGGGTATCTACCCCAAAGAATGGACACCAAATTCTCAAACTAACGCATCTATGTTCATAGTTGCACAATTCTCCATTACCAAACTATAGAACCAGCCAAGATATCCTTCAACAGATGAATGGGTTACAAAACTATGGGATATGTACACAATGGAATTTTACTCAGCCATAAAGAAAAACACAATTACATCATTTACAGGGAAATGGATATAACTGAAGAACATTATGCTAAGTGAAGTTAGTAAGTCACAAAACATAAGAAATAGGATGTTCTTCCTAATATTTGAAAGCTAGGGAGAAAAATGAGTCATAGGAGGAATTCTAGATAAAGAAGATGAAATTATAGATGAGTAAATAAGGCATCCTAACTGAGGGAATAGGAGGGGAAAGAAAAAATTTCTAATGTTCATGCTGTACATTAAAAATGTATCAGAGTCAATCATTGCTGGGCGTGGTGGCACACGCTTGTAATCCCCATGCTTGGGAGGCGGAGACAGGCAGATCGCGCTGGTTTGGAGCCAGCCTCGCTGGCTTAAGAGACCCTGTTTCCACATAGAAAAGTTAAAAAATAGGTCTGCTGGGAGTGTAGCCTGTAGGAGTGTATCCTGGAGGTAGAAGGGCTTCCAGGAATCCCAGTACCACCAAAAAAAAAAAAAAAAAAAAAAAAAAAAAAAAAAAAAAAAAGCCAATCATTAAGCCAAACATGAGAAAGAGAGTGGGGGAGGTAATGGGTTAAGAATTGGGTCAGGGCTAATTAAGATGTATAACTACAATGCACCAATAAAAAATTAAAAAATTAAAAAATAAAAAATTGAGCTGGAGGTATAGCTTGGAGGTAGAATGCCCATGGGTTCCATCCCCAGTACTGCCAAAAAAAAAAAAAAAAATCCCATAGATTTTGGTACGTCATATCTATTTTCATTTAATTTTAGGAATTTTGTGATTTCTCCTCTTATTTTTTCTTTGATCTAGTTTTCATTCAAGAATGTATAATTTAGATTCTATGTATTTATGTAATTAATTTTGGTCTTCCTGTTGTTGATTTCTACTTTTATTGAATTATGAACTAAAAAGATACAAAAAATTATATTTTTTAAATTTTCTGATACCTACTTTGTGGCCCAGAATATGGTCTCTTTTGGAGTCCGTTCCATGAACAGCTTAGAAGAATATGAATTTAGATATTGTTGGTTGGAATATTTTGTATATGTCATTAGGTCCATTTGGTTTATAGTGTTTTTTAGGTCTAAAGAATCTTTATTCATCTTTTTCCCAAAAGATAGATTTAGTGGGGCGAGTGAAGCATTTCTTGCCACTCAGTATTATTGATTTCTCTTGTGGTTGAGTTGTAGGAGTTTATTATTTTTCTACTGGTTTTCATTGTCATTTTTTTTTTTTTTTTTTTTTTAGGAGTACTGGTGTTCCTGGAAACCCTTCAACCTGTGGGTTACACTCCCTGACCTATTTTTATATTTTTTATTTGGAAACAGGGTCTCTTAAGCCAGCAAGGCTGGCTTCGAACCAGGGCGATCCTCCTGTCTCCGCCTCCCAAGTGTGGGTATTACAAGCGTGTGCCACCACGCCCGGCCATTCTCATGTTTTCAAAGTTCTTATGTTTTTTTTTTTTCTATTGTCTTGGCATCCTCTTCCTCTTTGTTTAAGAATTTTGTGTCCAATTGTTGCCCTTTTATAAAAAGGCCAATGCTGGTGGTATATATTTGCCTCTACAAGTCTGTCTCATATAATCAAACTTTTGAGTTTATCACCTCAAGCCTCTTTATAAAATATAGTTCTTAGTGCTAGCAAACAGGAGGGTCTGATTCACTGCACATCTCCATGTCCTCCAAGTCTAAACTCTATATGGCCAGAGACTATGATTTACCATTTAGAGTCTGCAGCCTGCTAGATGGGATTTAATGCCCCGCAGATAACTACCACTGCTCTGCTGATTGTGAAACCATGATACTGTGCCTCTGTGGCCACTGGGTGTAAGCTCAGCAGGGCCAGAAATTGCTGTTTTAGGTTTGTGGCTGGGCTTGCTGAGCTTTGATAGCCCAGGGACACCTCTGCTGATCAGCTGGTTGTGATCACATAGAGCTGTCAGTCACTGGCATGCATGCACACCAGGCCCAAATTATTCTGACAACGAGTTTTAGTCTGTAATTGCAATCATGTGAACCCCTGCTGGTTCTTGGCCTCCCTAGTCTCAGAGATGAAGCTCTGGCAGGGAGATAATGTACCATTCTGAATCTGAGGCTTGGGTGGCTCTGTTATTTAGCCCCAAGGACACTGCTGCTGCTCTGGGCATTTGTGAATGTGTGAGGCTTTGTTAGTTTCTGGACTTGTTGATTACAGTGCCCAAACACCACCAGGCATGACTTTATATTGTTCCAACCTTGCAGCTTGGTTGGACGAATTTTTTTATCCCACAGATAGCACAGCTGGCAGGCCTGTGATGATTGCTAGAGACCCTGCAGGAGTGTGGCAAACTGTTGACTCTAGCTGAATGTCCTGGCTGAATGTCCCTAAGGACTTTCTGCTAAATCATATTTCAGTAGTGTCTGACTGTTGTTCCTGCCTGCACCTTCCCAGGGATGATTTGCAAACTTTGCAAACTTTCAGACCTAGGCTCCAGCCATGCATGTCAGGCTCCCACTAAGATACTTTGTAAACTTATGAATTTCTTTTTTTTTTTTTTTTTGTGGTACTGGGGGTGGAACCCAGAGGCTTTCTACCTCCGGGCTATACTCCCAGACCTTTTTTATGTTTTATTTGGAAACAGGGTCTTACTAAGTTGCTGAAAGCCTCACTAAGTAGCTGAGGCTGGCTTCAAACCTGTGTGATCCTCCTGTCTCAGCCTCCCAAGCGCGGGGATTACAAGCGTGCGCCACCATGATCTTGAAGAATACCACTCAGGTCCCTGCAGACAGAGATGAGTTCAGCTGCAGCCTTAGGATTACATTGTGATCTGGCTGGGCAGTCTATAGAGTGGAGTCTTGAGGTATTCAAACATCTAGAGAAGAATGTGGTTACTTTTGATGATGGTCTGCAGTTACTGGCTTAAAATCCTGGTTCTTCTTTGCTAGTGTTGGTTTCTGGGAGCTACAGGTCCTGGTAGTTGCCAGCCTGGGCCTGGACTCACCAAGATGGTGCCACCTCCACTCTCTGCTCACTAGGTAAGACACGTGGACCTCTTTTCAGTCCTCTGTTTCCTTCGCTGCATCCATATCCACCACATTTCAAGTGTCACTATTCTGTTGTGTTCTGGATGCTTTTCTTCCCTTGCCAAGAAGCAGTCTTCCCTTCTGGTTGGGTTCCAAGTCTCAGAATGCCCGAAACACAGTGTTGCCCTCTATTCTGCCATCTTTAATCCTCTGTTTGGTATTTATTTATTATTATTTATTTATTTATTTATTTATTTATTTATTTATTTATGGTACTTGGGATGGAACCCAGGGGCATTCTACCTCTGAGCTATATATACTCCTAGGCCTATTTTTATTGTTTTTTTTTATTTTAAAATAGGGTCTCACTTATTTGCAAAGGGCCTCACTAATTAACTGGGGCTGTCTGTGAACCTGAGTCCTCCAGTTTTAGCCTCCCAAATGCTGGGATTACAAGTGTGGGTCACCATGACTAGCTTTGGATTTTATTTTGACTCAGGGTCTTGCTTCATCGCTGATGGTATTGCTAAATTGCTGAGGATGGCCTTCAACCTGCCCTCCTCTTGTCTCAAACTACCAAGTACTGGAATTACAAGCATGTGCCACTATGTTTGGCCCTCCTCATTCTCTTGAAAAAAAAAAAAAAAAGAAATGAAAGGGGAGTGTCTCATGAAAATTGAAGGGAGATTAGTAAAGTAGATGAACGTTGATAAGAGGGAACGGGGGGGGGGTACTGGGAATAAAATTGACCAAATTAGGTAATGTGCATATACAAATATTCAACAATGAACCCAACTGTTTTGTATAAACATAATCCACCAAAAAATCTTATAGAAAAGAACATTTTAATTATTCTAAGTAGGACAGTTATCTAATTTTCCTGATGAATTTCATTTTGTTGCTTTTTCTCTGTCAAGATAGTTTTTCATGCAGACTTTTTTTTCATCACAGATTTCAACACTTTGTTATCCATAGATGTGCGATTATGGCACTATTTCTTTGATAAAGAGGTTAAATATGTTGAAGCAGAACAAAGCCCAACCTACAGCTCACCAAAACGGGCGGTGTGGCTACTCCGTGCTTTTTACCATTTCTTCACCCTGACCCACCTGCCCCCCTCTGCCTTGCTTTTGTCACAGAAATTTGACCTTTTTCAACCACATGCACTGAATGTGCCTTTGCCCTCTGGCTTCTAGTTGTTTTTGAGAGTGGAAGATGCAGGAGGGAGACCTATGAGTGAGAGCAGAGAGAAGGTCAAGTGATTCTCACCACCCCTTCCTCCTCACTGGGGCTCTGTCAGTGGCTGCACTTGTCCTCCATGGGGTCAACTGTATTTGGGCTCTATTATATTTGTTTTCATAATATCTATTTTAAAAAATATACCTTTGTAATGGGTTCTGAGTCCCTGGATACCTTGACATATCTCTTGCTATCACCAGCCCCACCTATACACAAGGGCCTTCAAATTCTCCTCCAAATCCCAGGCAGAAACCTTGTTGACTGCCATGACACTAACCAACATACTGCCACTTATTTTGACATTTGAGGTGCCCCTTTTATGTGTTCTCTAACATAATCCAATAAAGTTCTTATTATAAAGGACTTACAACATGGCACTTGAAAGAAATAACTCTTCTCTCATCCCAATACTACCTGTGGTTACAAGAATGATATAATTATTACAATTACAATTATTAAAATTATAATTACTGTAATAATTACAACATAGTACAATGATTGGAATACATAATATATATATATATATATATATATATATATATATATATATATATATATATATATATATTGGAATTGTAGGATACACATACACAAATATTTGCTTTCCTTGGCTCATGTTATTTGGTTGCTGTCTCTGCACTGTGAAAAAAGAAAACAAGATAAAAGAGTAGCATCTCAAAGTAGAAATAATACACCAACTTATAAATGCCTAACCTAGAGTGATCAATTTTAATTTAGTCACATTAGGTCACTTCATAGCCCCAGGACCCCCCAGGCACAACTTACAATGTAATGAGCCACGTTGCCCAGGGTGAAGTTACTCTGATCTTAGCTCTGTGCCATCAGCTGTGGCCCAGCTAAATTAGAGAAGGCAGAACTTCGGTGTTTACAGTCTCAATCTTTTTGTTTGCACTAACATAGATAGAAAGAAGAATGTATTTTCAACAAAAGGGTCTAATTCTTGCCCTTTTAAGGCTGAACAAGGGCTGTGTTGCTCATTTCATAAAAACAATGTTCAAATATCTATGGTTCTTAAGAACCCTGTCTTTTTCTGTTTTTCATATTTAAAGCTCATTGGTTCTCATGGGTAGAAAGAGGGGTGGTGGGTCAAGAATACAAAGAGGACATCAATAACCCTAAACTCTTCCATTGTAGAAATGGTACCATATTTCATTTTTTTGGTCCCCTATAGACTATTTCGAATCCACTTTTCTGAGAACATAAATTGTTATTTGGTCATATTAAAAAAAAAAATCCCAATTTCAGCTGGACGTGGTGGCGCATGCTTGTAATCCCAGCATTCGGGAAGCTGAGACCAGAGGATTGTGGTTTGCGAACAGACTCAGCTACTTAGTGAGCCACTCTGCAACTTACTGAGACCTTGTTTCAAAATAAAGAATAAAAAATAGGGCAGAGGGTGTAGCTCAGAAGTCAAATCCCCCTGGGTTACATCCCAGACCCACAATAAATAAATAAATAAATAAATAAATAAATAAATAAATAAATAAATAAAAGCATTGTTAAGCCCTGATACATTGCTAGAAAACTAAACTACAGAAAAAACAAAACAGAAGGTACCTCTGCCAGTGTTAGTAATTTATCAATAATGGAATAACAATTAAAAATATGGCTTTTTTGTGGTACTGGGGTTTCTGGAAGCCCTTTTACCCCTGGGCTACACTCCCAGACCTGTTTTATACTTTTTTTTTTAAATTTGGAAACAGGGTCTCTTAAGCCAGGGTGGCTGGCTTCGAATCTATGCGATCCTCCTGTCTCTGCCACCCAAGTGTGGGGATTACAAGTGTGTACCTCCATGCCCAGCTAAAATCTGGCTACTTTGACTCTAGGCTTGGAAGGGTAAAAGGGGTCTGTTCCTCATAGAACTCTTAAACTTGACTGTGAAAATCTTACACTTTAGTCCTAGCATAGAAATCTTAGTTTATGTGTGATTATTATAAGGCTAGATTATGAAGTATGGGCTAAAATTTGTGTATGCCATTAGTAAAGAACACAATTTATTGTAGGGAATAAAAATGAAGGTTCTTTAGTAAAACTGAATTCAGTTCTGAATTCTCTACTTATTTCATCATTACCTTGGATAAATGACCTAATTCTCTCTCTCATGTGTGTGTGTGTGTGTGTTACTTCCAGACCTATTTTTTTATACTTTATTTGGAAACAGGGTCTCACTAAGTTGCTGAGAACCTCACTAAGTCGCTGAGGCTGGCTTCGAACCTGTGTGATCCTCCTTTCTCAGCCCCCCAAGTACTGGGATTACAAGTGTGCGCCACCATGCCCGGCTGACCTAATTCTCTTAATCTTCACTCTACATTTAGATAAAAAGTATCTCATTGAGTTTTGGACTTCACAAAACTGTCTATTTCTGGTGCTTAGCTCAGTGACTGTTCAGCTTTATAAAGGCCACCCTTGACTTGGCTTTAAACACAACATCTGTAACCATTAATGCGGCAGATTAGCCCATGGTGCTAAAAATTATTTGGTCATCTGCTCAATGCTCCATGGGGGCCACACAACCTTATTCTGATTCATGGCTTCCACTTTACCCAGAAAGGGCATAAGTATGCCAGAATAAATCTATGCCCATTACTGGAAAAAAAGTCAAAATATTTGCCCCCAGGCTGGTCAATTACTAGGGTCACCTTCATTCACAAAAGACATTATTAATATGAAGTCCTTCTGCTCAAAAATCAAATATGCACCTGTTCTTATTAAATGTAATGATTGAAGGACTCAGTTAATTAGCAGAAACTTAAGAAAGTGAAGTTAGATGGTGAAAGAAGTTTACAGAAAGTAGGTTTTATTTTTTTCCAATACTGAAGATGGAACCTAGGGGCATTCTACCTGTGAGCTACACTCCCAGCCCTTTTTTTATTCTTTATTCTGAAACAGGGTCTCACTGACTCAATGAGTTGCAAAGAGCCTCACTAAGTAGCTGAGGCTGTCTGAAAACCACGATCCTCCTGTCTTCGCCTCCCAAATGCTGTTTTTACAAGTGTGAGCCACCATTCCTGGCTCAAAAAATAGGATTTGAAGAGTAGCTCAGTGAGGCAACTGCCACAGAGCTAGTTGTAGGAAGGACTAAACAAACATGGCCAAAACAATTAGGATCTATGATGTCAATTAAGCCACATTTTCATATGCAATTCCTCATATAGTAGGAGATATGTAAATTGGTTTTTCTTCCAGCAAAGAAGCACTCTAGTAGAAATTAAAAACAAAATAGAAAGATAAACACTCTTTTCTGGTGCCCACCCCACTTCCACCAAATGTTGTATAAATAATGAAAGGATATTAGTTTCAGATTATCAGTTTGCCTAGGGCATAACACAGCAAAAACAAATATCGTGTGGTAACACAATTTCCTTGATGATTTATGAATATCATAGAAAAGTGATAATATGCAGAGAACCCCGAAGAGGATGAGGTTCTGTTCCGGATCCTGCCATTGGCATATCATTTGGCACATGCAGGTGTGAGAGATCCCTTGATGGAAAGTGGGGATGATGTCTCACTAATTAGTCTGGTGAAAAACAGACTTTAATTTCAGACATTTCTTATCATTTGGGGCTTTACTCAATTTTAAAGCTCTTTACAACTACACAAACTCATCAGGTTAACTCGAAAACCAAATTATTTCACTTGCCTAGAGAAGAACAAGCACATGCATTATCATTTAGAATTGTTTTTACACTCAAGATTGACAATAATGCAACATTTTGCATTTTTAAAGTACTTATTCCCTGTTGGGTACTTACAGTATCTCCCTAAAGGTGAGAAAATTAAGGATAGTTAAGAAAGTTAGGTCCCTACTATGCATCTTAAAAGAAACCAAAATGGATTAACAGGAGAGACAATGAAGAGTCCATTGGCAGAAAAGCCCACACCAAGTGTTCAGCATCTTTGGGAAGTTCTCACCCAGTTTACACATACTTTCTATCTGATAGATTCAGGCCATCCACATTATTTGAGCTGCAACTTCTTCCTCTTCACAAAGGCTCTTTTCTTATCTGAGTTCTTCTCTATTTTTAAAAAATTCATCTGAGCAGATAGCGGGATCCTTTGCCTGCCTGTCTCAGTTGTGCCCAGGCAGTGGGGTATGTTGGAGACAGGCCAAAAGAAAGTGCCTGGAGATTGCTTGGGAGACCTGTAATTTATTGGTAAAAGCTCACAAGAGATCATTGACTGCCCCAAGAAAAGTTCTGTGGTATTAGGCTCACAATACTTCACCAAGTGGTGCCTCCTCTTCCCACAGCTCTCTGTCCAGGGGCATCTGGACCAGTGATACATTTTCCCACAGTTCCTTAAGTTCTAAACCCATTCTCACCGAAAGAGAAGGGCCAAAGGCAGTGACATTATTGCATCTGCTTGCTTAGTTTGCTTGTATGACCAGAGTCCCAAGATACAACTGCCCTGGTATATGTATATCTATAGAAAGTAGGTTTTTTTTTTTTTGATACCACTAACTTGCCCTGGGTCCCGGTGTGCAAGAGGGAGAGAGAGAGAGAGAGAGAGAGAGAGAGAGAGAGAGAGAGAGAGAGAGAGAAGAAGAAGAAGAAGAAGAAGAAGGAGGAGGAGGAGGAGGAGGAGGAGTAGGAGGAGGAGGAGGAGGAGGAGGAGGAGGAGGAGGAGGAGAAGAAGAAGAAGAAGAAGAAGAAGAAGAAGAAGAAGAAGAAGAAGAAGAAGAAGAAGAAGAAGAAGAAGAAGAGAAAAGAAAAGAAAAGGAGGGGAGGGGAGGGGAGGGGAGGGGAGATGAGAGGAGAGGAGAGGAGAGGAGAGGAGAGGAGAGGAGAGGAGAGGAGAGGAGAGGAGAGGAGAGGAGAGGAGAGGAGAGGAGAGGCCTTCAAGATAGTAGGTATTGGATTTTTCAGCCCAGGTTTGCACTTGTTGTTCTCATAACCTGGCTAGGTTTTGGGATCAGAAAAGGGCATTCAGGGACATGTTTCACTGCCCCTTTTTGTTAGGAATTATACACTGCCACAGAAACATTATACCTCTGCCAATATCGGCTTGAAAACATCAATTGTGAAAGGACCAAAAATAATGAAGTGATGTCTTTCAGGTAAGGCATTTTACTAAATCTCCAGTCATCTTGGTTACATGATATTGCTTATTTGTGTTGATTCTACTCATTTCTCCATCCTCTTCCTTCCACAGTTCCTTCAAGTCTTAGCTCAGATCTTACCTTCTCAGTGAAATCTACCCTAACTACCTGTGAAAAACTTGTACTCTTCCCTCAACATTTTGGGAGAGATATTCATCCTTTGTCTCACTCTATTTTTCATCATCTTCTAAAATAGTATGCACTTTATTTTTTTGTGTTGTATACGATCCATCTCTTCCCTCCATGAAGTTGGGGGTCTTTTTAGTTCAATGACAGACATTGAATGAGAGAATACACAAATAATTTTCTCTTGCTTTCCTATAGGTAAGTGACTCAATATTTAGCAAGCAGAAGTTCTCCTTTCTCCTTGTAGAAAATGGTCCTGAAAAACGTTAACACACATGTGCTAAACACATCTCATTTTGCAGAGAGGAATAGAAACACATTTTGATAAAGATGTGGAAAAGCTGCTAAAGGTCTAGCACCGCACTTACTAATAGCATGTAACAAATTATTGGGTTTTAGAAATTCAATTTAGCTCTCAACATGTGCCATTTCGCCACCTGCAAACACAGGAGTCACACCCACACTCGCTTTCTCCGCCAGCTCCACCTTTTATCCTCCTCCTCATTAGCTAACACCTAATTACAGACTAATTGGCTCAGAGAACACACGCTTGTTATTGCACTAAAAACACTTTGAGCTCCCCCACAGACAGATTCTCATGAAAACCAAATATAAAAGGAGTTGGCCCCACGCCTAGTTTTCATTAGGAGTAGGCTAGATTCTTTTAGGTCCTGGCCGCACGGATTAGTGTTTGTTTTCGAGCTTCTGTTATTTTTTTTTTCAAGGGTGCATTTCAATACTTAGTACTAACTAAAGGGACCAACTATTTGAGTCTCTTGTGTGGGCAGCAATTTCAGAAACAAAGGACCTTTACAAAGGACCTTGATCATTATGTGACTGTTTCATTATTCAGAGACACAGAGTTCACTAGGAACATTTTTTTTTTTCATTATACTTACTATAGTTCCTTTTTAGTGATCCCTGGACATCAAAATGTTCAAAGTACAACTATCTAGGATTTGATAAGCTGATTTTATAAATATATTAGGAATATGAACATGTAGCTATCTTTGCTGAACTAATTTTTTTTCTAATAGAAGACACATCAAACTATTTCTATCATCACAACATAATCAAATGAGCTCTGACTAATGACATAGAATATTAGAAGTCTGAACTGAGATGCAGTTTTGCAAATATGTCTGTTTTTGTTTTTTTTTTTCAGACTAGATTTTGGTATTGCAATTACCAGTGAGGATGGGCGCAGCCACCTGGAGGAGGAGATGGAAATGTAAAGCAGAGTGTCCAAATGAGGACCACTTGTGGTACTACAAGTTGGCTGCAGACTGCTCTCCTACTTCCCTGGGGTGGGAGAGGTGGAGGCAGCACCAGGGAGAAGTTGTTTGCCATGTTAGGAAATAGACTGCCATATCAGGGCAGAAATAATTAGGAACAAGGGAAACAGAAATGCATCACGCTATATCTGTCTACCAAAATAGGCCACTGATTAAGTCCAACTGCATACATAAAGAAGATTTACAATCTTGGAGAGAGCCCACATGCAAATTGTTGTTGCTTTGCTTCAGTGGTATGATGCAAAGGCTAAAATATGGATCTTCTACTTGGGATGCAGAGATTCTTGGACTATTAATCAAGAGTCACTATAATACAAGGATCTTGTATATAATATAATATATATATAATGCAATAATATTTTTACAAATTTTTGTGCACATTTTTAATATCTTAGAATAAATTTCAAGGAGTTGAATTACTGGAGGAAAAGAATATGGATTACTTACAGCTTTTGAAATACATTTAAAAAATTGAATTTTAGGAAGGTTCTGAAAATATAACTGCCTGCTCACTTTGCTCAGTCTAAGAACACACTATATATTACAAGATTGTGTTTTCTAAAAACTAGCTTGTTATTTTTTTACTTTTTTGTATATTGAATTGAAGGATAACACCTTCCATTAATACTAATATTTACTTTAGGGAAATTTGATTCTATTTTAATCCATTTTTCAACTTGAGAATTCATCATGACCAACAAAATATTGTTATTAAAATATTATAATTTGTTCTATAATTTTTTCTTCTGAAAACATGTATTTTAAATACACTAAAGTGTTTAGTGCATTACTGACACAAAGACCTCAATTAATGTTAACTCTTTTTCTCATTCTTAGTGATGATATTAAACATCACCCTCCCAGAGAGGAAATCTCATCAAATTGTGCCCTTTTTTTTCTTTATTTGATTGGTTGTGTGAGTCAGCAATGACCCCAGCCTCTGACCATCTGTGTACTTACTGAAACTCTCAGATGCTTGGTAGGAAGAACCATTATAATAGCTCCACCATTACAGCAAATAATCAAAAACTCTGTAGAGTACAGTAAACTCTGGGAAGCACGGAGCTCTTTCCCATGTTCTGGTGGCTTTAGCATCAGAATCTACAGCCCCGCGAGTGCACAGCTCCATCCCGTTGCTCTTCCTCTCATCCTTGTTCTTCAGCCCCTCATTCTCATAGCATTCTGCTCTTTCTACCCTTTCTTTAGTTGGCTGTACAGACAGGAGATTGTGAGGATTTTTTTTTTGGTAAACCTAAAATATTGCACCCAATCCAGAGAGAAACGACAGCCCAGATGTTCTGAGCGAGAGGACCCTCTAGATCTCTAAGCCAAGCAAGCTAACAAGAGCCTTGAAACTATTTTGTCATTTTTTTTTTTGAGATCATTATTCCCTTTCACTATGTTTTCATTATTTTGGAATGAGGAGTCACTTGTGAGAGGCTGTTTCCGGGCCTGCTGACTAGATGGCAATTTTAGAGACTCATGTCAATGATTGATTTTTTCAATTTTCAAAATACTAAACTACTCCAAGAATTCTTTGCCTACAGTAGGTAGGTCTGGATAAATATTCATCGAATGAGTAAATGAATGACTGCTTCTCCTCTTTTCCCTTCTCTCTGTTTCTCATCCAAAATATTCCCCACAAATTTATATTCTTTATTTCTTAGGAAATATTTTCCCTCTGGATTTTTTTTCTCTTCATTATGTCTCAGGACCTCTAACCTCTCAAATGGGCCTGTATGGGAAAGCGTTGCTGGATTTTTTTGCACATTCCCATCTGGAAGAGGTACCTGATTGCTTTTGTACATGCAAAATTGATAACTCTAGGACATAAAGACAAATACAGTCATATACCGCAGGTCACAGCTACACATCATCCAGTTTCCATGCTCATAGTTAGATTAGATTCCTTGACTCCTTGGTGACCCGACCTTCTCAGGCAGTATTTATCATCTCTCTCCACACAGCTCTCCGCTTTTGTAAACCACCAGCATGGATCTTATCCTCTGCTGTGACTATTGCATATCCCTGACCTTTCAACTGAAAGTATTTAAGGACAAGAATTATATTCTACCTATTTCTCTGTTTCCAGCACCTATAATGGCACTAGTGCTCAATAAATATTTTAAATAAATTGAGTGATCTAATAAACTGCCATGACAAACTGAAAACTGTTCTTCATTTGTTCTGGGGTTCTGGTGGCCCAGGCTCCTGGGTAATGCTGCTTTTATTCATCTTCATTTCTTCTACTGTGATTAACGTCTAACCTATGTATCCAGGCTAGTCAATAAGAAAGAGCTGGCAAAGTTTGCTTCAAGACATATGGTGAAGCAGAAAACTAGACCTTGAGAATTTTCCGAGATCACTCAGAGGATAAACCCTGATCTTATTTTTTTCAAATTTTTATTGTTTGTAGTGCTGGGGATTAGATCCAGAGGCACTCTACCTATGAGCCATACCCCTAGCCTTTTATTTTATTTTGAAACAGAATCTCTCTAAGTTACCAAGTACTGGTCTTGAACTTGCATTCTTCTGTCTCAGGTGTACTGGCTCTTCTCCCAGTCACAAAAGGATAAAAATCCTAGAGAAACAAGTGAAGCACTAGGGGCTTAAGACAACTATTGCACAGTAAGGACTTGTGTTCACTCCACTTAGTTATACAGGAGAAACAAAAGGCAAATAGCAGTAACTAAGTCAACGTTCAGCTTAAACCCCTTCAAAGTTCTCCCTGATGATGGGGTAAGTCCAAACTGATGCACTTGCTTTTCATGATGGTGCCTGTCTTGTCATTCCTGCCACATTTTCCATCTGCCATTTTGCCTTTCAGCAAATGCTCCTGCAGTATCTGGCAAGTTTAGAATACTTCTCATACTATGCTATTTTCAAAATTATTTTTTGTGGTGTGTGTGTGTGTGTGTGTGTGTGTGTGTGTGTGTGTGTGTGTGTATGATAAATGTAAATTCATAAGAAACATCCAAATTTGTACAAAGCAGTCTAGTGCATCCGTCACCCAGTTTCCCCATTGGTGATATCTTGTATAACTATATGTAGTATATTATTGAAACTGGGGAACTCACTATGATGCTTGTTACCTCAATGATTCTGCCCAAACTGTCACTTCTGTTTATGATAATGCATTACTAAGCTCAGTTCAGGTAGCACCTCCTGTGGTGATCTTCTTATAGCCCTTAATTTCTGTTCCCATGGCATCTTGTGTATATTTCTATCTTATTTCAATAATCAATGAACTTCATGGACTATGAACTTACTGGCAAAAGTCCATATTTGATTATTTGTATATTTTTGTTGCCTGGCCCAGTGATTGGCACATTATAGATAAAGAGTACTTACTGAAAAAATGATATACTAAATGAATGTTTCAAGAAAAATAATGTGATTGGTATAGGGAAGAAAAGAAAAAGGAAAGTTAAGATGTAATACTTGAGCTGGGCGTGGTGGTGCACACTTGTAATCCCCGTGCTTGGGAGGCTGAGACAGGAGGATCACACAGGTTCAAAGCCAGCCTCAGCTACTTATATGGCTCTCAGCAACTTAGTGAGACCCTGCTTCCGAATAAAGTATAAAATAGGTCTGGGAGTATAGCCTGGAGGTAGAAAGCCCATGGGTTTTACCCCCAGTACCACCAAAAAAAAAAAAAGAGGTAATTCTTGCATTTTAATTTATTGTTTCATACTTAGGGTAAAGCACAGAAAATAATATCAAAGACATCATGTCTTCAGCACCTATATTTAAGAGATTATACTATTTTGCCATATTTTCTTCACTTTTCTAACTAAAAACAAAAGAAATTAGAGAGGCGGATAATCTCATCGATGAGGTAAAGGTAGCTATGATAAAGTAAATAGCAACATTGCTATGTATGATTGGGTGCATCTTCCAGCTATGCATCTACTCATTAAATATAACATATTTTTTATGTTCTTAAACAGTTTCATAGGTAATATCCCATAGAGAATATCCTTTTTAAATTTTATTTTCTCACTCATTTTTAGAGATTTACTCATTATGATATATGTAGAGCAGACTAATTTATTATAGTTTATACTTGCTATAAGAATAAAGTAGAATGTATATGTATGTATATAATATATAATGTACATATATATATTTTTTTTTTCCTTCTGATAAACCAGAGATTTGTCAGCTTCTCCTTGTAGTTCTGTGTTTCTTTATAAATTTTAATGCTGTGTTGTTAGGAGGCTGCAGGTTCAAGGTTACTTTGTTTTTCTGGTAAATTGTTTATTTTCAGATTATGTAATGTCTCTCTTACCCTTTTGGTTTTTTACATTATTTTTCTATCTATTCACTTTCCAAATCTTTATGTTATTTGTTTTAAATATATTTCTCATAAAGAGTTTATGGCTAGATTTATTTTTAAAAAATGGAGGATTTTTTTAAACCACTGTTTTTAATCTGTTAACATTAGTCATGCTTTTTATTTTATTTAAATGTATTTTACTATATTCTTCTGGTAATTTTTTATTCACCACTAGCTTTTCTTTTTAAATTTTTATGATTTCTTAAATTATAATAGATAGAACAAGTTTCTATTATTTTCCCCTCTATTTAATGTTTAGATGTTATACAATCTATTGATGTTCCTTTTCTTTTTAATGTTTACCCTTAAATACTTAATAGGAGTATTTGACTTGATGATGTCTGAAGTTAACCGAAAATGTCTTTTGCTTAAATAACACAAGGTGCCCAGATGTTTTAACTCTAAGCATCAGTCCCCCATATTCCAAATTATTTTTAATCATACCTTATTTACAACTATACTACCATATTAGTAATTGTTTTTCTTCACTCAGTCAATTCTTACCAGATTGGTTCATATATGAACTATTCTGTTGTCATGCATTTTCAACATTCTTTTGTATGCCCTCCTCCTCAGATCCAAACCCTTCTTCCCAAGGTACATTTTCAGTAGTAAGTCCTCTTGGCATACATGTTTACAACTCTCTTGATTTCTTCCTTACTTTTGTAGATGGGGTTATCTAGAATGAGTATCCTAAGGTGAATTTTTGTTTCTCTTAATACTGGAAGGATATTATTGTGTTGTCTTCTGACAATGTAATTGTCTTCTGAGCAATTTGTCTATGATCTATGTTTGTTTTTAAACTTCCTTTTCCTTTGGCATTGTAAAGTTTCCCTAGGGCATCACTTGATTTATATTTTTTTTACAAAATTCCTTCTTCTGGGGCTTTTTATGCTTCATCGCCTTTGAGATTTGTGACTTTCATCAAACCTGAAAAAATATGGTTATTTATCTTTAGATATTTTACTGTCATCTATAAATACTGATTTGATTTTTTTCTATTATACTATCTCTTAACTTGTCTGTGTGTGTGGTACTGGGGATTGAACCCTGGGGCATTCTACCTCTGAAGTACACTCCCAGCTCTATTTTATTTTTTTATTTGGAAATAGGGTCTCGCTAAGTTGATGCGACTCTCACTGAGTTGTTGAGGCTGGCCTTGAACTTGTGATCCTCCTGTCTCAGCCTCCCAAGTAATGGGATTTTAGGTATGTGCCACCATGTTCATCTCAGCCAACTGTTTTGTTTGTGTATTTTGTAAGTTTTAATTGTGATCTCATGCTGATGGAGACTTGTTTTTCATTTTGAGAAATCTTTATGTTTTGAATTATCCAAAGGTACTTCCTACTTCCTTCTGCTTTCTTCCACCAGTCACTTCAAATTCTCTTGTTAGTTTCTTGGCTTCAGAACTTCAGAATTGCAAAAATAATACAAAATAAGACTCAAACTCATAGTACTCACAGCCCTGGGTATGAGATTTTCATGAAACTTCCCCCTAATGTTGGAACAGGAAGAAGATTCCTAGTCATTTTCCTGAGTCAGTCAGTTACTAGAATCCCTTCTTTATGTATGTTCTCAGCTTCAACTATCAGCTTCAAATAGATAAACATGTCTAGATGTATTCCTCTACCTTCAGCTAAAGCAGTATTAGAGTTCTTATTCATTATTATTTGAATTTCCTCTTTTATCTCTATTTCTTGCAATTATAAAATTCCTTTAACTATCTGGCAGACTCGGCTATGTATTAACATTTGTTAAGTGGATTATATTTTATATACCACTTATAGGTTTAAGTATTGGGACTACTCATGCCATAATATTAAGAAATATGCTATGAGAGTTTCATGTTTTCAACAAGATCAAGAGGCTGACTGTAAACTAGAGATGGACTGATGTCTTCCACTACCTCTGGAGTTTACCGATTTGAATTTAGTAGTTTAGAGCAATTAAAATCCTGCTTCCAAAGTTTTCAATTACACTAGAAAGGTTTACCTTAAACTATGGGCCCTATGTTACTTTGTCTCAGAATTAACAGAGGGTTTGTTTAAAATGTAGAGTTGTTGTCTGATATTCAGATCCACAAAATTAAACATTTTTCAAGTGGAACAATAGCACTTAAAACATTTTTGGGGAAAATTTCTATAAAATAACTACCAAAATTCACTTACTGACTTAGAGATGTCATTCACATGGATCACGATTCCTCTGAGGGTTGAGCACATCTTTTTATATTCTTGTATATTCCATGTAATTTATGTATTCAATGCTCTACACATACTTTGACAAATATTTTCTTTTTTTTTTTTTTTTTGTGGTACTGGGGTTCCTGGAAGCCCTTCTACCTCCGGGCTACACTCCCATACCTATTTTTACATTTTTACTTGGAAACAGGGTCTCCTAAACCAGCACGCGCGGCTGGCTTCGAACCTGCGCGATCCTCCTGTCTCTGCCTCCCAAGCGCGGGGATTACAAGCGTGCGCCACCACGCCCGGCAATAACTGACAAATATTTTCTTATGGTAATCAGATAGATAAATCAAGGCTAGAATCACATAAGAACTAAAAAATGTTGAAGCTTGTCACATATAATCTATTGTTTTAATCACTTCTTTCCCTGGTAGTGGGCCAAACCCTATTCAAGATTTATATTATAAAAGTCAGATCTTTGCTTATTAATTCATCTAGAAGCTGTTAAAGTATGTATTTATTTTATTTTTATACTTTTATTAGCTACATATCATAATGCAGTTTATATCACATATATAAAATTTGTTGCATATAATATAATAATTAAATAAATATTGTCAACTCACAAATAACTACTAAGTTACAGGTAAATCTCACCTGCCATAAGGCCCAATTTCCTCCCTAAAGATACTCATTTTGTTAAAATGTTGAATATGAACTACATACAAAGATAGTTGATTGGCCATTTTTATTTTACTTACTTAATTTATTTATTTATTTTGGTGGTTCTGGGGAGTGAATCCAGGGCTTTGCACTGGACTCTACCACTAAGCTACACCCTGTCCCTGTATCTGAATTAAAATGAGAGCGGAAGTGACTATGATGCCCCTAAGAGAAAATTATTGGCATGGCAAGTCACTCTTCCTTCTATTCTTACCAATAGTGGAGAACACTTATAATCTAGGAGGATAATTGTCCCAAGGGCAAATGAGACTGTGTCTTTTAATTTCCTAAAATAATTGAAATCAAGACTTTAAATTCAATGTCTAATGTCCTTGACAGGCAGGATGAAGGGAAAAAAACAATTTGATGTGGTCATTGTCCTTAGCAGACATGTTGCTTCTTTGGGGACTATCTTTATCTCTGAGTGGTTTGTTCCAAACAAGTCAGGAAAAACCACTTGAATTAAGGTGACAGGATCCCATGTAATATTGAAGGCAACCCTATAATCATTGAGTCAGATGGAAGTAAGTGAAGCTCCATGATAGAATTTAGAAAGTGATATAAAGTCTATGAAATTAAACCCCAGGAAAGGCACATGGTAGCAAAAGTCAAATGCAGTACCATGTGCTCTGCACTCTACTTAGCATTTTCTATACATCAATTCATTTAATTCCTGTTTCAACTCCAGGAGTTCGGAGTTACTATTATGTGAGAAAATTGAGTCATGTAGAGGTTAAATAATTGGTTCAAGTTACACTTCACTAAGAGTCAGTGTTAGGATCCAATACCTCAGATGTTGGTTCTAGAACCTATTCTCTTAATGAAGAGGAAAGCTTTTTTTTAAACATGACAAAAGTTATCAACCTATGGAAAAATATTTACATAACAGACTATATTAAAAATAAAAAAATGTATTCATCAAAAGATAACACTGAGCTGTGTGTAGTAGCACATGCTTTTTTGTTTGTTTGGTTGGTTGTTTTTTCTTTGGTAGTACTGGAGTTCCTGGAAGCCCTTCTACCTCTGGGCTACACTCCCAGACGTATTTTGTATTTTTTTAATTTGGAAACAGGGTCTCTTAAACCAGCGCGCGCGCAGCTGGCTTCAAACCTGCATGATCCTCCTGTCTCTGCCTCTCAAGCGTGGGGATTACAAGTGTGCACCACCTCCCGGCAGCACATGCTTTTAATCCCAGTAGTTGGGAAGCTGAGACAGGAAGATCTGGGTTCACAGCCAGCCTCAGCTACTTAATGAGGCCCTCCACAACTTAATAGGAGACCCTGATTCAAAATAAGGAATAAAAAATTGGGCTGGGGGTATAGCTTGGAGTAGAATGAGCTTGAGTTTAATTCCCAACACCACACACCAAAAAAAGAGAGATAGCACCAAGACGTAAAAAACCCACCTCATGTTCAATATCATTAAAAAAAAATTTGTATCTGGGCCTGGTGGCGCACCCTTGTATTCCCAGCATTCAGGAGGCTGAGACAGAAGGATCGCGGTTTGCGGACAGCCTCAGCTACTTCATAAGGCCCTCCTTAACTTAGTGAGACCCTGTTTCAAAATAAATAATAAAAAATAGGGCAGGGGTGTGGCTGGGAGGTCAAATGCCCCTGGGTTCCATCCCCAGACACACACACACACACACACACACACACACACACACACACACACACAGAATCTTGTAATTCAGTAATAAAGGACTATAACCTAATAAAACAATTTATAAAAACACCTGAATAGGAATTCTAAAAGAAGTTATCAAAATAGCCAATAAGCATGTGAAAATGTGCTAAATATCTTAAATCATCAGGAAACTATCAATAAAAGTCATGACTAAAAAAATTTATAAATATACTAGAATGGCTAAAGTTAAATAGACTGAGAGAGACAGGTGTTGACAGGGATAACAAAGAGGTGGAAATATTATACCCTGTCACATTGCATTCAGGGTATTATCTCTGATTTTCTCCTTCAGTTATGGAGGACTTACAAAGTATAGTGTGTGTGTGTGCGTGCACGTGTGTGTGTGTGTGTGTGTGTGTGTGAGATATGTTATATGTGAAATATATTATTTATTTCATTTTTATACTTTTATTAGCCTCATACAATGAAGCTTATGTCACATATATAAAACTTGTTGCACATAATATAATAATTAAATCAATATTGTCAACTCACTATTAGCTACTAAAAAGTTACAGGTAAATCTCATCTGCCATAAGACCCAGTTTTCTTCTTAAAGGTACTCATTTTGGTAACATGTTGAATATGAACTACATATAAGGATGGTTGGTTGATCATATTTATTTATTTATTTATTTATTTTGGTGATGATATGTATGTATGTATGTATGTATGTATGTATATTGCAATATTTTGCAATACATATACATACTTAAATTTAGATACTTAAATTTGGTTAAGTTGTGGTGGGCCAAAACAAAGAAGTCCGTTAGAAGCTACCCTACTTCACCCTACTAGCTAGAAACCACCTACCCCACCAACTTCAGGTACCATGCTGGCTCATTTCCAAGTGTTCCTTGTAAGAATGAATGAATCTATTTTCAACTTTCCAAATGTATTTTCTCCTAATAGGCAAAGTATTCAGGCTTTTTGAGGTCTATTCCTAGAATAGAATATATTCACATTTTTTATTCTAAATACTTAAGTTAAAATATATTTCATACTAAGGAAGGAAAATGGCTTTGCATGGTTTGGATCTACAGCGCCCCTCAAAAGCTTATGTGCTCAGTGCACCAATATCCATGGTGGGGCTTTCCGGAAGCAAATGAGGTCAATAACTTCATCAGCAGATTAATGAGTTCATAGTTAAGTGGGCATTAGGAGGTGGGCACAGATGGAGGAAGTACATGAGGACATGCCTTGAAGGGAATATTTTATCCCTGGGCCTTTCCCCATGCCCACGACTCTCTACTTTCCAGCTGCCATGACGTGAACAGCTTTGCTCCACCACACCCTCCCACTATGATGTATTGTCTCACCTCAGATCCAGAAGCATGGAGCCAGATAACCATGGACTGAAACCTCTGAATCTGTGAGACAAAAATAAATCTTTCCTCCTCTAATTTTTTTTCAGGTATTTTGTTTCAGCAACAAGAAGCTAACATGATGTTCTTGTTATAAAGATCTTTGATCTTGGAAAATGATGGAAAAGTAACCCTATGCCATCATTTAGACCTATTTCTCTCCTTGTTATTGGTTATATGTTATTGTCAAGAATTAAAAAAAATTTAATCCTGATACTCACCAGAATCATCTGAAGTTTTCCATAAATGTAGCCACACTGGGGCCTCAACCCTGTGAATTTAGATTCAGGTGGTGTGGAGGACTGCTATAGCTCCTTGCCATAGTTTTGATCTTGAAGATTGTTTGAAAGTCCATGTGTTGGAGGCTTGGTGCCCAATCCATGGTGCTATTGGAAGGTGGTGGAACCCGTAGAAGGAGGGGCCTGCTGAAAGGAATTTAGGTAGTTAGGGATGAGCCTTTGAATAGGACATTGGGACCCAAGGCTCTTCCTCTCTCTCTGTTTGCACCCCAGTCACCATGGGGTGAACAGGCTTTCTCTGCCCTGTGCTCTTGTCGTGATGCATTGTGCTGCCCCAGGCCCAAAGACAATATAAACAAGGCACCATGAACCTTGGAACATTGAGTCAAAATAAATATGTCCTCCTTCTATGTTATTTATCTCAGATATTCTGTCACAGTGAGAGAAAAAGAACACATTCTCCATCTGAAGAGTGTTTCAAAACGTCTTAATGTCTACTTATCATTGGAATACCCTGGTTTGATTTTTAGAAGATCTAGGATCCTACTTTACAGAATTCAGCCTTCAAAATTTTAATATTTAAAGCATATAATAATATAAATGTTTTGGTACTAGGGATGGAACCCAGAAGCATTTTAGCTCCAAGTTACACCCCAAACTGAATTTATTTCTTATATTGAAACAAGATCTCACTAAGTTATCAAGGCTGATTTTAAACTTGTGATCTTCCTGTCTCAGCCTCTAAAGTACTGAAATTACAAGTGTGTGCCACCATGCCCAGCTATTATATAAATAAATTTAAAGCCAGGCATGGTGGCTCATGCTTGTAATCCCTGTGCTTGGGAGGCTGAGACAGGAGGATCACACAGGTTCGAAGCCAGCCTCAGCTACTTAGTGAGGCTCTCAGCAATTTAGTGAGACCCTGTTTCCAAAAAAAATATAAAATAGGTCTGGGAGTATAGCCGGGAAGTAGAAAGCCCCTGGGTTTCACTCCCAGTACCAAATAAATAAGTAAATAAATAAAAATATAAAAATAAATAAAAATTTTTAAAAAAATAGAGTTCAATCTTTTTGTCCTGGCATCATATTCATTCTCTCTCTCTCTCTCTCTCTCTCTCTCTCTCTCTCTCTCTCTCTCTCTCTCTCTCTCTCTCCCCTTCTCTCTCTCTTTTTCTCTCTCTCTTTCTTTATTTTTTTTTATTTTTATTTTTTTTTTTTGCGGGTCTGGGGATGGAACTCAGGGGCATTCTACCTCCGAGCTACACCCCCTGCCCTATTTTTTATTCTTTATTTTGAAACCGGGTCTCACTGAGTTGCAGAGGGCCTCACTACGTAGCTGAGGCTGTCTGCGAACCGCGATCCTCCGGTCTCAGCCTCCCGAATGCTGGGATTACAAGCGTGCGCCACCACGCCCGGCTCGTCTCTCTTTCATACACACACACACTCACACACACACTCACTCTCTGGGTGATTTAATAATGTGACATATCTGTTTCAAGCTTATGTCCTATGGTAAAGATTTTTATATTCCAGTTGCCTCATCTGCCCTATTTGTTTTATAGCATTGTGAAATAAACATAGTTGGTTGAAAAATTAAAAAGTACCTTTATGGACTCCTTATAATAATGTTATTTATCTCCCCAATCTCCTTTACTACTTGCCTGAAAAATCTCCATCAGTTCACACAAAATAGAGAAGTACTCCTCAGCTTTGAGTTTTCTAGGAATTATCCAATAAACTAGGAATACAATTCGTTAGGAGTTATAAGAAAGAAGAGGAGACCTACCAAATTGAGATTTGGGGGATTCATTTCATGGCACACTCTGTTCACTCACATTTCCTGCTCTCATGAAACAGGCTTTTGAAGGGCCAAGACTGTACCTGAGGGTCACTCTTAAATTAGAAACAACTACCAAGAGAAGCACATGATTCACCCGTGGAATTAAATGATAAACTAAAATATCTTTGGGAGGAATAAAGAAATTCTCCTACCAAGTATCAATTTAAAATTTCTTCACATATTCATGCAAAGATCACATATTTACCTCCAATTTTCTGGGTCAGGTTGGAAGAGAACAGAAATAGTGACCTTCAGCAGACCAATTTAGGAGGCATGAAAGGCTAAGCCTGTGGATATTGCAGAAAACACAGTGTGGACAGCATGAACATCAATAACAATACTGATCAAGTTAGGCTGAATTATATGAAGCTAAGCAGATGCAAAGGATTGGAAGAGAACTGGAGAAAAAAGATAAGTGTCTTAAATATCTATGCCCTCATCCAAGTGAGAAATAAATTAATGAGCAGAGTGCAGGACCACACACAATATGACATATTGCAGCATACAATGTTTATTTGCTTTTGATTCATGTTTCTTCATTTCTGCATCACCTTCCGCATCAACCTGGTATCAATCTTCACCCTGTTTTCATATCCTGGACTCATTTGCTCTTATTATGAATGTCATTTTCTAACCTTGCCTCCTAACCCACTGCATCCTTTACTTTTATTGTTCTGGTTTTCTGTGAACTCCTCACAGCTCAAAATCTTGATTAAGTGCTTTTGGAGGAAAACAGAATCACAGACAAATCCTCTCTACTCTCAGACAGTAATGATGTCCAATCATACCATTGCATCATGGTGCCTTTGAACGACAAACACGAAGAGAGACAGTTGTTAAAACAACAACAACAACAACAGCAACAACAACAACACACAAAAAAACTCTATTAATTTTTTTTTAACTATAGCAAATTTCTGCTTGTTCTCAGAACTTTTAGTTTCTTATTGGGATCTGGCTATAACATTTCCATAAGGCAGGCTGAGCATCAAGGCAAATAGGAAGAAATATTTGCCTACTCTCAAAAATACATACTGGTTCTGGCACAAATATTGCCATGGAGCCCTAAAACATGACCTAGTACTTCTAACTTGAAAGTGGTAGGATGAGGTTTTGCCCAAAGCACCTCCGTTTTTTATCCCCTTTGAAATCATTTCTGGCATTCTATTGTTTTTGCCAATATTGAAAGGTTTCCACTATGGGCCAAGGATATTCTAGGCCCATGATACACAGATCAAATAATACTATGGCTACAGTGCTGGCCAACAGGGTAGGAAGTGATCACGGAAAAATGTGAGCAAAAATGATACCAGGCCTCTGACCACAGAAATGACAAAAGCCAAATCTGAGAGAAATGGGTAACAGGAGAAAATTCTATAGAGGAGCAAATAAGGCAACCTAACTGAGGGGATTGGAGAGGGGAAGAGGGAAACTCTCTAAAGCACATGGTATACTTAAACAAACATATCAAAGTCAATTACTAAGCCAAGCATGGGAAGGAGGGGTGGGCAGGGAATGGGCAGGAATTGGGTAAGGGCTAATTGGATGATATGCACATGTATGTCTTTACCATCTTTTATCCCATTAAGATGTATGGCTACAATGCACCAATAAAATATTTTTTAAATTTATAAAAAATTTTAAAAAATGACAAAAGCCACACTGGATGAGGATGGGGACTCCCACTGCAATCGCTCTTTTATCAGAGGTGGACAGTAACCAGCTAGGATTGTTGAAAGGAGAAAAAAAAACCTTAAAGTGTTACATATTTATGTTTTTTTAGAGGTTGTTTACTTGGTTCTAGCCATATAGCCTTAAATTATTTTATCTTAATTTTTTGCTTATCTAAATATTCTAATACATACAAATATAAAGAAGCATGTAATTTTTGGTATCTGTTTCTCCAGAGCAGGATACAAACTTAGGTGAATGCAAGCTTGAACCTTCACCTAGTAGGAAATCAGAGGGGCTTTGAGGTATCTTCGTTTCAGATAGTTTTTACTTGTATCATTGTGAGGTTGTTTAGCCATATTATTTAAAGGAGGATTAATTAAAATTTTCTAGCTCATAAGTCACCTCAAACATTAATTTGCATAATAAAACTGTCTAGGCTCTGGCCCTTCAGAATCCCCTTTAGTAAATCTGGAAGAACTGGAATCTGATTTTTTTTTAAAGCATAGCAGGTGATCTTGATAGAGGCAGTCCTGGAAACACACATGGAGAAATAACTTGATGATATATGAGAAAAGACAAAAAACCTTGGGTCTATGGAACAAAAGTAAAAGATAAAATAAGGGGTGTTGAGGGGGAAGCAAAGCTCAAACATTTTTGGGGGGCTGAGTTTGAGGAATAACTTTTAGTTTGTTCTTTTTCATCATAAACATATTTCTCTATGGACTTGCCTTCCCATACAGTTTCTGGTGGAAAAATTGTTCTAGATTATAATGACACTGAATATTTAATGTGCACAACACAGTGAGCCAGGCCCTGTGGAAAACACATTAAGCACATCACCATTTAATCCTCCTAACAATTATAATAATAATATATTTATCCTAATTACACAAGGTAACCAATAGGTAATGAAAGTCATTTGGTCAAAAAGCTAGTAGTGATGAGCTGGGGTTCCACATCTGTCTCCAAGCCAGGGCTCACCTGCCTCTCGTCATACAGTGATGCCTCCCCCAAGTTTGTTTTTATTCATTTATCCGTAGAACAAGTTCAATATGCCTTAACTTATTAGTTAGCTATTGTTTTTTATTTTCCTAGTCAGTTTTATTAGCTATAAATGCACATTTGGTTTCATTGGAAACAGGAGGAAGGACAGCAGCAGGTGTGACACTTAGCCTGTAGAATTCCTAGCCGATTGGGTTGGTCTTGAAAAGCTCTTTTTTCTCCCATCTCTCCTAAGGCCAAATATAGTTTTCTAAGACCTTCTAGAAATTAATTTGTTTTTTCTACTCCTTCCTTCCTCTCTCTGTCTTAGCCTTACTCTCCATCTCTTAGTGCATACTTCAGGCTGATGTAAGCCCTAAGAGCTTGATTTGTGACATAGTCATAAGTCATAAAATAATTAACTAGTGTTTTCCATGTAATTTTTTCCCCACACATTAGGGAGAGCATCTGATTTCTTATGTTTTGTGACAGACTAATTTTGCTTTGCATAATGTTCTCCAGTTCCATCTATTTCCCTGTAAATGGCAGAATTTTGTTCATTTTTATGGTTGAATAAAATTCCATTGTGCACATAGCATAGTTTTTCAATCCATTCACCTGTTGATGGACATCTTGGTTAGTTTCATAGTTTGGCAATAATGAATTGTGCAGCTATGAACATAGATACACATGTATTAGTTTAGTAGTTTGGTTTCCATTTTTTGGGTAGATACCCAGAAGTGATATTGCGGGATCATATGATAAGTTCCTTCTCATTCTTCTGAGGATCCTCCATACTGGTTTCCAAAGTGGCTATATTAATTTGTAATCCCATCAACAATGTATTAGAGTTCCTACTTCTCCATATCCTTGCCAGCATTTATTGTTGTTTGTGTTTTGAATGACTGCCATTCTAGATGCAATTAGGTGAAATCTCAGGGTAGTTTCGATTTTCATCTCTCTGATTGTTGATGTTGAGCATTTTTATACAAGTATTAGCCATTTGTATTTCTTCTTTTGCGATGTGTCTATTTAGTTTACTTGCTCATTTTTTGGTTGGGTTATTTGTTTTCTTAGTGCTGAGTTTCTTGAGTTCTCTATATTGTCTAGATATTAGTCCTCTATTGAAGAAATAGATGGAAAATTTTTCTCCCATATTTTTGGCTCTCTGTTGAGGTTTCTTGATAGTTTCCTTTACTTTACAGAAACTGAAGGACTGAATTCTGATTCATTACCAGCCTTTAATTTTTTGTGCCTTTGGAATCTTTTGCAATTGTTTACTGAGTATTTACTCTATGTTTCAGGTTACACATAGACTTGGGGACACAACAGTGACCAAAACAGACAAAAATCCCCATCTTCCTATAGCTATCTTCTAGTAAAAGGCAGACATAAAGTAATATAAATAAATAAATAAAAGATGCATAGTGTGTCAGCTGGTGACAGTTGCTATAGAGTGTGGCAGGGAAGGGCTGTTGTTAACATGTAAATCTCTCTAGATGTGTTGAAAGTAGACTCTGGAACTGCAGAGCATTTGTGGGTTTTTTTTTTAGGATCAGTCAATGGGACTCAAAAAGGCAGTGGCTTAAAAATTGATTATTTCTTTCATGGAGCAGTTTGTATTGTGATCAGGATTGGTAAAATGGCTATTTCAGGACTTTGTTATCCCCTGGGAACTTCACTCTTCTTAGAGTCAAAATGGCTGCAATCCAATCTATGGAGAAGGCAGAAGGGAAAGAAAGAGTTGTATTCTTTTTTTCTTTTAAGGTCATGACTCAGATGTTATATGATCTCTTTTATTCACAACCCATTGGCTGGGGAATCCAGGCATATAGACACACTCACACTGCAAAGAACATAGGGAAATGATGTCTCTGGTGGTCATTTGCCCCTATAAAAACTAGTAGTTTAGAATGGTGGCTCTTAGTATGTGTGGTTTCTGGGGTAACAGCATCAGAATTTACTGGCAGTTTCTTAGAAAAGCAGGTTATCAGTTGTTATCTAAATCTACTGATCTGAAACTCTGGCGTTTATGGATTTCCATTGTAAATTATTAGTTAAAAGAGGCTGAGTCTGAATACTAAGGATAGGATGCAATATTACTAGTTTCATTTTAGACTGTAAGAAAAGCATTTTTTTCTTTTAGTTTCTTAGTGTTATGTTGGCTCTGCCTACAAAGGATTTTGAAAGAAAAGTACACAGACAAAATATCACTTCTATTATCTTATTAGGCTATATTTATTCTTCTGCTTTGTTTTCTTTGGTTTCCATTCCATCTTGTCAGAAAACTACTAAGTGTTGTCAAGTTAATTGATATTTCCAAGATATCTTAAATATCAACACATCAGAATGAACAAGTGAAAATTTCCACATCTGTTTATAGGAAACAAAAAAAAAAAACACGCTTTCTGGGAAAGTCACTCAATTTTCACCTGTATTTAAAGAGAGTTGTCTAACGGAGACAGTTAAAAATGGAATAGAAAGTTCAAAATCAGCACCAGTTCTGAAACCCTAGGCAAATCACTAGAAATTGGGCCAGAATTTGGTCACCAAATAGCCTCTAGAGGATAAGGCATTTTTTATGAAACAGAAAGGGATATTTTATATTGAAAAAAGATATAATTCAACCAAAGTGTTATTATAGTCATAATTTCAAAAATAGATAAAATTAACAAAATTATGATTAAAACAAGAATCCACATACGAACATACCATGGAAGTTGCATCTTCATGGGGATGTAAATCAGACAAAATATTCCCACACAGTAGGATTGCACAATCTTAGTCACCCTGGCCCGACTCAGTCAATGCTCCTTTTTGAGGTGCTTGTGGCCTTCAGTAGGCTGCTCCTTTCCTCTCTCATCACATTTTTCTAAAGCAAATTGTGGCCTGTAGATTCGTAACCTCAACAAAAGCTATGGAAAAACAATCAAGCAACAAGCCAGGGATGGAGGTGCACAGCTAAAATCCTAGGACAAAGGAGGCTGAGACAGGAAAATAACAGGTTCAAGCCAAGCCTCAGCAACTTAGTGAGACCCTCAGCAATTTATCAAGGCTCTGTTTCAAAATAAAAAATAAAAAATGTTTGGGGTGTGGCTCAGAGGTAGAATGACCCTGAGTTCAATCTGTAGTGCCAAAAAATTTAAAAAATTAAAAAAACATAGAATTCAAACACTAATATATTGGTTAAAATTTTGAGAAGGAAGAATACATTTTAAGTTCTTTCCAGAAGATTGTGGCAAGTAATCAGCCTTGGGAACCAATGTTCTGAAGGATTGAATTCTGATTTGGTACCAGTTTAAAGTGCCACATCTCTGTGGCCATGTTTTCCCATCTTACTGAGCAGCATGCTATGCCTGACTCCACCCTAGCTCTGGCATCTCTTGATCTCAGAAGTTTCTCTCTGGAGCATGTGTTTCCTAAGTCTGGTTGATCAGTGGCAATAAATAAAATTTCTGTGCAAAAATCACAAAATATCTCTCCCTCTAAAGCAGATTCCAGTTTCCTTTATTTTCTTACTTTTTTTTTCTCCCTGAATACTTTCATTCCTTTTTTAGAAACTTTGCAGCAAAAGGCTTTGGAGTCAGATAGTCCTGAGTCGGAGTCCTGGCTCCAAGTATAAGCTAGATCATTAGCAAGATGTACATCCTCTCAATGGCTTTATTTCCTTACCTGTCAGCAGGATAATAGCTGAGATTATTATTAAAACAATCACAAAGATTGTTTAATGAGGAATTTTTATAGAGCATTGAACACCATGCCTGACATACAGCAAGCATTCAATAAACATTAGCCATTAGCATTAGCTCTTTTTTTTTTTTCCTACAACTGCAAGAAAAGAGTCAGAGGGACTGTGTTAAATATATAAAAAACTAAAGCCTGCATTTAAACCACGGCTTGTCAGCCAAAAAGCTTTTAAACCTCCCCTGTCTTTCAATGGACCAAAAAGCAAATGGACAAAGTTTAAAGCTGAAGTGTCAGGCAGGTCGTGTGACCCAACACACTGGGCTCGCCGGTGGTGAGCACAAACCCCTAAGCACAGCCAGGAGATGAAAGAGTGAAGAAAGAGTTATTACTTGCAGCAAGTAGAGAGAACTTTGGGGCTATTTACCAAAGCAGCAGCTCCCTAAACAAAGGGAACAAGGGACTTTTAGTAGGGAAACTTATGCATATTCATATCGGAGAGTTCTGGGCACATTCTCTAGCATGCTCTGTTCGAGATCATTTCTTTTCCATAAGTTATATGTTCAGAAATAGTGGGCAAATATGCTTCCAGGGTAGACAATTTCTCATTAGAATAAGTTTATGTTGAGCAAAGTTTGCTCTGAGTGACTGGGAGAAAGCCTGAGCAGCCTTGGCTGATTTAACCCATTTCCCTATAGTTCTCTCTAAGAGATCATTACCAGAAATGTAGAAATGACTTTAAAGAAGGCCGGGTGTGGTGGCGCACGCTTGTAATCCTCGCGCTTGGAAGGCGGAGACAGGAGGCTCGCGCAGGTTCGAAGTCAGCCACGCTGGCTTAAAAGACCCTATTTCCAAAAGTAAAAAAGTATAAAATAGGTCTGGGAGTATAGCCCGGAGGTAGAAGGGCTTCCAGGAACCCTAATACTACCAAAAAAATAAAATAAAAAAAGGAAAAAAAAAAGAAATGACTTTAAAGGAAGTCAGACGTTCCACCCCACCCCTAGATCCCAAACACAGGTACTTAACTCTATAAATTCTTGCCTTGCAGTTAACAATAGGACAGATACTATTAGTGGCATTGAATTTTTGATGCTGAGAACTAACTAAAAATTAGAGTTGAATTTTTCAAGAACATATGATCATCAGTCTCCAGCTAAAGTTTAGCCACCGTGAGATTTTGATCTCTTCATCCCCTATAAATAAATATGTAACAAGTCTCAAAGCCATCATCATTATTTAAGAGCCAAACCTCTCTTGTTCAGCTTGTCAGTGATGATGTAAGTAAAATAATGGAAAATCTTAACTGCTTGATATGATACTTCTTTACTTGTCTCGAGTATGTTCTTTTGCTCTCCCAAAAATTCATAAGGATCTTTATATTTATGAGGTATTACATTGATATTATATTAAGAGGTGTGTGTGTGTGTGTGTGTGTGTGTGTGTGTGTGTGTGTGTGTGTGTGTAGTGCTGAGAAATGAACTCAGGGCCTCATGCATGCTAGGCAAGTGCTCTACCACTGAAATAGACCCCTAGCCAGTAGATTAAGGATTTTTTTAAACAATTTTTTATTGACCATAAATAGTATTCATTTAAACTATATTTGGTGCCCTCTCCCCCCTGCCCCCATTTTCTCTTCCCCTCTCCCACCAATGGTTGTCCAGGTTAACCATGTCTTATTCATAATTTTACACATGTTTAGATGTAGACCCTCATTAATCAAGATCAGCCTTTCTCCTCTCCTATCTTTCCATTAAAACTTAGCTAGTATTTCCCCTCTAATATCTGGAGTCCCACTGGTATCCTCTGTGTTTCCTAGTTTGGGCATATTAGAGGAAACATGTGTATCTCCTTCTGTGCTTGGCTGATCTCACTTAACATGATGCTCTCCAGGGCTTTCCATCTTCTTGCAAATGATATAATTTTGTTCTTCTTTATGGCTGAATAGAATTCCATTGTGTGTATTTCCCACAGTTTTGCTATCCATTCATCTGTTGATGGTGATCTGGGTTGGTTCCATATTTTGGCTATTACAAATTGTGCTGCTATGAACATAGATATGCATATGTTGCTGTATTTCTCTGAATTCAACCCCTTTGGAAAGATACCCAGGAGTGGTATAGCTGGATCATATGGTGGATCTATTCCCACCTTTCTTAGAAATCTCCACACAGATCTCCATAGTGGCTGAACTAGTTTGCATTCCCACCAACAGTGTAAAAGAGTTCCTCTTTCCCCACATCCTCGCCAGCATTTGTTGTTGTTTGATTTCTTCATGCTTGCTACTCTGACTGGGGTTAGATGGAATCTCAGTGTAGTTTTGATTTGCATCTCCCTGATGGACAGTGATGAAGAACATCTTTTCATGTATCTATTAGCCCTTTGTATCTCTTCTTTTGTGAAGTGTCTATTTAGTTCATTTGCTCATTTCTTGATTGGGTTGTTTGTTTTGCTAGTGTAGAGTCTTTTGAGCTCTTTGTATACTCTGGATATTAGCCCCCTATCAGAATGGTGGCTGGTAAAGATCCTTTCCCATTCTGTAGGCTTCCTCTTTAGGTTATTGATAGTTTCCTTTGATGAGAAGAAACTTTTTAGTTTGATGTTATCCCACTTGTTTATTCTTGCTTTAATTTCCTGAGCTTTGGAAGTTTTGTTGAGAAAGTTACTTCCTGTGCCAATATGTTGTAGTGTTGAACCTATGTTCTCCTCTACTAACTTCACAGTCTCAGTTCTAATTTCTAAGTCTTTGATCCATCTTGAGTTGATTCCCATGTTAGGTGAGATATAGGGGTTTAGATTCATCTTTTTACAAATGGTTAGCCAGTTCTCCCAGCACCACTTGTTGAAAAGGCTGTCTTTTCTCCAGCATATGTGTTTGGCCCCTTTGTCAAAGATTAATTGACTAAAGATGTGTGGGTTTGTTTCTGTAACTTCTATTCTAATCAACTGGTCAGTATATCTGTTTTTGTGCCAGTACCATGCTGTTTTTACTACTATTGCTCTATAGTATAGTTTGAAGTCTGGGATTGTAATGCCTCCTGCATGTTTCTTATTATTGAGAATTGCTTTGGCTCTTCTAGGTCTTTTCTTTCTCCATATGAAGTTCATGATTTATTTTTCTAGGTCTCTGAAGAATGTCACTGGTATTTTAATGGGAATTGCATTGAACCTATAGATCAGTTTTGGCAGAATGGCCATTTTGATGATATTTATTCTGCCTATCCATGAGCACGGGAGATCTTTCCATCTTCCAAGGTCTTCTTCAATTTTTTTCTTTAATGTTTTATAGTTTTTGTTGTAGAGGTCTTTTACATCTTGGGTTAGGTTTATTCCTAGGTATTTTATTGGTTTTGAGGTTATAGTGAATGGAATTGTTGTTTTTGTTTCTTTCATTGTGGATTTGTTGTTGGCATAAAGAAAGGCCACTGATTTCTTTAGGTTGATTTTGTAACCTGCGACTTTGCTGAATTTGTCAATCAGTTCCAGAAGTCTTTTGGTTGAGTTCTTTGGGTCTTCCAGATAAAGGATCATGTCATCTGCATATAAAGATAACTTTACTTCCTCTCTTCCTATGTGGATTCCTTTGATTTACTTCTCTTGTCTGATTGCTGCAGCAAGAGTATCAAGGACTATATTGAAAAGGAGTGGTGATAGTGGGCATCCTTGTCTTGTTCCTGACTGTAGCGGAAATTCTTGCAGTTTTTCCCCATTCAATATAATGTTGGCTTTGGGTTTGCAGTATATTGCCTTGATGATGTTGAGGTACTTTCCTTCTATCCCAATTTTTTGCAGTGTTTTTAACATAAATGGGTGTTGGATTTTGTCGAATGCTTTTTCAGCATCTATTGCTATGATGATGTGGTTTTTGTTCTTGGTTCTATTTATGTGGTGAATAACATGTATTGATTTGCGTATGTTGAACCAGCCTTGTTTTTCTGGGATGAAACCGACTTGGTCATGATGTATTATTCTCTTGATATAGTTTTGAATGCATATAGCTAGTATTTTGTTTAGAATTTTTACATCTATGTTCATTAAGGATATTGGTCTGTAGTTGTCCTTTCTTGAGGTATCTTATTTGGTTTGGGGATTAATGTGCTACTGGCCTCATAGAAGGAATTTGGAAGAGTTCCATCTCTTTCAACTTCCCCGAACATGTTATGAAGTATTGGTATTAGTTGTTCACTGAAGGTTTTGTAGAATTCAGCTGGGAACCCATCTGGGCCTGGGCTTTTCTTTGGTGGAAGAATTTTTATTGCCATTTCTATTTCTTTGGTTGTTATTGGTTGGTTTAGGCTTGCTATGTCCTCTTGGTTGAGTGTAGGAAGGTTAACTGTGTTTAGAAATCTGTCAATTTCATCCAGGTTTTCAAATCTATTGGAGTATAAATTTTTAAAGTAGTTTCTGATAATCTTTTGAATTTCTTCACTATCTGTGGTGATATCTCCTTTTTCATTTCTAATTTTGATAATTTGAGTTGATTCTCTTTTTCTTTTGGTTAGGTTGGCCAGGGGTTTATCAATTCTATTAATCTTTTCAAAGAACCAACTTTTTGTTTTATTGATTCTTTGAATTGTTTTTTTTGTTCTCTATTTCATTTATTTCTGCTCTAATTTTGATGATTTCTTGTCTTCTGCTGGCTTTGGGAATAGACTGTTGCAGAATTTCTAGATCCTTGAGTTGTGTCATCAGGTTCTTTACTTGGTGGTTCTCCGTCCTTTTTATTTGGGCACTCAATGCAATAAACTTTCCTCTTAGTACTGCCTTCATGGTGTCCCATAGGTTTTGGTAGGTTGTGTCTCTGTTTTCATTTGTTTCCATAAATTTCTTTATTTCTTCCCTAATTTCTGCTCTTACCCATTCATCATTCAATAGTGTATCATTCATTCTCCATGAATTTGAATACTTCCTTTCAAGTTTCCTGTTGTTGATTTCTACTTTTATTCCATTGTGGTCTGAAAAGATGCATGGAACTATATTACATTTTTTGAATTTGCTGGTATTTTCTTTGTGTCCCAGGATGTGATCTATTTTGGAGAAGGTTCCATGGGCTGCTGAGAAGCATGTGTATTCTGTTGTTCCTGGTTGAAATACTCTGAAAACGTCTATTAGGTCCATTTGGTTTATGGTTTACTTTAGTTCTAAAGCGTCTTTACTCATCTTTTGCCTTGAAGATCGATCCAGTGGTGTGAGAGGCATATTAAAGTCTCCCAGAATTATTGTATTTGGGTCTACTTGGGATCTTATGTCCAGAAGGGTTTGTTTTAGAAATGTGGTTGCACCCATATTTGGGGCATAAATATTTACTATCATTATATCTTCTTGGTGTATTGTTCCTTTTAATAAAAGGAAGTGCCATGATTTGTCTCTTTTGATGTGTTTTAGTTTAAAGTCTGTTTTGTTGGATATCAGGGTTGCTACGCCTGCTCTTTTTGGTCACTGGTGGAATGGTATATCTTTTTCCATCCTTTCACGTTCAGCCTGTGAATGTCTTTGGCTGTGAGGTGAGTTTCTTGCAGACAGCATATATTTGGATTATGTTTCCTAATCCACATTGCCAGTCTATGTCTTTTGATTGGTGATTTAAGTCCTTTGACATTAAGAGATATTATTGAAATATGATTTTTGTTTTCTGCCATTTTGTGTTCTGTCTACTCTTGGGTGGTGTGATCTTTCTTCTTTACTTAAATGGCCCACTTATTAACTTCCTCTCTTCTCTGATTCTGAAGTCTGCTTCTTTTTTCTTCCTTATGGTTTATTTCTTTAAGAATTTTCTCTAGTGTTGGCTTTGAATTCATGAATTTTTTGAGATTCTGTTTATCCTGAAAGACTTTGGTTTCCCCATTGATCTTGAATAGTAGTTTTGCTGGATAGATGAGCCTTGGTTGGAAGTTATTTTCTTCCAGGGTCTGAATCACGTCGTACCAGTCTCTCCTAGCATTCCTGACCTGGGTTGTATAGTCTTGGGTGATTCTTATTGTTTTGCCTCTATATGTCACCCGTCCTTTTGTTCTCACTGCTTTTAAGATTCCTTCCTTGGCCTCTATGCTGGTCAATTTGGTTATTATGTGGCGTGGAGTGGTTTTTCTTTGGTCCTGTCTCAGTGGAGTTCTGTATGCCTCCTGGACTTGAAGATTCAAGTCTCTTTCCATATTTGGAAAATTCTCTGAGATTATTTCCTTGAAGATATTACAGATGCCCTTGGTCTGCACCTTTATCCCTTCCTCAATGCCTATTATCCGTAAATTAGGGCACTTCATATTATCCCATAATTGCTGGATGTTTAGGTTTTGTTGCTGTAAAGATTTCTGTATATCGCTGACTGTGTTTTCGGTTTGGGATGTACTGTCTTCTAATATTGATATTCTGTTTTCCATTTCATCTAATCTTCCAGAATTTCTCTCTATTGCTGTCTTCATTTCACTTATCGCCTCTTTCATTTCATTCCAGACCTCTTTCTGATTCTTTTTTAGTGTTTCTAATTCACCTTTAACCTCCTCTATACTTGTTTTAAATCCTTTCATCATATTGAACATCAAGATTCTGAACTCCCCTTCTTGCATTTCTAGTAGGTCAGTATTCGTGATTTCTGCTGTCTCTTCATAATTCCTGGTTCTCCTATTTATAGCGTTCTCTGTCCTGTTTTTCTGATTTCTACCCATCGTTCATGAGTAATGTGCTTAGTAAAATCTTAATATTAGGAGTTTAGGGGTATTGGCTAGTCAGCAGAGCCTTTCCAGTGTTGAGGGCGGGTGATGTGTGAGGAGCTGGGGTGATTGGTAAAGGAGTCGGATTAGGTAGAGGATATGTTAGGTTGAGAAAGACTGTAAGTATGATAAGGTAATAACTTGCTAGGAATGAGAGAGTGTTAACTACTAGGACTCTTGTCGTTAGTAGAGTAATTATGGATATAAGAAATACTTTGAGTATTAAACCAGGAGGTATATTATGGGGAAAAGTTTTGGGGGAGAAAAGTATGTAGGTTAGTGTGGGAAGGTTTGTAAATAGGGATGATGGAAGGAGCAGACAGACATAAAAAAAAAAAAAAGAATCCACACAAGATACCAAGACTATTATGTAATCCCAGAAAAAGGAAGGAAGACCAATCAAAGGCAGAGAATGAAAAAAAAAAGGAAGGAAAGAGGAAGAAAGAGGAAAAAAGAACAAGAATAAAATAAAAGGAACTAGCAGCTGTGTGAAATAAAAAAAATAAGGCAAACTATCATATATATATATATATATATATATATATATATATATATATATATATATAAACAAGTTAAAGTAAAAGAAGTGTGGGTTAAAAGAAAAAAAAAATAATACAGCAATAACCATCCCAAAACAAAAGCACTGTAAAAGAAAATAAAATAATACATCCACATTAAAAGTAAAACAAACAGTCCTCCTTATTTACGCATATGGGGTCAGGTCCATATAATATGTGCGTATCTGATTTCTTTGGTAGCTTTCAGAATACCATCCAATGTCTCTTAGTTTTCTTTGTACTCTATTTTTATCTTCTTAGGTCACTCTGGGTGTTTGGACACCTTTCTCTCCTTTAGCTGCTTTAGATTTATGTGTCTGGATGTCTGGTTTCACTGTTATTTGATTCTGTATAATTCACAGGTTCTGCGAGATTCTAACCTGTGGTCAGCACCTCTGCACTCACTACCCTAGCTTCCAGCCTGTGTTTCCCTACAGCAGGGTGGAACCTCCCCCTGAGGTCCTGTGCAGATACTGTGGCCCAATGGATTTTCTTGTGTCTCTGGAAATTCCAGCTGGGCTAGCCTGTGTGGTCCCAAGATGTACCCTGGGCAAATGGATGCTGATTCCTGGATGCCCACACTTACTGCCAGAGCTCTGCCTATTCCGAGAGTGCAGGCTGGATGCGCTGCTAATACTGGACCCAAGTGAGAGTAGATGCAGCTGTCTATTGCTGCTGGTATGATCTTCCAAGGTGTATTGAGCTGTGTTCTCACTTAGAACTAAGCATCTGGCTACCAGGAGGGTGGGAACACCCAGCGGTGGGCCAGGGGTGCAGGGTAGGTGCTCAAGGGTCCAGTGCGCGGTGTCCAGCAATGGTCTCTGCCTCCCGCGGGACGTAGAAGCTGGGGGTGCCCCAAGGAGATTTCCAGGTCACACAGGGCTTTTGCAGCATGGAATGCAGGCTCTGGCAAAGTGGCAGGGGCTAGACACACAAGCAGGCTCCAGTTTAGGGGTGGCAGTGGTACAGGCACTGACTACTAGCAGGGGACCGTGGCACAGGCAAGATGCGCGAGGAGAGTGCTCAGTTCTGAGGCTTGGGCCCGTGCTGGGGGGTGGGGCAGCGCACACGCTAGGACCCCAACTTACCAGGGTGCCCTCAGGTACCTGACTTGGTGCAGGAATCCGTGGGAGTCTCTATGCAGTTGTGATCCAGTCACTGGTGATAATATAGAATTCCGATGTGGGTGCTGCTCGCTGCTTAAGATGCGGTCCTAAGTCCGTTTTTAGTCCCGTATTATCTTGCCGCGGTAATATCGGGCAGGCAGCTCCTCGGGCAGCTGCAAAAGCAGCCCGCCGATCCGCGTTCGATCAGCGTTCCGATTGTATCTGCAGCAGGTCCCATGTCCGATCTTTGTTCTTCTTCTTCAAGTTCAGGGTTCCGCCGAGATACCTGGGCTGGCGGACTGGTTACCTTCGATACGCTTGGCGCTCCTTCTCCAGCGGGATTCCCCGCTGCTCTGTCGGAGTCTGCACTCTGGGCTCGACTCCTCCTCCGCCTCCGCCTCCTCGTCGCTCCCCAAGGATTTTGAATTGATCAGAAAGAGACAGAAACCAGGGGCTTCTTTTTTCTTTTAAAATTATTTTTATTGTACATATTTATAGGTACAATGCAATAATCTGATATGTGTATATAATGTACAATGAAAAAAGGGCCTAATGTAAGATAGAAATGTTAATCAAGTAATTGAACATATATATAATTATAAAGTGATAAAAAGCATAAAAGAAAAGCTCAAGTGAAGAGATCAAATAACAGTGTTGTCTGATCTAACAGGACAAGATGGCTTTTTTTGTGAAGAGCTCAAGAAAAGAAAGTTAACCAGGCAAAGAGAAAGGGATCTGGGGAGAAGCAGTGAGTCAGGATGGCAAGGCCCCAGGTGTGGGGGGATGCTCCTTCCAGGAATGGAAAGACCAGTATACTAGGAGCACAGCAAGGTGGTGAGCAAGGCGCATGGGGTCCAGGGTCAGGGTGCTTTCCCTTGGCACTTTTGACATTTGGGGCTGGATGCTTCCTTGCAGTGGGCAGCTGCCCCGTACATGATTTTAGCCACATCCCTGGCTCCTACTCACCAGATGCCAGTAACATCTCTTCCTCTTCAGTCGCAACAACCTAAAGTGTTTCCAGATATTGCCAGATGTCCTCTGGTGGAGACAGGGAAACAAAACTCTCCAAGAGCAGAGTCACTAGATTCGAGCACATGGAGCTCTCTTCACCATATAGGACTTGGGCCCTCATTTTCTTATATGAAGAGCAATGAGAAACTGACAAAAGAATTTTATAAGAATGGTTATGTAACAGATCTATGGTAAAGATAGACATCTCCTTTCTTCTGTAAAATAATCATATTACCTCCTAATGTAGCCCCCTCTAAACCAAGATTCAGACTTCTTTGTGTGATTCTTATCACTCACCATGTGAATGCATATGCTTAGCTATCAATTATGTTCACAGAGTATCCAAACATTGGTTTTGAGCATATTGTTGTCACCATCGCAGAGTTATAATTATGAATCCTGCAGGGCTCGTTACCAATTCATATGTTCAGTAAATTAGAACTCTCCAAAATGTATTTTGTGGGAATCAAATGTATATCAGGCTGTTTTCCTGAGAAAAAGATATTTGGAGAGGTTTATGACTATTTGGTTTTTCTTTATTAGTCAAATGAGAAATAACTGTTGCTCAGCCAAGGATGTGCTTTGACTTCTTTTATCTTTTTATTCTAAGTACTCTAAAGGTGGCCTTGTTTTTTTATATTCAGATTTAGCATTTGGTAAAGCCAAATGAAAAACACACACTGTCTGGCCAAGGGAAAACTGGCCTTGATTCCAGCCTCAGATGTTCAAACAAAGCATCCTTGGCAGATGTATTTTTCTTCTATAATTAAAAAAAAAAGACATCAAGGTAACAATCTCGGACCAGAGGTGATGAGAGATACTAATGAGCAATATTTATGCAAACTTTGAGAGAGTTAATGGTTGACTCTTTTCAAAAGGCTGAACTTTTGGGGGGATGGAGAACTGGAAGAAGAAAGGGGGAGGAGGGCTGAAGCTGCTGAGGGGAAGAGGAAGGAGGAAAGAGTAACCAAACCCAAAGCCACGATGATTGGAGGCAGAAGGAGCCATCACTCTGCGCTCTGTCCTCCAGAAAACTGGTGGTGAGTGATCTACAGTGTTCTAACAAGAGTGAGTTACCCACATGTTGGAGCGAAATCCTATCAAAGAAGAGGCAGCCAACCTAGTGGCTGGCATAGGAGTTGGTGGGCATAGAATCTCTAATGCAATGCCTGGGCGAAGGTCCAGCTGATACAAGGACGTCCAAGTGACCAATTGTCCCATGTCTCACAGAGTGCAGCATATCCTGGGATCCAGGACTTTCAGAGCTTGAACTTAGTCTCAGGCAAATATGGCTACCTTGTTTGTCTACACATATAATGCATCCTTCTACAGAGGACCATTGCAAAAATTCAGAGCCAGACAGCTTTAGCTGCAACACTAGCACCAGGAGCAGAACCTGATCAAGCAAGATCCCCAGCACATGGGGCAAGTGCTGCTTAAGCTCTGGAAGCTTAGCTATGCTAAATATGGCTGTAACTAGAAAATATCTCGATCTGAACCCTCCTTCAACACTGTAAAACAATCTCTTAATTTCCATAACTCCCAATGATCTCTTCTAAATAGTCATTGCTGTTAATATTATACTAACTTACAACATTTTCTGCCACTTTATGTATCTGCTATTAGACATATGCATGTCGTGAGAACAGTGTGACTTCAAGATAGATATGAGCTTCTGTCTTCTCCCTGAGGGGCCTGTACACAACAGAAAGACCCATGGAGTAGAGGGAGATGGAGAGCTAAATGAGAGATCTGTATTTGAAATTGAATGTTTCATTTTAAAGATAGATACAGATCATTAAAATGATTAAAAATCTATCCAAAATACTACAAATTAGTCAAACTATTATTGTCCTCTGGAAACCTTGAGTGGTTTGAGGAAAGGGATAGTGTCTAGCACATCATCAATACCTAGTGCTTGGTGCACAGTAGATAGTCCAAAGGTTTTCTTAAAGATGGACTCAAAGCATGCCCTGTTTCATTATTTCTTCTTGTGTTATTGAAAATCTACATTTTCCCCACTACACTGAAGAACACAAGAACAGGAGCAAAATTAAATGCTAGGAGCAGTACCATAAGCACAGTTTTCCATGTAAACACACTGATGCCTCATGCACAAAAGGTTAGGTAAATATGCAGCCTGGGAATGAATAGTTACAACCAGGGGAGTTGGAAGAAAGGGTTTGATTTAATGGCAATGCACTTAAGTTTACCTCATTCTAATTTCTTTTAAGTCTGAGACATTTGGATCTGAGCCTGTTTCCTAGATAGAAGGGCTTCTTGTAAAAATACACTCTTGAAGTCACACTATTCTCCAAACATGCATATGTCTAATAGCAGAAATAACTGGATATATGAAGTGGTAGAAAATGTAAGTTAGTATAAAATTAACAGCAATGACTATTTACAGGAGATAATGGGGAATTATGGAAATTAAGAGATTGTTATATAGTGTTGAAGGATGGTTCAGATTGAGAAACTTTCCAGTAGGGAGAAGAGAAAAAGTGAAAAAAATAAGAAAATATAGAAGAAAGGATGAGGAGGTTAAGCTGAAAAAAAAGATATCACTGTTATTATAAATAAAATAATATGTGCATTAAGTTACATGTAATATGATATTTTATTCAGTTATTTTATACTCATTGTGTCACAGCCAGTGTCCTAAGTATGTGATAAAAATTTATTTATTTAGTCCTCACAGAAATTAAATGGATGATCACAGGGACTATATGGATGCTGAATCTATTGACTCAGTTTAGAAAGGAAGAGAGACTTTTGGAGGAGTTGAGTTACTTGCCCAGAGCCTCTAAATCAGGACTCAGGGTAGTGAATTTGGCTTCACAGTCTATGTTCTCATGCAGCAGGCACCTATGATAGGAAATCACAGAGGAACACACACCTTTAGGAGAAACATGGAAAGTCAGGTGTAGGCAGTGACATATAGACATGGGTGTTACAAAAACAATTCTCTAGCCTTGAGAAAATGAACTCTTGGTAGGTCTATGCAGATGAGAATACGGGCATTTCATCTCTCTGATATACATTCTAGACAGTGTCCATGCCCTCTTTACTTTTCAAAGGCTATGAAAATGCATGTATCATAAAAAATACAATGGCTTCAGAATAGGTAAACAGTATAAAGTATCTATAATTTATAACTCTACTCTGACTATTCACTTACAACTCACCTTTTGTATATGCTAATGTGATGTTAAGTAAGATTTCCATAATTCTTTATATGCAGAAAAACAAACCAAGGATTCAGTATTCATAATTCTTCAGTGAAATGCCTATCAGTTTACTACTAGTACTTTTTTTTTTTTTTGCGGTACTGGGAATAAAATCCAGGGACATTCTACCTCCAAGCTACACCCCCAGCCATATTTTTTATTCTTTATTTTGAAACAGGGTCTCACTAAGTTGCAAAGGGCCTCACTAAGTAGCTGAGGCTGTTTGTGAACCAAATCCTCCTGTCTCGGCCTCCCAAATACTGGGATTACAAGTGTGTGCCACCATGCCTGGCTTTCTACTAGTACTTTAAACATTTGGAGAACAGCTGGGAGTGGTGGCGCAGGCTTGTAATCCCAGCGCTTGGGAGGCTGAGACAGGAGGATGGTATAGGTTCAAAGCCAGCCTCAGCTACTTAGTGAAGCTCTCAGCAACTTAATGAGACCCTGTTCTCAAATAAAGTGTAAAATAGGTCTGGAGTTTAGCCCTGAGGTAGAAAAGCCCCTGGGTTTCACACCCCAGTACCACCAAAAAACCCCCCAAAAACAGTTTGGGGAAGTATGTATTACACAATTCATTACCTTTGTGATAAAAACTATTAAGAACTTGGAAACAGAAATAAAGTTGGGGGTATATTTCTTCAATATCCTATGGAACAAAGGCCATTCAGGGATTATCTAAAAGAATGTATTAATTCATCTCATTATTTATTTTTGATTAGAGGTTCCACACTTAATGAAGTTGACTACTTAATAGGCTTTTATCTAGTAAAAATGAAAATAATTTTTTAGTGAAATGCCAAAGACAATCTCTTGAACTGTAATAGAACCTACTTCCTTATTAAAAAATTAAAATCAGCAGTCATATCCCACATTCCCTTGTTAAATCTCCCATAAATATTTTAGCAATGTAAATGTTCTTTGAACCAATCATAACCTCTTATTGGTTTCTCCATTAGTTAATGAGTTAAGTGAAATCTTGTAGTATCATAATTTGACCTCTTGAGAATTATACTTTGACATTTTGGAAATATATTTGGGTTGCAAGTATTTTAAAAAGACAGAAAACATGTGCCTGCTTACTTAGTACATGGCTTTGACTTTAGCCAGTGTGATGGAGAGCCTCTTTCCTCTCCCTTCCTCACTACAAAGTACACTTCATCTACTAAACTCTGCAAAAATTGTATGCAATGTTCTTGAAACATGTCATCCCAAAAGTGTTACTCTTTGCTTAAAGTTTTCTTTATAAGTACTGGGAAAATCATGGAGTCTTCAGCAAATGGAGTAATGAACATGTCTTTTGTTGGTGGCAGCACACCATTTGCTTCTATATTGATAATCCATTTTAACATATGGTCTCCTGTTTCTACACTTGCAACTTTGCAAATTTTCCTCTGAGGAGGCAAAACTATGTCTGACTTGTCCTTATAAAAATGAAATCCTAGGAATTTATTTGGCAACAGTTCTACATCCATAAAAGCAGTTTAGTCTTCATCTGCACCCTGGAATAAGACTTTTGAATAAACAAGCACTTTCTGTTCCAGGATATAATACGAATCTGATAACTTCAGCTATCAAAAAAAAAAAAATAACGCAAAGATCTCTAAAGTGTTTGACATTTGACTAATGGTGGGGCTCAAATTTTAAATGTGGCCACCAGTGAATGTTTGTTTTTTTTTAAAAGCTTTAATGAATGCAAAGCTATTCAAAGCTATTAGAAAGATGAATCCTAATGAGGTAAATTAGAATAAATTAAAATATTGCTCAAAAATTTAATTAACCTTTCAAGATTGCAAAGAAAACCACACAATATTATACTGCACTCTTATTACCTTAATAAAATGCTATGTACATGGAGATTGTGCTTAAATGATAATTACTCACTTTGAGTCCTAACATTATTGTCACTATTAATATTTACTATTTAGAAACTGAAAAATCCAGAAGAAACTCATTCATTAATAATATGGAGTATTTTGCTGAAAACATCTCAATTTTACTTATGTATTTATTTACCTTTAAAGGAAAAAGGGGAAATGATACAAATGTTGTTTGGAGGTTTTAATTACATGAATTTAAAGAAATATGTATATTATGGCTATAGCTAAATATGAATGTTTCTGAACTACGTTGAGCATAAGCATACCATCAGCATGAAAAATATGTGCATTTTTTTCTCTAAAAACATTTCTACCCAAAACATTTCTACCCGTCTAACCAAGATCCAAGCCACAAATTTTTCTTCCCTTCTGGTTCAGAGAGATCATTACATGGAATTCTAGCTCAGTATGTTGCTTACTTTGCTATGTGAGATAACAAATTCCACCTTATATACATTACAACCAGATGGTATCACTTGATATTATCTCAAAAAGTAAGGGGTTGAGGAATTCAGAAAAATTTCAACTGCATCCATTACAATTCTGAGAAAATTGCTGGATATATTTCACCATTAATATAAAAATGCATAAATTTTCCTCCAAAGGAGGGGAAGTAACATTGATGAGCACTTAATCAGAAATGGACATTAAAATATTTCATGCTACTTAGAACTGCTGTTGTTCCTATGCTGGGGTAACTAGGGTGAGATGTGGAGGAGTTACATAACCCGTGCAAGGGCACATTGGGAATAAGTGGCAAAACTAGTGAGCACCTGCAGGGCTTCTAGCTATAAGTCTCTTGCTTTTTCAACTGGCATGCTGCACCCAGCTCATCAAGCTCGTTTATCCCAGACCTTGGCTGAACTCAGATATCTCTGAAAAATACTGGACGGTTTTTTAAAAAGGTCTTTGTGTGGTGCTCTGTATTCAGCCTCCCCTGGTAACATTTCAAATATTGTGTCTCTAACTGCATTCTAACAGAGGAGAAATAAAAACTTGTGAAAAGGCAGATGATTCCCACTTCAGAATGCCTAAAAAAAATGTCCCCAGTTCTGCTCTGTTGTTTCTCTAACCCATCCTTCTACTTATATTTCTACTTCTTTCTTTTTGGCTTCTGGAATATAATTATAATTTTTCTGGAATCAAATACTCTGAGTTAATACCACAAAAAAGACAAAAATACTATTGAACTTCAAATAGAAGAGCAGAACCTAAAAAAATCAAGACATTATTCATTTGTTTGCTTACCTCATGTAGAAAGACAAATAAAAATAGCTATAATCTGGTAACAAGTTGAGAAAGTAAACAGGTCAGTGCCGTATCACGTGCCTGTAATTCCAGGTCTTGGGAGGCTGAGACAAGGAGGATTGCAGGTCTGAGCCTCAGAAACTTAACAAGACCCCATTTTAAAATTTAAAAACATTCAGAAAGAGGAAGCCTATAGAATGGGAAAAGATCTTTACCAGCCACCATTCTGATAGGGGGCTAATATCTAGAATATACAAAGAGCTCAAAAGACTCTACACTAGCAAAACAAACAATCCTATCAAGAAATGGGCAAATGAACTAAATAGACACTTCCCAAAAGAAGAGATACAAAGGGCTAATAGATACATGAAAAGATGTTCTTCATCACCGGCCATCAGAGAGATGCAAATCAAAACTACACTGAGATTCCATCTAACCCCAGTCAGAGTGGCAAGCATAAAGAAATCAAACAACAACGAATGCTGAAGAGGATGTGGGGAAAGAGGAACTCTTTTACATGGTTGGTGGGAATGCAAACTAGTTCAGCCACTATGGAGATCTGTGTAGAGATTCCTAAGAAAGGTGGGAATAGATCCACCATATGATCCAGCTATACCACTCCTGGGTATCTTTCCAAAGGGGCTGAATTCAGAGAAATACAGCAACATATGCATATCTATGTTCATAGCAGCACAATTCGTAATAGCCAAAATATGGAACCAACCCAGATCTCCATCAACAGATGAATGGATAGCAAAACTTTGGGAAATACACACAGTGGAATTCTATTCAGCCATAAAGAAGAACAAAATTATATCATTTGCAAGAAGATGGAAAGCCCTGGAGAACATTATGTTAAGTGAGATCAGCCAAGCACAGAAGGAGAAGATACATATATTTCCTCTAATATGCCCAAACTAGGAAACACAGAGGATACCAGTGGGACTCCAGATAATGGAGGGGAAATATAAGCAAAGTTTCAATGGAAAGATAGGAGAGGAGGAAGGCTGATCTTGATTAATGGGGGTCTACATCTGAATATGTGTAAAATTATGAATATGACATGGTTAACCTGGACAACCATTGGTGGGAGGGGGAAAGGAAAACGGGGGCGGGGGGAGAGGGCACCAAATATAGTTTAAATGTATACCATTTATGTTCAATAAAAAATATATTTAAAAAAACATTCAGAAGTATTGGAGTTGTAGTTCAGAAGTAGAATGTCCCTGGGTTCAAAACCACATACACATATATAAAAAGAATATAAACAGTTAAATAATCATTCTATGGTATGAAGAAACACAGTCTGAAAAAAGTAATTTAAAAATCAAGAGATTTTTCAGAAAAATGTTAATTGAGTAACATCTTTGAGAACAAAAGTTTATGAAAGAAACTGCATGTTTCTAGCAGGTGAGATAAGGCTGTTAAAAGCAGAAAGATACATGACAACAGAAAATGGTTTGAAAATACTGAATTGTTTCTTGGTGTATAGAAGGCAGGCACAAAAATTAAGGTAAGGATTCATTATCTAAAAATTCACTGTTCTTAGCAGTTTGGATTTATTCTGTATCCAAAGGATAGCCAAGCATTGGAACATGGAAGGACATGTCTTCAATCCTCCAAGATTGGATTTTTTCATATCTATCCAGAATTCTTGCATGGTATTAGATGAATTTATATGTTGACTTTAGAACAAAAGTTAGTTCTCCCAGTGGGTATTTGAGATGTGGAAGGGAAAGGGCAGAACATTTTTTCTTAGTTATTCCTTTTTTCCAAAGCAAGCAACCACAGCAACTGTCATCCCTCTACTCACTATTATGTTTTTATTTCTTTGACAGAAGCCTGAGTCAAGGCTGTGCAGTGTGTACTTAATGCTCCATGGTGATCACAGGCAACCACTGAGCCATGGGGACCTGCATGGCTCCATCTCCTTCCTAAGCCCACAGACTGGCCTCCAGCAGAGTCTAAACCAACTGGAGCCTCCACAGGAAGAATTGAACACCTTTGCAGTCCATTGGAGAGAATGACTTGATGCACTTAAGACTTGATTTTAGCTCTGACTCAATGACTTTCTAGCTGCCTTGAGTATGTTGTTACTTAACTTCTTTGTAGCTGCGTTCTCATTTGTAAGATGAAGATATTGATATTTATTTACCTCGCAGAGTTCTTGTGAGAATTATACATAATCATAAACAGAAACAATAGATCCTCAATAAATGTCATCTTTGCTGCACAAACACAATTTTTCTTCCTTCACCTTATAAAACATCCCCTTCTATTGAGGGGAGAATAGGGCAAGAGGGAGAAGAGAGTTTAGGACATTACATATGCTAATTGCAACAGGGATGGATCATATTTTCTTTACTTTCCTGAGATTTCTTGATAACAAATGACAATATTCAGTATTTCCTATCTCTTGTTAATTAGTTGCTCTCTGTGGAGAATAGTAGTGTTGCCATGTAATAATGTGAAATAGCCAATTGTTTGGTCGGAAGCTAAGAGACACATCCTTTAGTGAAGCTGTCAGAAAGCTTATAATTTTCCGTTTCCTTTGAGACTTTTTTCATTTTCTTTGATTATAAAGCAGATGCAGAATATTTTCAACATTAGATCAGTTTACACTTGTTGACTTAATTAATCACTGCTACTGCTAAGGTTCTTTGGAAGAAATTGGAATTTGATTCTCTGCTTTCAATTAGCAATGGTGAAATTTGCCTCAAAGCTGTCAGTGAAAATTCCACTGATAATGTTTGGTTTCAATTTGAACTATTTACTATTTTGGCGTAGGTCATAGCTGAGTACTATATTCTATATTCACCTACCTCCTACTTAGAGATAAAATTCTGTGAACAGAGTGTATTCAAATAGCATCTGTTGAATACACACAGAATACAGGACCACTGTAGAGACAGATATTTGGATAATCAGCTGCATGTTTTTGAGATTATGTGGTGGTGTTTATTTTCCTATCTGAGTCTTTATTGGACTGAAACCTCCCTGATGAGTGTGACTATCCCTAGTATTATGCAGATAGCAGAAAGTTTTTTTAAAAATTGGGGGGAAAAGTGTCATAACTTTTTTGGCATTTTAGATCTGCATTTTTCTGGAAATGTTTTATCATTTGCTGGTTGGATGGGAGTGGACCACAGTGAAGGTACTAATACAGAGAATATAATCAGGGCACTAAGGAAAAGCCAGTTGATGGAGAATCTCAATGAAGACTGGGCCATGAAGATGAAATGTCCTTTCTTTGGCCTTTGCATGTCTCTGCCAATGGTGTGACTGTGACTCATCATCTTCTTAAATGAATATTGCCAAGGTTAGTAGAACACAAATTTAGAGAAAAGCCATGGTACATCCCCCCTCCCCCTGCCTTCATTTGCTGTGTTCATATTAAGAAAAACCAAGGACACATCTAGGTTATATAAGGCCTGATGCTTACATAATTTGGGAGTGGGCCCTTTAAGAAAAGTAATATAAAATATAAATATAATGGGGGAGGAACCAGGGGAAAGCCCACCAAGTGCTGTGTGCATGTATGTCACTATCGATGTGAATTACATTATGATGGAAGTCTATAATGCCCCAATAAAAGTATGAAAAAACTCCAAAACAAAGTTAAATATACAATTATTTATCAGTGATTAGAAAAAATCATTAATAATTAATAACTGTAAAAACTGATAAAATAAACAAACTTTAGAAAATTTGAAAGAATTATGAAAGATTTTTATTCATTAGTTGGTAACAATTTACTTTCAGAGAAATAACTGGAAAATTTTATATATATATATATATATATATATTCTGCTAAGTCCAAACTAAAACCAGAATTCAGTCTCCCCTTATTCAGGAATTAAAAAAGACCTATAGTTACAACAGTACGATCACACATAAGGAGAAGTAATAATGGAAGAAAACTTGGGTGATAAAGACAAGTGCAGTTAGAGTGTTGTAACTTCTTCATTTTACCAGACCATAGTATTTTAATCACATTACTGAGTGCCCTGTGCGGCTTTGGAAGAAACTGTGCAGTTCAGGGGGTCCTACAGCTTTAGCTCCATTAGCCTCATAGAAAATCTGCCTCAGAGGGAAATTCAGGTAATAGTTTTCTATCTGCCTAATAACAGATCACTAACCAGGGCTTCTCAACATTTCAAATAGCGTTTAGTCAAATGAAAAACTCAAAAATCTTTTCAATCTATGGCAAAGTTTGGCAGGTTTAGTTTCATTTAGAGATTTTTTTTTCAGTATAATGTATTTTTTTTACATTTAAAGTGCTAATAAGCAAATATAAAGTGTTTGTGCATGAAAAATAAATATATACCAAGCACTATTGAATGAGCACTATTGAAAAGAGGGTATTTTAAACAAAAAAAATCACAAAAAATGCAATTAAGTGTTTTTTACATGGAAGAGATCACAACTGATGAAAGCTTGTTGTAGAGATAGATACAACTTCTACTCGGGGAAGGAAAAAAGTCCAAAGTAAATCTTAAAGAATTATTAGGAGTGTTCAAAATGAAACTGAGGATGAAGTAGAAATATTTTAAAGTTCCTGGAGAAGGGGAAGGTCTGCGAAGAGCCATATGAAGGGGAGTTCATAATATGACTAAAAATTTGAGAAAAAAATAAATGACTAAATTGTGCCATGTGATATGGAAATGGTATGAGGGGGAGAAATGGGGTATGCAGAGGTGAAAAGGGGAAGGTTTGTAGTGCTAGAAAAGATAGAGGCTTAGAGGACATAGAAGTGGGTGAGTTTTTCTCTAAGGGTATTGAAAGTTTTAAGCAAAGGAGAGCCTGATAGGAGTTGCTTTTCTTTTTCATTTTCAATTTTTTATTACATTACAATATTTTAAAATTTATTTTTATTAGTGCACTGTAATCATACATCACATTGGAATACAAGACTTGAGAGGATATACAAGCACACATCATCCAATTAGCCCTCATCCAATCCCCATCCCATTCCCTCCTCCTCCCTCAATCCCATACTTGATTGGTGATTAACTACGTACCTCCTGAGTTTTAAAGAGGTTCCACCCTCCTCTATCCCATACCTTCTGATTGGTCACCTTAATTGCTTCACTATAGGGCCTTTTCTATAACTCAACCTCTTCCTGTTATTCCTTTCCTCCTAGTTATTGCTAATTAGGGGAAGCATCTGCTTTATATTTTCTGTGATATTTCTCTGTGCATGCCGCATTGCAAGTACCAATCCCACTCTTGACGGCCCCAGTAGTGGCCTGGCCACCCAGTGGACTGATTGAGACCTCACTGGCTCCAGAACTGGCCTTGCCTCATGGTAGGCCCCAAATCTGGCCTCTCTGGCCCCTGCACCAGCCTAACCGTTCAGCTGGCTCTGATCCTGGCCTCGGTGGCTCCAGCACCGGCCTTGTCTCAAGGCAGGCTCCATCCCAGCCTCGCTGATCCTGACACTGGCCTAACCCCTTGGCAGTCTCCTATCCTGGCCTTGAGGGCCCTGGCACCATCCTAACCTCGCAGCAGGCCCCAATCCCGGCCTTGGAGGCCCCAGCACCAGCCTTGCCTCAAGGCAGGCTCCGATTCCGACCTTGCTGACCCGGGCACTGGCCTAACCCTTCGGCAGGCTCCAATCCTGGCCTATTTGGATCCTGCCGAGGGGTTAGGCCAGTGCAGGGGCCAGTGGCCAGCATCAGAGCCTGCCTTGGGGCAAGGCTGCTACTGAGGACTCCGAGTCTGGGATAGGAGCCTGCCAAGGGGTTAGGCCGGTGCCGAGGTCAGCGAGACCAGGAGCAGAGCCTGCTATGAGTCAAGGCCGGTGCTGGTGCCTCCAAGGCCTGGATGGGAGCCTGCCAAGGGGTAAGGCTGGTGCCAGGGGCAGTGAGGCCGGGATCAGAGCCTGCCCTGAGGCACGGCCGCTACTAAGGCCTCCGAGACCGGGATCGGAGCCTGCCAAGAGCGTAGGCCAGTGCCGGGGGCCAGCAAGGCTGGGATTGGGGCCTGCCATGAGGCAAGGCCGGTGCTAGGAGTTGCTTTTTTTTTTTTTTTTTTTTTTTAGTGGTACTGGGGTTCCTGGAAGCCCTTCTACCTCCGGGCTACACTCCCAGACCTATTTTATATTTTTGAAACAGGGTCTCTAACGCCAGCGTGGCTCTTCGAACCTGCGCGATCCTCCTGTCTCTGCCTCCCAAGCATGGGGATTACAAGCGTGCGCCACCACGCCCGGCTTAGGAGTTGCTTTTTAAAAGATAATTCTGACTGTTGTGTGAAGAATCCTTTGAGTGATACCAGTTAGGCATCTGTCTCAGAAATTCAAGCAAAATTCCAGATTGGTAAACTCAAGAGACAGGATATATGTAATCCCAGTAGAACTAAGAAACTGATGAAGTTAATGGAGAAAGGAGTTGGGGACACAAAGTCCAAGTGTTTATCCCTATTATAGAATGTCATTTTTAAGATAAGTAAAACACCAGTTTTTGACATCTTGAATGTGAATTGCTCAAAGATATTCAAGAAGAGAGTCCAGGAGGTAGATGGGCAAAGGCATCTGTAGCTCTACACAGATATCTGGCTTGATTTAGAGATGTGGAGATCACTACTGTAGAGCAGATATTTGAGTCAATATTTTCTGATGAAATTCTATGGAGTGGGTGGATAGCGTGTGATCCATCCCAGCCTGGATGAAAGTTGGATCCCCCTCACTGGTTCCTTGTTTAGATCAGTTTCTCTGTTACATTAGACTTGGAACTTTACAGGGGAAGGGGCCATATCGGCCTTGTTGTTGTTGTTTTTATTGCCCAGTGCCTAGAACAGTGCTAGACAAGTACGGATTGATGAAAAAAATATTTGTTTAGTAAACAAATGAGCAAAAATAGTTAAAAGATAGCAGAATAGTCCATAAAAGAAGTTTTGTAAACACCAAGAAGTTAATAGAAATATCAGAATATTTCAGAGTCATAAACTTTAGGGGAAAAAAAGAAAGAGTTGAAAAGAAGGAGTTATTCATTACTTTTAACAGAGGCCAGATATCTAAGATATACCAACTGGTTGTAGCGAGAGTTAATATTACTGCTCAGCTTGACTTAATTTCAATCCAAATCCTTCTATGCTCTTTTGTTTTCATATCCCATCACAGTGATACAAACAGAGTCTCAATTCTTTTGGAGGCTCCTTCTGTCTTCAGGATCCAACCAAGTTTCTTGGAGAGTTTGGGAGAAGAGGTTCTCACACAATGATACCTAAAGAATGCCTCTTGTACATACCCTCTTCATGTACATAGGAGCTCCTAAGTCCTACCACCATTCCATACTGTGGACATGAGCACAAATGGTTGCACTGACTAGACAAACCAGGAAGATATTTCCTTTCTCGGGCCTCCCCCAAAGCTCTTTCTGAAGATTAGAATGCATTTTACCTTTGCCTTCTTGATCTACAGACTTTGCTAAGAAACTGCTTTGTCTGTGGGGCTTCATCTTTAACCTACTCATTCTTCCTCTCCTCAACCCAAAGACATTTTTCAACAGAGAGAATAGATTATGGCGAGCATAGTAATTCTTCTTTCTCCTGTTTTATTCATTTTGTCTACAGTTCACACATTTTTTCACAAAAGGAGTTAAAAGGGAGGCTCAAAGTCATACTACAGTTTCTGGTGAATAACCTTAAAAGAAGGACCAGAGACACTATTACCTGCTTGAATACAGAGGAAGAGAAGTGTTAAATATTATGAGTAACTATTTGACATTAATGATTTAAAAATAGTTTCACCGTGCAGGAGGGAAATTGCTCTTTCAGAAACTGGACTGAAAAGAGAAAGAGCATGGAAGTTATACGCAGATGTGGGATTGATGAAAGTTTCCATTTTTATAAAGGAAAAACCCAGCATATTTAAACATTAATAAGAAGCTAGCAAAGAGAGAAGTAGAAGCAAGCAAGAATGAGGATCTATCATTAGAATGAGGACCCTGTGAGAGTAGTGGGGGCTGGGCCCTATATTACTGTGGAGTCTAATAATCTTAGACTGTTTGGGAAATGTTTCTTAATCCAGAATGAAGGACGGATGGTAGTTTCATGGATTCCCAGGGGCAAATTGAGAGACATGCACTGTGACAAGGCATTTAATTTTTCAGTGAAGTACAAAGGTGACACAAAGATTTGAGTTAGAATAGAATAAAATTTTGAAAGAATAAAGAACATCTGAGCTTTGAAGGCTGACTTTGGGTTGCTGACTGTATTTTCAGTGGCATTCATCTGGATGGTGCTATCATTTTCTTTAGTAGGATTTAGCAGTACAGATTTAGGCAAAGGGCAGGCAGACATTAAGATGGAGCCCGGTTTGGAGTTTTTTCAAGTATTATGGGCGGAGAGTAGAATTTTAATAATTTGTTTATGAGAAGCAAGAATAAACCAGGTATGGTGGTTCACATTTGTAATCCCAGTACTTGGGAGGCTGAGACAGGAGGATTGCAGTTTGGAGACCAGCCTCAGCTTAGTGAGGCCCTCTGCAACTTAGTGAAAACCTGTTTCAAAACAAAAAATAAAATAAGGATGGAAGAGTAACTCAGAGGTAAAATGCCCCTGGGTTCAGTCCCCAGTCACACACACACACGCATGCACGCAAGCACGCACGCAATCATAATGGGTGGATAGTATCTTTCTTATATTCGCTTTGAACTATTCCACTATCTTGCCCAAGTTCAATATCTCCCACTTTCCTCTTGAATTGGACATAAAAAATTTTACTTAATAGAACCCCTTAAGCTTAATGACTCTAAAAAATTGTAGCTGCTGTAAAGCAAATTCAATGAACTGAAATCTGATTTAGTGAGACATATGCTATGGAAATATTCAAGGAGTTGCTGGGCCTTGACAGAGAAGCTGAATCTGTATTTATTAAAAGGAAAAGAGAGGGGTGTTTACAGAAGTGTTAATAGCAGCAGAGGAATTGTGCGGAAGCCATGTCCTTTGTTGATTTCTTACAAAAGAGAGTATATTTTGATGATTTGGAATCTAAACCATATATTCTACAAGGACCTGTCCTCATTTGACATGAAAGTGAACTCTAATGAATATGTTTGTGTTTCAGAGTAGGTTGTTTTCTGTTTCTGCAGCCAGTTCTAACTTAATGATTTTAGATAAGTATATAAGTAATAAGTTAATGTATTACTCCGAAACATTCAACATAGAACTATATATAGTGAACATTTTTCTTCTTTCCTTCCGGCCTCCAACCTCTTCCTTCATTCTCTTCCCCAGAAGAAACAGAAGTGTGAGACTTTCTTTTATTTGTATATAAATTTCTTCTAAACACAAAATTTTTTCTAACACAATATCTGCAATTTGTTTTGCTTGTAATGTCAGTTTTATATTACCACAAAAAAGAATATAAAGTTATCTACATTTCAACTCTGAATGTTATGTTTTAAATTTTAGCACATTCAAACTTCTGTCAATCTAATAAGAGAAAAATGTCTATATACTAATCTACATTTTCCTGAATACTTGTTGGATGCATCATCTGTTTGTTTGCTTTATGGACATTTGTATTTTTTCTTTATATAATCTTTCTGTTTGTACTCTCTATTTTTTCAATTATGTATTATCTTTTGCTACAGACTTGTAAAGGTGTATGCACTGTTAGTATAAATCTGCATCTTCTAAATAGGTAATAATAGATATATCACTGTTTCTCTCAATGCATTGCTTTATTTTTTACTTTATGATATTGTTCAACTACTGTTTATTTTAATACAGTGAAAATATCGATCTCTTTCTTTATGTAGTCAGATTATAAATTATATTTAGTAAATATGTCTTCACTACCACAATTATAAAAACAATTTCCCTGTATTTTCTTTTAATTTAGTTTTCTAATGTTTCTAGAATTTGTCTTTGTACATATTGTGATTTAAAAACTATCTCTCTTTTTCTTGCTGGAATCACCACTCATCTTTCCCTCATTTGTTCAGGGCTCTATATTTTCTCCATTGATTAAATGAATTTCTTTTACTATAAACTAAATAGCAAAATACAAATGCATTGGTTCTAAAGGCTCTCTTCCATTACACTGATTTTTTTTCTAAAACCATACTTTAATAATTTAATCTTTCTTTCTTTTTAACATTTTCAAATTGGGTAGAAATCATTTCTTATTTTTACCAGAATTTGTCCATTTTTGCATGATTGTTTTTTTAAATGGCCTTTAAAATTATCTTAACTTTGCCAGGGGTGGTGATGCATACTTGTAATCCCAGTACTTGGGAAGCTGAGACAAGGGAATCACAGGTTCATGGCCAGCCTCAGCTATTTAGTGAGGCCCTCTGCAACTCAATGAAACCCTGTTCCAAAATAAAGAATAAAAAATAGGGCTGAGGGGGTGTAGCTCAGAGGTAGAATACCCCTGGGTTCAATCTCCAGCACTGAATAAATAAATAAATAAATAAAAATTATCTTAACTTTGATTGAAAAATCCTCTATTAATATTTATCATAACTTTAAAAATATATGATTTGATGCTAATTTAAACTTTAAAATGGTAAATCTTTCTTTTTATGCACATGGATAGTTTCTCCATTTAATTTGGTATTCTCTTTGTTGAGGGAAGTTTCACAGTTTTACTCATAAAGGTTTTTCAGACTTACCAAGTTCATTGATTGTCACTACTGTTTTGGAATTTTAAAATTCTTATCTGTAACTGATTTACTCATTGATTTCTCTTGTTAGCTGTAATAACTTTTCAGTTGATCTTCTTTGGACTTTTGAGTAATCATGCTGTTTGCCCAAAGACAATGTGTAGAGCCTTTATTTTTTATCGCATTAATCTGCTAAAATACTAGGAGTCGTAGTATAAGTTATTGTCTTATCCCTAGTTGTACTGGGAATATTTCAAATATTAACCTTATGATGCTTGCTCTAGATTTGTGGCAAATAAAAGCCTTTTTTTAGCTAAGAAAATCTTTTTTCTTAACTTTGCTAAAATATTTGGATTTCTTAAAACTCAGGTATGTTTATTGGATGTTATTAAGTTGTAGCCACATTAATCAAGCAATTATATAATTTCCTTTAATGTGCTAACAAACCTAAAGGTTTGAATTTAGAATATTTCTAGAAAATTATATTCAAAGTTTTTCTGAGGAGTTGCATTTAGAATATTTTCTAATGTTAAATTATTCACTCCTGAAACAAATTCTACTTTTTATGTCTTATATTTTTAATTATAAAAGCATACTTTTGCATTTTAATTATAAAAGTATACTTTTGTATTAAAAGTATACTTTTGCATTTTAGTTACTAATAATTTACTTAGGGCATTCCTACTGCTTTTATACGGTGAGTTTTGAACTATTTTTTTTAGTGATATTCTTATATTGTTTAGACATTTGTATCATGCTAGCCTTACTCAATGAGTGAAAAACTTGTTTTGCTTATTCTCTCTCTGTGCTTGGGATAGAGAGATGAGAATTTCCCATTTCTTCAAGTGTATCTAGACCTGGTACCTTTTTAAACAGCAGATATTTTGCTACCTTTTCAAAGCATTCAATTGTTATTAGCATATTTGAACATTTTATTACTTTGTGTTTCAAATTGGGTGTATGGTTTAAATCTAAATGTGTCCCAAAGGCCATGTGATAAAGGTTTGGCCACCAGCCTTTGGCACTGTTGGAGATGATGGAAACTAGGAGATGGGACCTAGTTGGAGGAAGTATAGCACGGGATGGGGGGAGTGTCTTCAAAGGGATCGTTTTTTCCCTGGCCTCTCTCTCTCTCTCTCTCTCTCCTCTCTCTCTCTCTCTCTCTCTCTCTCTCTCTCTCTCTCTCTCATTCCTGTCATGAAGTGACACATGCTTCTTACCATGTTGTTCTGCCTTACCAAAGGTTCAAAGAAAAGAGGCCAAGTGAACATGGATAAAACTTCTGAAACCATGGACCTAAATAAGGATTTCTTCCTTTAGGTTATTTTTTCACAGGTATTTTGTTATGGCAAAGGAAACCTGAAACATTGAGAAATTCACAATTTCCAAAAGGCTCTCTGTTCAACCTATATTTCAATTATTTAAAATAATTATGCTAGGCCAGTGTGGTGGTGCATGCCTATAACCCCAGTACTTGGGAGGATGAAATAGGAGAGTCACAAGTTCAACAGTATTCTCAGCAATTTAGTGAGCCTCTCAGCAACCTGACAAGAAACTCACTGCCAAAAATACAAATAACCCAGTCAAAAAATGGGCAAGTGAACTAAATAGACATGTCACAAAAGAAGAAATACAAATGGCCAGTAAATATATGAAAAAAATGTTTGACATCATTAGCAATAAGAGAGGTGCACATCAAAACTACCCTGAGATTTCACCTAACTCCAGTTAGAATGGCAATCATTAAAAACACAAACAACCACAAATGCTGGAAAGGATGTAGAGAAGTAGGAACTCTATTACATTGTTGATTGCAAATTAGTGCAACCACTTTGGAAAACAATATAGAGGATTCTCTGAAGAATGGGAACAAACCTACCATATGACCCAGCTATACCACTTCTAGGTATCTACCCAAAAGAATGGGAACCAAACTACCCAAATAATGCATATGTATCTATGTTCACAGATGCACAGTTCACAATTGCCAATCTACGGAACCAGCCAAGATGTTCATCAACAGATGAATGAATTACTAAAAAATGGAATATGTATACAGTGGAATTTTACTCAGCCATAATGAAGAACAAAATTATGTCATTTTCAGGGAAATGGAAGGAACTGGGAAAAGTGAAAAGAACAGATATTCTCTTTAAAATGTGGAAGCTAAAGAAAAAACAGGATATAGGAGGGATTCCAGATAAAGAAGGAGAAACTTTAGATGAGTGATGAAAGTAACATAACTGAGGAAAATGGGATGGGGAAGAGGGAAACACCTCAATAGACAGGATGTACTTACACAAACTTATCAAAGGCAATTACTAAGCGAAGCATTGGAAAAAGGAAAAGGAGAGGGAATAGGGCAGTAACTGTGGAAGGGCTGAGTGAGTGCTGTATGCATGTATGCCTCTACATCCCTGAACTTCATTAAGATGTATGATTTCAATGCACCAATAAAATAAAATATAAAATAAAATAAAAAGGACCAGGGTGTGGTTTGGAGGTAGAATCCTCCTGAATTCAATCCCCATTACCACAAAAAATTAAAATTAAAAAATTAAAAAAATATTACAATGGTATTTTATTTTAAAAAACTATAATACCTCTGTTTATGCCATCTTCTTATTTCTAATATAGTTTGTTCGTATGATATCTCTTTTATCCTTAATCAAACACTTCAGTGATTTTGTTTGTCTGTTTTTTTTTTAAATCTCTTGCCAATATTAAGTCTATTGCTTTAATGTCTTCTTAATTGTTTTTTGCCGTCATGTTTTAAATTTCTTTATTCTTCTGAGGTTTTTCTTTATTAGTCATATTTGGCTTCTTTATTTAAATGCTTATTTCATTTATTCATCAGATTTCTGCTTGTTTTATAAACAACAATAAAATGTTTTTAGCATCAATTCTAGCATAAAATTTAAGGTTGCAATTGCTGTTCTAAATTTTGCTTTGGCTACACCAATAATGTTTAGATATTATGGATTATTTGTAAATAATGTATAATTTGTTTTAATTTTTTAATGTAAATTCTGTAGGAGGTAATTTATTACTATTCATTTAAATTTCTTACCTTTATTATACCATGATCAAAAAATAGCTTCTTGGAGTTTCTTGAAAATTATTTTTGTCATGATTATAGAATCAGTTTTTCAAATATTAAGACAATAAAAAATTATTTGTAGCCAGGCATGGTGATGGACACTTATAATCCCAGCATTTGGGAGGCTGAGACAGGAGGATCAGGTTTGTGGCCAACTTCAGCTTTTTAGTAAGGTCCTTTGCAACCCAGTGAGACCCTGTTTGAAAAATGAAAGAATAAAAAATAGGACTGGGGGTGTAGTTCCAAGGTAGAATGCCCCTGGGTTTCATCCCCATTACTGCCCCCCCCCAAAAAAAATGATGTGTAGTCTCTGAATTGGGGGCATATCAATTTTTAATGCTTATTTATGTTTATGAATGCTGATGAAATGAAAATAGTGTATATTCTCTGATAAATGTCATGTCAATTACAAAAAATCTATGGTTAGAGTTTAAAATGTTCCCTGGGCCAGGGTTTGTGGAATATGGTTATAATACCAGTACTTGGGAGCCTCAACTACTTAGTGAGACGCTCCACAACTTAGTGAGACCTTTTTTAAAAATAAACAATAAAAAATAGGGCTGGGGTATAGTTCTGAGGTAGAATGTCCCTGGGTTAAATATCCCATTCTGCAAAAATAAATAAATAAATAAATAAATAAATAAATAAATAAATAAATAAAATAAAATAAAATGTCCCTCAGATATCATGTGTTAGACAAGACAGCCATGTAGGAGATGAGACTTTGTTGTGGAGGAAGGGTCTCTGGGGGTGTGGCAGATATAGTGTGTGTGACCCAGCCTGCCTAGCTGTTGCATCTCTCTGACCCTCTTATTCTATTCCCCACCTGTTCCTGAGGACCTATATCCCCACTATTGCTTGAAAGAAAACTTCCTAATTGACTGTGATGCCTGAAATCTTCAGATCCATGAGCAAATAATTCCTTCTTCCTCTAAGTTTTGAGTGTTAGATGTTTAGGTTATAGCTTACTAAGTCAGCTATCATTTGCACTGCTCCATTATTTATATTTATTTTTTTCTGTTATGACTAAAAATCCCCCCCATTCTGCACATCCTAGCTAAACACTACAAGAGCATTTTTAGATTAACCATAATTATTTTATTAGGCATAGTAGTGTCCTTTATTCCACTGGAAAATAAATTACTGATGGAATAAGACTCCTGCAAGATTAAGACTGATTTGCTCATGAGCTAAGGATATTCTAAGCCATTTTGTAATCAAGTGACAGGGGAATATGCCTAAACTGGCCTTGGCATCATACTCTATGTCGACTCTCAGTCATATAGAGTAGGATAAACAGCACCAAGACAAAATATGAATAAAGTTTTTTTTTCTAAATAAAAGCAACACAAGTCAAAAGACTACTTTCCTCAGCAGTTACCACATGTTGTAGTTTAAATCTTGAGTGCCCTTCAAAGGCTCACATGTTGAAGGCTTGGTCCCCAGCCAAAGGCACTATTGGGAGATGATTGAACCTTAAAGTGGGAGGATGTTAGGTCATTGGGAGTATGACCCTAAAAGGCAAATTGAGACACCAATGCCTTTCTTTCTCGCTCTTTTCCAGCCACCATGAGATGAGAAGCAGTTTTGCTCCCCCAGGCCCTTTAGCACCACAGGTCCAGAAACAGCGGAACTGGCCAATCATGTACTGGAACCTCTGAAACCATGACCAAAAATAAGTCTTTCCTTCTTTAAGTTGATTTTTTCAGATATATTGTCACAGTGACAAAAAGCTGACTAACCTATGACATGAAATTCAGACCTAGTTTAGGACCTAGTTGATTTCTTTAAAAAGAGGGAGTTTTTATTTGACCAAGTTTTAGGGATAGAATTATTTGTTGTTGTTTTTATTAGGCATATGAGATTGAGGATAATATTCCAATATTAAATAAAGTACCTAGCTATTCTACACGGAAAATTTAGAAAACTCAGCTACAAGGAAAATTTAGAAAACTCAGTTGATAATCCTTTTCTAATCTTACTTTATTGAATTTATAATAAGATTAAAAAGACAAGTAGATGCACAATTTAAAAGAAATAAGATATAAGCACATTTATCTTCATTCTCAAGTTGCATAATGCTGCAAAGACCCAAATTATCTTCCTTTTCAATTGATACATAAAAATTTTACCCATTGTGGAGAACCATGTGATGTTTTAATACATGTTTGTGTTTTATAATGTTCATATCAGGGTAAACATATAGGCTGAATTCTTTACACTTCATTATTATAAATATCTGTTGAAAAATAATCTTAATGAGAACCTTAAAAAAACTTTGTTGTCCCATTATCTTAATTAATTATTATTCTAATACTTCTCCATTTTTATAAGTATTTGAATGCATGAATGTAACAAAATAATATTGCAAGTAAACAAAATTAATAAATAAATAGTTTTTCAAAACTACAAATAACTATAGAATATAGTTTAAATATTTTGGTAGCTCAACATTTACCTAGAATACCATACCTTTTTCTTCTGAAGAGGGATCATGAACATCACCAGAACAGGATCAAACAGTTCTATAAACTCTTTTAGTACAATTTTATACTGCCATTTTGATACTAATTTCATATAAGAGGATTATAAAAAAATCCCCAAATTATGAAAGTTATGATAATTTTTAGAAATTCTAAAAAATTGAGAACATTCTCCCACTTCAGTGCTCTCTCCCCTCTCTTTCCCTATGGCCTGACTTCAAACCACATATATAAATAAGATTATTGACTTGCACTGTATCTTCCTCCCCTGGTACTCCCCAGTGACCTGCCTGATGCTCCATTTGCCCCCTTCTTAGGAGAGCCCTATTGTATCCATGCCCAGCCCTTCTGTCTCCCTTTGTCAAGACGTTTTTTGTGTGCAATTCTTATCTCTTGTTTCTTCCTGCTTCCCCAATGTTTTTGAAGTATAATTGATGAATAAAAACTGTATATATTCAAGATTTACAACATAATTATTTCACATAGGTATACATCAGTTACCATAATCACATCAATTGCTATATCCCTTAACTCCCATAGTCATCTTTGTGTGTGGGGTGGGGATTTAGAAAACTTAAAAAATGTATTCTCTTTCCAAAATTTAAGTTTATAGTCCCAATATTGTGCATGTGATCCCTTAGAACTTATTTATTTTATCACTGTAAGTTTGTACCTCTGACAAACATCTTCCATTTCCCTCTTGCCTCCCAGGCCCATTCTATTCTGCTTCTATGAGGTTAACATTTTTAGATTCCACAGGTAAGTAAGATCATGTGGTTGTTGTCTTTATTTGGCATATTTCACTTAGGATAATGTCTTCCAGGTTCATTCACATTCATCACATCCCTGTCAGGGAACTTCTGAGCTATACAAATGAGCCAACTGCCCTTATCAATATCCTACCAAAGATATGTATCTATCGCTCTGGTGAACTCTAATACATTTACATTCTCTCCTTGTCTTCTATTCCATCCCATAATTCCAGCCCAGGGTAAGTTGAGGAAGAAAACAAGACAGAAAGACCAATTGCTTATTTTTCCTTTATTTGCTTATGCTGTTAGTCAGAGATCCCCAGATTTTATAAACTCCTAGATTGAAGAGTTTAAACTGTTTAAACTTTGTGTGTGTGTGTGTGTGTGTGTGTGTGTGTGTGTGTGTGTGTGTGTGAGATACTGGGATTCCTGGAAACCCTTCTACCTCCGGGCTACACTCCCAGACCTATTTTATACTTTTGTTTGGAAACAGGATCTCTTAAGCCAGTAAGGCTGGCTTCAAACCAGTATGATCCTCTTGTCTCCACCTCCCAAGCACCAGGATTACAAGCATGTGCTACTATGCTGGGCATGTTTAAACTTTCTAAAATATTCTCCCCAAACTATGTGTAGTTATATTTCAAGATTCATGTTTCCTTGAATGTATTCTCTATGAAAATCCTCTTGATTTATTAAAAATTAATTTAAATAAATATAATTTATATAATGAAATATCACTCTTGTAATTTAATCCTAAACTCCTGCTCAAAAGGTTTGAGAGTAGTAGTGAATCTTAAATTAGGATATAGGACAAGAAACTAAGATAGATGAAAATTCAGTTCTCAATAAAATGCATTTTTAAAAATCCATCATTACATTTCTTTGTAGATTTGTACTTCTTATAACACACTCACTACATCTTTTAATTTCAAAATAATTTAAGAACATGTGTTGAGAATTAGACATTCTAACTGTGTAAAATATGTCTGCTTAAAAGCCTCCTCTATGCTCAATAACCAAAATACATTCATTTTCCCCTTAACTAGTAAGTTCAAACTCCCCATTCTAAAGCAGCTTGTTTTTCTCTCGAGATATATCTGTAGCTGCTTAAATATTGAAACTTCTGCTAAAACTCAAAAAAACCTTTGTAAAAGATCCTTTTTTCTTGACATAGATGACAGCAAGAAGTGTCCAAAATGTAAGCCAGCCCCCTCCAGGAAATCACCCCTGACACAAGGGGGAGGCTTCTTAGCATCTCTAAATGAGGCTTCCAGTCATACCAGCTCCACATTTATAGCCCAGATTGAAGAATTAGACTTGCCAAAACATGGCAGCTGAATTGCCACATCTCTTCCTTTTTTACTTTTTAATGTAGATGGTTATAATGTAAAGCCATGCAGAGATAGCACCATTCCAAATGTAATCATGTTACTTAATGTCAAAGATCAGTAGGGGAAAGGGGCTTCAGATAGCAAAAGAATATATTAAATTAGGATATTTTCTGTATACTTGCTTTAAAAATGTAGATTATAGTCCAGTATAGTGTCACCTCATGGCTTTCAGGCCCCACATTATACAGGCCCCTGTCTTAGTGGAAAAACCCTGCCTCATGGAAGAGTAAAATCCCTGAGCTATTAATTATAAGACTGAAAGAACAGGTTTAAAATCTCAAAAGGATATATTAAATACATACATTTACTATATGCTTGATTTTTAAAAATGTAGATTATAACCAAGTGGGTGGCACATACCTGTAACCCCTGCTACTCGAGAAGCTGAGACAGGAGAATAGCAAACTTGTGACCAGACTCAGCAATCCAGAAAGACACTACCTCCAAGTAAAAAATTCAATGGGCAACAAATGTAGCAAAATGGATGGTACAATATCCCAGGGTCAAACCTTCCTATGGCAGGCAGTGGGTAGAAGGGTGGGCAGTGAGGATGGGCAGTGGGTAGGACGGTGGGCAGAGAGTAGGAGAATGGGCTGTAGCAGGGATTCTACTTTGCAGGCTGGACCTCACCAATGTCCTTTGAGGGACCCTGGAACATAGAGTGTGTGTGTGTGTGTATATATATATATATATATATATATATATATATATATATATATACTCCCTTTCTAGGAAGGTGCCCTTCTGTTAGGCAGTGGTCTGAAAAGGACTTAGAGATTTTACTCATTTAATCATAAATATACTTTAGTTCATAATCTTACCTGAGTCTGATCAGCAGATTGTCACAATGCAAACAAAGTAGAAATATCTAAAATATTGGTAAGTCATTCTGTTTTGTTAGTGCATCCATTTATTCAATTTTATTTTATTTGGGTGTCTATAAGCCATGCAGGGCCTGGTGCCTATAGGCTTCATCTGACCTGCTCAGGTGAGTCACTGTCGCAGCCACCTTGGAATTACAGGTTTATTATGGGATGTTAGAGAAGGCTGGAACTAAAGAATGGGAGTGTGATATGTGAGAGTTGAAGGAGTATGTAGGTTCTGGCATCAACTGTAAATATTATATCTCCTTTCCTGTTTCTGAAACATAGATAAATTTAATATCCATCCACTATTTAAATATTTAGACAAACACTTTATTTATTTTAAAAAGCCCATGTTTTCAACCCATATTATGCAAATAACCCTAATTCCTTGGCAATTAGCAGCTAACATTTTATTTTAAAAATGCTTCTCTCTCTAGCTGTAGCTGTGTCCTTAAATACTCTTAATGCTCTAGCTGGATACAGGGAATGGCTGCTTGTGGAGTGATTTTTGTCATCAGATTGAGTGGATTCATGGGAATGGGGAGCATAGAAGGAGAGAAGATGGAAACTGAGGCAGCAGGGCACTCCCATTAGGACATCGTGGCAAGCAGATATGGGAGGGCTGCAGCCACTGCCCGCAACAATAAGAACCTTAGTTTTGGTCTTTAATATTCATTTATTTGACTTAAATTGGTAAGCAGTCAAGAAAAAATTAAAAGAAATATTTTTGCATATATGCTGTATGGAGGGGGGAAGCAGAGTTCAAGAGTCAATCAGCAGAAAAAAAAAATTGGGTGATTATAGAGATCTCATCTCTACTATGACCTGAAGTGACTCCTAGCGACAATTTTGAGTTACTTTCAGAAATTTAATATAAAACAATTATCTCTTGCTGTTGGCATTTGGGGCAAGAATTTTCTCATTGCAAGACTAGTCTGTCTTTGTGGCTAGTCTACCTATGGCCGGACTTGGAATCTCCTCGGCTTTCTGTTGCCGACACAGCTGGTGCTCAGGAATTATCCTTATAATCTTCCTCCACAATTTCACTGGAGGACTAAGCAGGTCGAAGGTGTGGCGACACTCCTGCTGCAATGAGCCAATATCCTTTGGAAGTGGGGCTAGAAGGGGATTCAAGTGAGTGAATGTGTCCTGACATCCAGGTTTGTGGCTTTGAGCTGGAGTTTCCTCACTGCTCAGGAAGAAGTGACCACTGCCGTGTTGAAGCAGAGTGATGTCTCTTGTCTTCTGGTACCTCTAGGAAGGTCCTTTTCTCATACTTGTTCAATATCATGACAATTTGTAATGAAAAGTAAAACAGCCAACTTATAAAATGCTATAGGAATGGTTTTTTTTTGAGAGATATTGTGGTGTATGGTTTGAATGTATACTCCAAAGTTCATGTATTAGAAATAGATCCCCAATGCAACAATACTAGGAGGTGGGGTTTTATAAACAGTGATTAGGCCTTGATAGTTCTACCTTCATGAATGGATTCAATTCCTTATCTTGAACCCCAAGTAAAACCAGAATAAACTTTAGTGGGCCACATGCTTCTAGTTACCTGTTTTTGTAACTGAAATTGGAAATTCTTTAGTGAAACAATAAAGTAATAGGTCTCTATTAGCTTTCCTATAGGTAGCACCTCTGAGGCATGTTCACTTTGGTAATGATGGTTTAAGTCGCTTTTCAAGACTTTGGAGGTAGACTTGCCTAGCTCACACCACTGACCTATTCACTTGGTCCTGGGTGAGTGTTCACTGGGTGACATTTTGATGTCAGGGAGTCAAAAGATCTCTCAACCAAAGATCATGCTAAGTCAGCCATTTTCTGAATGTGTATTCTATGCAGAGATCTGACCTGTGGTTGGTCTCGCATAGACCACAGGGGACTTCACTCCTGACTACCTCCAGAAGCCTTTCCTGGGTCTCAGACCACTCTGCCTCTTTGACCTCTAAACACTCCTAATCCATATTCCCTGGGAGGCAGATTTGAGGCTTGGTTCACCCCTAAATGACAGGCATCTTATGTATAAATTATTTTCTGTAACATTGCCTGCTTTAGTGGTTAGCATACGGGGTGACAAAGAAAAGAAATCTGGTTTGGTAACAATCTCAGGAACATATTAGTTATGGAGAGAGGGGTTGTTATAAAGGCAAATTGGGCAGCCTCTTCTTCTTGTACATATTATAATGCAGTAATAAGGCCTCACATATGCTTCCCCTCCATCTTGGAATTCTCAGCCTCCAGAACGCTGAGCCAAATAAGCCTTTGCTCATAAATTACCCATCTATGATCTCTCTGTCTCTCTGTCTCTGTCTCTGTCTCTCTCTCTGCTATTGAAGATTGAACCCTAGCCGGGCGTGATGGTACATGCTTGTAATCCCAGCATTCTGGAGGCTGAGACAGGATGATCACGGTTCGGAGACAGCCTCAGCTATTTAGTGAGGCCCTCTGCAAGTCAATGAGACCCAGTTTCAAAATAAAGAATAACAAACAGGGCAGGAGGTATAGCTCGGATGTCAAATGTCCCTGGGTTCCATCCCAAGACCCGCAAAAAAAAAAAAAATAAAAAAAAAGAAGATTGAACCCAAGGGCATTCTACCTCTGAGCCTCATTTAGTCCTATATAAATTGCTGCTCTATGACATTATGCATCGTGTGTGTGCGTGCGCACGCGCGTGTGTATATTTGTGTGTGTGTGTGTGTGTGTGTATGTTATTGGGGTTTCAACCCAGAGACATTTTAACTCTAAGCTCCACCTATCTGGCTCCATTTTTTTAACTGAATCTCACTAAATTGTGAAGGGCCTCTTTAAGTTGCTGAGGCTGGGATTGCAGGCATGCACTACCATTCCCAGCTGTGATATTCTTTAGCAGTATGAAATGGACTAAGAGATAGAAAACTGCTCCTGGGGACCTGCCATTGCACCCCAAAGAGTGTGCTATTTGTCAAGAGAAAGATATAGTGAATCTGAACATGTGGGGTTCATGGGCATTGATTGGCTGTCTCAAGGAAAGAACATGACCATGTCAGTCACTGCTCTGAAACTTGGTTTTAAAAACTGTTCTGTGATGAGAGTTCATGTCCTGTGAATTTATAGAAAAAAACACCCCTAAATTATATTTTTGAGAACTGGATCCCAAGGAGAATGTATCCTATCATTTAAGCTTTGCTATAACGAGGTCTAGTTTAATATCATTGGAAGACTAATGAGCATGCCTAAAAGTATATGCACACTGAATATCATTTTACAAATTTGGTGAAATTCAGGTTGAAGAAATTAAGGTGGTGTAGCAATAAGCTGTTGCTTCCTTGGTCTTTGAAGGAGTGAGCTCTGGGAACAAATACCTATTTAGTGGCTCAGTGCAGCCTTTTCTTCTGCCTGTTTTCATAAAGAAACAACTTTACATTTGAGATGAAGAAGATAGTTAAGTCTATTCAGGTTTAAATATTAATGACATAATGAAGGCATGCTTTTACAACAGAATATTTATGTTTTAGAAATAATTCTTTATATATGGGATGAAACTGGAGAGACTCTGAGATTATATTAAAAAATAGAGTTTCATCAGAATTGTTGCCCTTAAGATATCTTGATTTAAAAGAGATTTTTGATGATTTCCACTCTAATTGGTGTTAGGTGAAATCTCAGAGTAGCTTTGATTTGCATCTCTCTGATTACTATTGATGTTAAAACACTTTTTCTTACCTTTATTGCCCATTGTATTTCTTCTTTTGTGAAGTATCTATTTAGCTTATTTGCTCATTTTTTGATTGGTTTATTTGCTTTTTTAGCTGTGAGTTTCTTCATTTCTTTGTATATCCTAGATATTAGACCTCTACTGGAGGAGTGGCTGGCAAAATTTTTTTTTACCTATTTTGTCTGTTTTCTGTTGAGGTTCTTGATAATTTTCTTTGCTGTACAGAAGCTCTTCAGATTAATGTAATTCCACATATTGATCCTTCTTTTAATTTCTTGTTTCTTTGGGGTCTTGTTGGGGAAGTTTTTACCTGTGCCTATGTTTTGCAGTGTTGGACCTATGCCCTCTTCAAGTAGCTGCATGGTCTCTGGTCTAATTTCCAGGTCTTTGATCCATTTTAAATTGACTCTTGTGCAGGGTGAGAAAGTGAGGCTTATGTCCATTTTTCTGCATATGGTTAATGAGTTTTGCCAACACTATTTGTTCAAGAAGCTATCTTTTTTCCATTGTATGTTTTTGGCACCTTTGTAAAAAATCAAATGGCTGTAAATGTGCAGATTTCTTTCTGAGTCTTCTATTCTGCTCCATTGGTTTATGTGTCAGTTTTTGTGCCAATAATATGCAGTTCTTATTATTATGACTTCAAAGTATAGTTTAAAATTAGGTATTATGATGTTTCCTGTGTGGTTACAATTAGAATGGCAATCATTAAAAACACAATGTTGCCATGGGTGTGGGGAGATGGGAACTCTAATACATTGTTGATAGAATTGCAAATTATTACAGCCGCTTAGGTAAACAGTATGAAGGATCCTCAGAAGAATGGGAATGAACCTGCCATATGACCCAGCAATATCACTTCTGAATATCTACCCAAAAGAATGGAAAACAAACTTCCAGACTAATGTATGTATATATATATGTTTATAGTGGCACAGTTCATAATTGCCAGACTATGGAATCAGCTGAAATGTTCTTCAACAGATGAATGAATTACAAAGCTGTACACAATGGAATTTTACCCAGCCATATAGAAGAACAAAATTTTGCCATTTACAGGGAAATGGATAGAACTAGAGAACATTAGGCTAAGTGAGATTAGTCAGTAAGAAAAAGTGAAAAATTTTAATGCTCTTCCTGATTTGTGTAAGCTAGGAAAAAAATGGTTCAGAGTAGAGACTCTAGACAAAGGGGAAAGCTTAGATGAGTAAAGAAGGCAATTAACTGTTGTTCTTCTAGTCCTCCTTTTCTCTGTTCCTTGTATTTATAGCTTTTATTTCTCTATTGATAGTATTTTCTACATACATAGACATTATTTTTTAAGCTATGGAGATGGATTTTCAGCAGTACTTGCAGACACTGCTTTACTCGTTCACCATCTTCCAGCATTTTTTATTTAGAAATATAACATTTTTCCTTTAAAATGTCATATTTCTTTTTAGTTGTAGAACATATCCTGTGATTATTTCTCTTTGCAAATGTTTATCTATTTGCTGCTGATTTATATTCATTCTTTTTAAATGAAGGATATTAAACATTCATCCACCATTGACAGCGTAATATTTGCTTTTGTATCATTCATCAAATTTGGAAATATAAGCTCTTTTTCATATAAACCTAAGGATAGTATGCCTTGAATTTTATCACTAAATTAAAGTTTTTAGATAGTTTTAATTTTTTCCCCATTTTGTTAATTAGATATATTTGTTTATCTTCATTTAGTATGAGCATCAATATTCTTGGAGGTCGGGGTTCACGGTAATAGTTTGTGTATTCTTGAAACTTCCCATGTAACTGATTGCTACATAAAATAAGATATAGCCCATCAGATCTTTTCAACTTTGCATAATGGTTTCCTTTGCTTGAAAATATTAATAATTTGTAAAACTTTGTGCAGATCTTTATTTTTAGATGATGCTGTTTTTTTTTCCCTTCAGAAAAATCAGAGTTCAAATTAAAGTATTTGATACCACTTCTATTGACAGAACCTCATGTTTTAGAAGAAAAAGGTTAAAGAGTAAGAGATTTCTGGTGAGAATTTACACTCCAAATTTGTCTACATGCATGAATTTAGAGATATGTTCTAAGGTCATACTTATCTTTTGACTATTGTATTTTTAGATCAATATAGAAAATCATTGGTCTGTTTACTATTGAAGATTATTATTATCTTAGAGTATTTATTTTAGAAATGTGTCACTTATTTAGACACCTTGTTTAAAAATATATACATTGTAAAAGACTTTTCTTTAATATTGTCCAAACAATTACTTTAATATTTATGATGTTTATGGATTACTAAAGGCAGTTTTTACCTTGTTTTATGATACTCTGGATGTAGTACCCCTAGCACAAATGCAGTTTGGATAGGAGGAAAGTCAGAAAATTAACAACATCCTTTTGTTTTCAATTCCATAGATCTTTGAAACCCTAGTCTGTACATTTTAGTGTTATTAGCAGAGCACTTCCAGGTCAGCAGTGGAGTCTCTTGGGGATCACTTTTTTCATGTAGATTTAATCTCTTCTTTCTTTAGTAAACAGAAAAGTGGCACCTGTTGAAACTGCAAAAATGAATTTTATTTTGAGGAGTAGAAAGGAATAAGGAATCATTAGTCCTGCAGGTGATTTCTTGGGTATGCCAAATGATATTAATCTGTGCCTTCAGCTTCTCTGTGTAGTCACATCACTGGCTCAGGTATGGTGGTGGCTCTGTTCTTTCTTATGTTGTAGGCCATTGTCGAATGGCATTTATTATATTTGGACAGTGATCCTGGAAACTCTACTTTGTTAGTTATTTTTTTAACATCTCTTCTCTTGGACCCTTGTTTTTGTTAATAATTCAGTCCGCATGATCAGTAATGAAGAGATTGTAAGCATCTTTATATTGACTAAGCTTGCCAAATGGCCTGTCATCCCAGATTTTCAGAGGACTTCTCCCTGGAGTCCACTGCCAATGGCACACCATAGCTCTGCTTCATGTCCCAGGTCCTGTGGTGAGCATGCACATCCTGGGCCACCTGGGCACGGCCTTTCTAGCCAGGAGAATTGCTGTGCATCGACCTCAGATGCTAGGCTTCAGGAGGCCCCTCGAGGAGGGCTTTAGAGAAGCACTGGTTGATTACTCTGTCAAAGTGCCATTCTTGGATGTCTTGATTTTTGTTAAGAGGGAAGTATAGTTGTTTTTTTTTTTTTTTCTTAAGGAAAATATCCTATGATGGTTTTTCCAGAAGAGAAGTTAGCTCAAAGTATTTTTTAAGGTTATCTAATAAAATAAACAGACTAGATATGCAGAAAAGTCTCTCCCTTAATGGGAGGGTGGTGCTTTCAGGCAAGGGCTGAGGGTACAACTTTCCTCTGAAGTCCCAGGCACAGAATTCTTCATCCCTCCCTTAAGGCAGAGTGTGCTCTTCCCCCTAGGGAATGGTGTTCTTATGAGGACAAACATGGTTTTGCATAACTGAGGTCTAAATCTCAGTTCTGCCATTTACGAGTATTGTGTCATCATCACGGGAGAAGGGTTGATCCCAAGATGGGTCCACAGCCTTTTCCATTGGGGAAGAGCATGGAATACAACTCAGGATCTGTGGGGTCCTTGGTTTATGTGATAAAAAAGAATTTCAGCAGGTTCCAGTCAGAGACATAGACAGAGATTTATTTAGGGAAGTATTGAATACAAGGGAGAATGTGCACAATCTCCTGAGTGAGAGACGCATTTGGGAGGTTGATGGTTCTTTTACTATAACAGATTTTTATGAGAGGTGGGTAGGAGGAGGTATGTGAGGATGACAGTCCAGTAGTCACAAGATGACTTAGGGAATTTTGGCCATCTTCAGTGTCCTGATGGGGTGTTTTAATATCTTAATAGGTACCTCTTTTTGTTTAAATATTCAAGGTGAGATAACTATTCAAGAAGATTACTCTTTTGTGAGACCTCTGTCACTTGACCAACAGATATCTCTTTTGCTGAACTATTCATAAGTTGGATACCTAACAATTAAAGGTACTTTTTTTTTTTTGCAATACTGGGGCCAGAATCCAGGGGCATTGTACCTTTCAGCTACACCCCACCCCAATTTTTTATTCTTTGTGTTGAATCAAGGTCTCACTGAATTGCAAATGGCCTTACTGTGTAGCTGAGGCTATCAGTAAACCATGATCCTCCTGTCTCAGCCTCCCAAATGCTGGGATTACAAGTGTTTGCCACCACACCTAGCTTAAAGGTATTTTTAAATGGGTTTCCAGTATGATATCTAGCCACATTTCTGGATCTTTTGTGTGTTTTCTACTGTCTGTTCAATAGATTAACTCCTTGATGACAGTCAACAATGTTTAGGGTAATGAAGGTACAATGCCCCTGGGTTCCATCCCCAGTACCACAAAAAAGTAACACACACACACACACACACACACACACACACACACACACACACAGTGCAAATCCTTAAGAAAAATGGGACTAACCAGCCTGGTTGAGAAGTAAGAGTATTGGAGAATTTTGCTATAGGCTTACATTTTTTTTAAACTCTTTCTTTATGCTTCCTCCCTACATATTTTTTTCTCTTTTTTTGTACCCCCCTCTCCTATCCTCCTCTCTCTCTCTCTCTCTCTCTCTCTCTCTCTCTCTCTCTCTCTCTCTCTCTCTCTCTCTCTCTTTTTTTCTTTTTGTTTTGCAGTACCGAGGATGGAACTCAGGGGCACTGAACCTCCAAGCTACACCCCCAGCCCTATTATTTTGTCTTTTTAGTTTTGAAACAAAGTATCACTGAGTTGCAAAGGGCCTCGCTAAGTAGCTGAGGCTGTCCGTGAACCGATCATCCAGTCTCTGACTTCTGAATGCTGGGATTACAAGCGTGAGCCACCACACCTGGCCTACATATTTCTTGTATTTCTTCTATTTTACCTCAACATTAGGCAGATACTTCTCCCAAGCCTCATGTTATCTGGCTGTGTCTACTCCAGAATATCTGCAGACAGGACTCTGTAATTCATGGATCTGCCTCATTCTGCAATTTTTGTTGCCCTGGGTACAATTTAGATTTATTGAGTAAATGGTGGGCAGCAGGAATTGCCCTAGTCAAAAGCCTTCCTTGGTTAGGTTAGTCCTTGAATGCAATTGGGTGGGATGGAACCCCTGATATGTGGGCATCTACTTTAGGGTCTAAAGACTCAAGGCAATTAAACTTAGTAGTTGCCTTGCTTAAGAAAAAGTGGCAAAGCACTACAGTACAGTCTATGGTGTTCTGGCTTGATTTCTCAGTCTTTACAAAGATGTGAAATCATGGTTTATTGGAGAGTGACTTAACTGATAAAATCCCACCTACCCTCATGTTTCTCTGGTCATAACACCTCACTATATCCTACTCAAACTTCCTATGCTCAGAAGCTTGAGGGAACACAGTACTGCATGATGTGTAGAACACTGACAATTCTGCCCTAAAGTACAAGAAAATGGGACATAAACATATATTTAAAATTATTTGAAACTGTTTTATATCTTTTCCCAGGCAATTTTGCACTTGTGCCTACTTTAGAATAAGCATTACTTAGTGTTTGATAGGAAAGCAGAAGTTGACTAAGGGAACATCCTTGGGATTATGGATTAAAGCAGGTGCTATAAATTCTGTGAGTAACTTTCTGGAAGAGCTCTAACTCTGGGGAGAGAAAGAGATGCAGATCCAGTGCAAGAAACACAGCTGTACATTTCCATGTGAAGGCAAAGCAGATGATGCCAGCAATGTTCTGGAAGAGGAGGAAGGATATCATGATAAATGATTGTTTCAGTGATTGAAATTAGGGCCCAGCATGTTAGGAGACATTGAATAAAAACACTCATTTGGAGATGAATATGTAGGAGGTTGGTGAGATAGGAATTAGGGGACTGGAGGAATCCATAGGAACTATAGAATCTTAGTAGTTCAGGACTGGAAGAGACAGATTGTCAAATTTAGTTAAAGAGAAACAGTTTGAAATTCATGTATGTGGCCAATTTGAATGATAATTTTCCCTGTTTTGGAGAAGATGAAGAGAACAACCAACTTTTTGTGTGAGATGTGCATTATCTTTCCCAAGTGTTTTTACCTGTTAATTGTTGATGGGCCCACTGGACTTTACTATATCCTGGATGTCTCACCTGCTTTGTTTCACTGAGATTTCTAAAAGCTAAGTGGATCTTCTCCTGATTGTATTAATTCCATCTCCAAGCACATCTCTCCCTTCCCAGTCTGCTCTACCAATTTCTCCTTTTTTCCTCTAATAATGAACCCATTGAAGTTTGCATCACTTATTCATTAATTTCTGAGCCCTTCAATTACCTCTCACTTAACGAGTTTTTTATTTTTCTCCTGAGGACGTGGATTTCTTGTTGACAACTTGGTTGGAACTACTCTTGCCTCTTTTGTCATTTAAGTCTTATGAAAGAGAATCAGTATTCTACTTGTGCCTTGACATTTCCTTGGAGGACCTCTTCCTAGACTATGGCTCTCTGACCTTTTATCCCTCTCTGTTCAGTATCTGTGAATGTGGACATGTGTTGCCACTGCCTCTTATACAGGCTTGTGTGGGCATTTGTGTGGAGGACCATCAGACTCTTACCTTGGGTCTATGGTTTTGACCTCTATCTTTATCTGTCACTCATCATCCCTAAATCTCATTATGCTTGTGAATCTGTATCCTTTTTCAGGCCTCATTGCTTCATCCAATTATAAAAATAAGAATTTACTTTAAAACTAAAGTTGTGCAGAAAAAGATAAAAAAAATTGTCTGAAACCATAGTTCAAGGTAGCTCTACTATTGCTATTTTGTATATTATTTGGAGGGTAATAACCCCTTATGTGCTTAAACATACAAATACTTCTCCTAGTTTTATCTGAATGAACTCTTCCTTATTTTTGGTCCCAGGCCTTTTCATGTTAGTAAATACAAACATAGATAATTTTTTAAAAATGTGGAACATATAAGACACACAAACATGGGAAGATCATGCTACCACCCTTCATCTCTGTCACCATCCTGGGCAGCTAGTGATGCATGGCCAAGGTGATCATTTCATTACATTAATCATTAAACTTTCTTGAAAATATCTCTCAAGGATAATTCTTTAAAAATACTCATGATGTTTTACAATAATTCATTTTATTTTTACATAGCAAGGTTTAGATTTCCCTAAGCAAACTTAAAGTGGGAGCCTATGCTGTCGTTTGTAATGAAAAGGGATAGAGCTAGTGATTTGCTCAAGATCTAGACAATTTTTCAATGGCTACATATGGTATTTTGTTTGAATTTACATTCATATGTTGAAACCCTATCCCCTAACTAATGGTGTTGGTTGGAACTTTGGCAGGTAATTAGAATTGGATAAGATCTTGAGGATGGAGATGTCATGGTAGGATTAGTAAACTCACCTTGTTTCTGCCTTGAGAGGACCCACTGAGAAGAAAACTTGTGCAACCTGGAAGCAGGGACTGATCTCCACCTTTCTACTCTTTGGTACTGTGAGAAATAGTCTTATTTTAAGGCACCCAGGATATGTTGTTTTATTATAGCAGCACCAATGGGCTAAGACATAGACATTTAGGTTGTTTATACTAGTTTGGTGTGTGTGTGTGTGTGTGTGTGTACAATAGTTTGCTTTTATTTAAACAGATTTGTAATAAATGTACTTGTCAGATTAAGCTTGGATCCCTGTGAGGGTCTTTGGAAGTGGACTTAGCACTTCAAGGATGGAGAACTTGGAATAGTGGGTAGGAGTGATGAGTGTCAGCCCCAGGCTTTGCCATTCCTCATATTTCTGCCACTACAGCAGAGGTGGATACTTTACCATGCATGTCTTCAGTATATTAGATGCAACATCTCATCTTAAATTTATTAACTGTCTTGTATCTTTTGTGTATTTTCTTATTAGGTATTTATCACTTAATCAAATTATGGTTCTTATCCAAGAACAAGGTTTGGATCTCTATTTCAACACACACACACACACACACACACACACACACACACACACACATAATATATATTATATATACATATATACATATATGTAAATATATATATATTATATATATATATAAACTTTGATCTTTAGAAAAATTTAGCAGTTTGAAATATAAAGCTTGAATATAAATGTGTTCCTATTAGATATTTTTTAAATTTCATTTTTAATGAAGTTTTATTTTCATTTTATTTCCTAACTGGTTATAAAGTATTTGTCTAGTTTTTTCAGCATTCTTATGACTTATAAAAACACTTAGTTAATGATAGCATGCATACCATTGTTGAAAATAAAATATGTTAAGTGTAATAAAGCTTATTTGAGCAATAAAAGGCTCTAGAACCCTGCAGCATTCCAGAAAGAAAAAAAAAAGATGAGTCAGAAGCCTCCACCTCAAAGTGGAAAGATATATACATAATCAGAAAAATAGAAAATGATGTACAGAGATTACTGAATTAGTCGAGTTTTGCTTTAGCTTTATTTGGGCATAATTTGGGAGCTTCATCCTGGAATTAGCTGATATTTTTACTTTTATGATTGACTTAAATTTAGTTGCTTTTTTAAAATTTTTGGCCAGAAATTACTCTTAAGTTAGATTTGGGTGCACATCAAACTAGATTACAAATATCTGTATATGTAAGATTCTTTGGGCCAAATTTTATTACCAACATGTGGAGCCAATTTATATTAGAGAAACTAAATATATAGTTAAATATAAAACATTCATTCTTTTATCACTACCTCCCAGGTGTGGACCATGCAAGAGCCTCTCCCACACCCTCCTGAGCAATGCTCTGTTTTGATGTATTTTATCTACTTAAAAGAATTGGGATTGACACAAGGCAAACTAGGAGGTAGAGAGAGAAAGCAAGTTCATTGCCAATCTGGCCAATTTAGTGAGCTCCTGTTTCAAAATAAAAAATAAAAGTGTATGTAAGCTCAGCAGTAGAGTGTCCCTTGTTTCAATTCCTGGTGCTTTTATTCTGATTGCTAGGGCTTCTTCCTCTCTTCTGAACATGGTTCCAGGTCAGATTTATGTGTTTCAAATATGTTTTTCCCACTTTCTCAATTTTTAATGGCATCTTATAATGAAGAGAAGTGTGTAGTTTATCAAATTTCTGCCATTTTCATCTTAAATATTGCATGTATCCTGTTCTCTTTTCCTCCTTAGATTCAAATTTTTCATTTGCTAGGACTTTTTACCTTTTTTCTGTTTGCCTATTGAATTTTTCTATTTTACTTTTCATTCTATTTCTTCTTCTTTTTTGTGAAAAATGAATGATAGAACTATAAAAGCCCTGATTATTATGTCTAATTTCTTTTTTTTTCTTTTAACAATTTTTTGTTGAACATAAATAGTATACATTTACACTATATTTGGTGCCCTCTCCCCCCCGCCCCCATTTTCTCTTCCCCCCTCACACCAATGGTTGTCCAGGTTAACCATGTCTTATTCATAATTTTACACATGTTCAGATGTAGACCCTCATTAATCAAGATCAGCCTTCCTCCTCTCCTATCTTACCATTCAAACAGCTAGTATTTCCCCTCCAATATCTGGAGTCCCACTGGTATCCTTTGTGTTTCCTAGTTGGGCATATTAGAGGAAACATATGTATCTTCTCCTTCTGTGCTTGGCTGATCTCACTTAACATAATGTTCTCCAGGGCTTTCCACCTTCTTGCAAATGATATAATTTTGTTCTTCTTTATGGCTGAATAGAATTCCACTGTGTGTATTTCCCACAGTTTTGCTATCCATTCATTTGTTGATGGTGATCTGGGTTGGTTCCATATTTTGGCTATTACAAATTGTGCTGCTATGAACATAGGTATGCATATGTTGCTGTATTTCTCTGAATTCAACCCCTTGGGAAAGATATCCAGGAGTGGTATAGCTGGATCATATGTTGGATCTATTCCCACCTTTCTTAGGAATCTCCACACAGATCTCCAGAGTGGTTGAACTAGTTTGCATTCCCACCAACAGTGTAAAAGAGTTCCTCTTTCCCCACATCCTCTCCAGCATTTGTTGTTGTTTGATTTCTTTATGCTTGCCACTCTGACTGGGGTTAGATGGAATCTCAGTGTAGTTTTGATTTGCATCTCTCTTATGGCCAGTGATGAAGAACATCTTTTCATGTATCTATTGGCCCTTTGTATCTCTTCTTTTGTGAAGTGTCTATTTAGTTCATTTGCCCATTTCTTGATTGGGTTGTTTGTTTTGCTAGTGTAGTCTTTTGAGCTCTTTGTATACTCTGGATATTAGCCCCCTATCAGAATGGTGGCTGGTAAAGATCCTTTCCCATTCTGTAGGCTTCCTCTTTAGGTTATTGATAGTTTCCTTTGATGAGAAGAAACTTTTTAGTTTGATGTTATCCCACTTGTTTATTCTTGATTTAATTTCCTGAGCTTTGGAGGTTTTGTTGAGAAAGTTACTGCCTGTGCCAATATGTTGTAGTGTTGAACCTATGCTCTCCTCAACTAACTTCATAGTCTCAGGTCTAATTTCTAAGTCTTTGATCCATCTTGCTTTGATTCCTGTGTTTTGTGAGATATAGGGGTTTAGATTCATCTTTTTACAAATGGTTAGCCAGTTCTCCCAGCACCACTTGTTGAAAAGGCTGTCTTTTCGCCAGCGTATGTGTTTGGCCCCTTTGTCAAAGATTAATTGACTAAAGATGTGTGGGTTTGTTTCTGTACCTTCTATTCTAATCCACTGGTCAGTATATCCGTTTTTGTGCCAGTACCATGCTGTTTTTACTACTATTGCTCTATAGTATAGTTTGAAGTCTGGGATTGTAATGCCTCCTGCATGTTTCTTATTATTGAGAATTGCTTTGGCTCTTCTAGGTCTTTTCTTTCTCCATATGAAGTTCATGATTGATTTTTCTAGGTCTCTGAAGAATGTCACTGGTATTTTAATGGGAATTGCATTGAACCTATAGATCAGTTTTGGCAGAATGGCCATTTTGATGATATTTATTCTGCCTATCCATGAGCACGGGAGATCTTTCCATCTTCCAAGGTCTTCTTCAATTTCTTTCTTTAATGTTTTATAGTTTTTGTTGTAGAGGTCTTTTACATCTTGGGTTAGGTTTATTCCTAGGTATTTTATTGGTTTTGAGGTTATAGTGAATGGAATTGTTGTTTTTGTTTCCTTCATTGTGGATTTGTTGTTGGCATAAAGAAAAGCCACTGATATCTTTAGGTTGATTTTGTAACCTGTGACTTTGCTGAATTTGTCAATCATTTCCAGAAGTCTTTTGGTTGAGTGTTTTGGGTCTTCCAGATAAAGGATCATATCATCTGCAAATAAGGATAATTTTAATTCCTCTCTTCCTATGTGAATTCCTTTGATTTTCTTCTCTTGTCTGATTGCTGTAGCAAGAGTATCAAGGACTATCTTGAAAAGGAGTGGTGATAGTGAGCATCCTTGTCTTGTTCCTGACTGTAGCGGAAATTCTTGCAGTTTTTCCCCATTCAGTATAATGTTGGCTTTGGGTTTGCAGTATATTGCCTTAATGATGTTGAAGTACTTTCCTTCTATCCCAATTTTTGCAGTGTTTTTAACATAAATGGGTGTTGGATTTTGTCGAATGCTTTTTCAGCATCTATTGCTATGATGATGTGGTTTTTGTTCTTGGTTCTATTTATGTGGTGAATAACATGTGTTGATTTGTGTATGTTGAACCAGCCTTGTTTTTCTGGGATGAAACCGACTTGGTCGTGATGTATTATTCTCTTGATATAGTTTTGTATGTGTATAGCTAGTATTTTGTTTAGAATTTTTGCATCTATGTTCATTAAGGATATTGGTCTGTAGTTTTCTTTTCTTGAGGTGTCTTTATTTGGTTTGGGGATTAATGTGATACTGGCCTCATAGAAGGAATTTGGAAGAGTTCCATCTCTTTCAATTTCCCGGAACATGTTATAAAGTATTAGTATTAGTTGTTCACTGAAGGTTTTGTAGAATTCAGCTGGGAACCCATCTGGGCCTGGGCTTTTCTTTGGTGGAAGAATTTTTATTGCCATTTCTATTTCTTTGGTTGTTATACTTTGGTTCAGGCTTGCTATGTCCTCTTGGCTGAGTGTAGGAAGGTTAACTGTGCTTAGAAATCTATCAATTTCTTCCAGGTTTTCAAGTCTATTGGAGTATAAATTTTTAAAGTAGTTTCTGATAATATTTTGAATTTCTTCACTATCTGTGGTGATATCTCCTTTTTCATTTCTAATTTTGATAATTTGAGTTGATTCTCTTTTTCTTTTGGTTAGGTTGGCCAGGGGTTTATCAATTCTATTAATCTTTTCAAAGAACCAACTTTTTGTTTTATTGATTCTTTGAATTGTTTTTTTGTTCTCTATTTCATTTATTTCTGCTCTAATTTTGATGATTTTTTGCCTTCTGCTGGCTTTGGGAATAGACTGTTGCAGAATTTCTAGATCCTTGAGTTGTGTCATTAGGTTCTTTACTTGGTGCTTCTCCGTCCTTTTTATGTGGGCACTCAATGCAATAAACTTTCCTCTTAGTACTGCCTTCATGGTGTCCCATAGATTTTGGTAGGTTGTGTCTCTGTTTTCGTTTGTTTTCATAAATTTCTTTATTTCTTCCCTAATTTCTGCTCTTACCCATTCGTCATTCAATAGTGTATCATTCATTCTCCATGAATTTTAATACTTCCTTTCGAGTTTCCTGTTGTTGATTTCTACTTTTATTCCGCTGTGGTCTGAAAAGATGAAAAGATATATATTACATTTTTTGAATTTGCTGGTATTTTCTTTGTGTCCCAGGATGTGATCTATTTTGGAGAAGGTTCCATGGGCTGCTGAGAAGCATGTGTATTCTGTAGTTCCTGGTTGAAATACTCTGAAAATGTCTATTAGGTCCATTTGGTTTATGGTTTACTTTAGTTCTAAAGCGTCTTTACTCATCTTTTGTCTTGAAGATCGATCCAGTGGTGTGAGAGGCATATTGAAGTCTCCCAGAATTATTGTATTTGGGTCTACTTGGGATCTTATGTCCAGAAGGGTTTGTTTTACAAATGTGGTTGCACTCATATTTGGGGCATAAATATTTACTATCATTATATCTTCTTGGTGTATTGTTCCTTTTAATAAAAGGAAGTGCCCTGATTTGTCTCTTTTGATGTGTTTTAGTTTAAAGTCTGTTTTGTTGGATATCAGGGTTGCTACCCCTGCTCTTTTTTGATCAATGGTGGCATGGTATATCTTTTTCCATCCTTTCACTTTCAGCCTGTGAATGTCTTTGGCTGTGAGGTGAGTTTCTTGCAGACAGCATATATTTGGATTGTTTCCTAATCCACATTGCCAGTCTATGTCTTTTGATTGGTGAGTTAAGTCCTTTGACATTAAGAGATATTATTGAAATATGATTTTTGTTTTCTGCCATTTTGTGTTCTGTCTACTCTTGGGTGGTGTGATCTTTCTTCTTTACTTAAATGGCCCACTTATTAACTTCCTCTCCTCTCTGATTATGAAGTCTGCTTCTTTTTTCTTCCTTATGGTTTATTTCTTTAAGAATTTTCTCTAGTGTTGGCTTTGAATTCATGAATTTTTTGAGATTCTGTTTATCCTGAAAGACTTTGGTTTCACCATTGATCTTGAATAGTAGTTTTTCTGGATAGATTAGTTTGGGCTGGAAGTTATTTTCTTCCAGGGTCTGAATCACGTCGTACCAGTCTCTTCTAGCATTCCTATTCTGGGTTGTATAGTCTGGGGTGATTCTTATTGTTTTGCCTCTATATGTCACCCATCCTTTTGTTCTCACTGCTTTTAAGATTCCTTCCTTAGCCTTTATATTGCTTATTTTGGTTATTTTGTGGCGTGGAGTGGTCTTTCTTTGGTCTTGTCTCAGTGGAGTTCTGTATGCCTCCTGGACTTGATGATTCAAGTCTCTTTCCATATTTGGAAAATTCTCTGAGATTATTTCCTTGAAGATATTACAGATGCCCTTGGTCTGTACCTCTATCCCTTCCTCAATGCCTATTATCTGTAAATTAGGACGCTTCATATTATCCCATAATCGCTGGATGTTTAGGTTTTGTTGCTGTAAAGATTTCTGTATATTGCTGACTGTATTTTCGGTTTGGGATGTACTGTCTTCTAATATTGATATTCTGTTTTCCATTTTATCTAATCTTCCAGAATTTCTTTCTATTGCTGTCTTCATTTCACTTATTGCCTCTTTCATTTCATTCCAGACCTCTTTCTGATTCTTTTTTAGTGTTTCTAATTCACCTTTAACCTCCTCTATACTTGTTTTAAATCCTTTCATCATATTGAACATCAAGATTCTGAACTCCCCTTCTTGCATTTCTAGTAGGTCAGTATTCATGATTTCTGCTGTCTCTTCATAATTCCTGGTTCTCATATTTATAGCGTTCTCTGTCCTGTTTTTCTGATTTCTACCCATCGTTCGTGAGTATTATGCTTAGTCAAATCTTAATATTAGGAGTTTAGGGGTATCAGCAAGTCAGCAGAGCCATTCCAGTGTTGAGGGTGGGTGATGTGGGAGGAGCTGGGGTGATTGGTAAAGGAGTCAGATTAGGTAGAGGATATGTTTAGGTTGAGAAAGACTTTAAGTATGATAAGGTAATATCTTGCTAGGAATGAGAGAGAGTTAACTACTAGGACTCTTGTCATTAGTAGAGTAATTATGAATGTAAGAAATACTTTGAGTATTAAACCAGGAGGTATATTATGGGGAAAAGTTTTGGGGGAGAAAAATATGTAGGTTAGTGTGGGAAGGTTTGTAAATAGGGGTGATAGAAGGAGCAGACAAACATAAAAAAAATCCACACAAGATACCAAAACTATTATGTAATCCAAGAAAAAGAAAGGAAAACCAATCAAAGGAGGAGAATGAAAAAAGGAAGGAAAGAGGAAGAAAGAGGAAAAAAGAACAAGAATAAAATAAAAGGAACTAGCAGCTGTGTGAAATCAAAAAATAAGGCAAACTATCATATATATATATATATATATATATATATATATATATATATAACAATAAGTTAAAGTAAAAGAAGTGTGGGTTAAGAGAAAAAAATAAAACAGCAATAACCATATCAAAACAAAAGCACTATAAAAGCAAAATAAAACAAAACATTCACATTAAAAGTAAAACAAACAGTCCTACTTATTTACACATATGGGGTTAGGTCCGTATAATATGTGCGTATATGATTGCTTTGGTAGCTTTCAGAATACAATCCAATGTCTCTTAGTTTTCTTTGTACTCTATTTTTATCTTAGGTCACTCTGGGTGTTTGGACACCTTTCTCTCCTTTAGCTGCTTTAGGTTTATGTGTCCGGATGTCTGGTTTCACTGTTATTTGATTCTCTACAATTCACAGGTTCTGAGAAATTCCAACCTGTAGTCAGCACCTCTGCACTCACCACCCTACACTCCTGCCTTTGCTTCCCTACAGCAGGGGTGGAGGATGACCAATGTTTAATTGGAACCTCCCCCTGACGTCCTGTGCAGATATTGTGGCCCGATGGATTTTCTTGTGTCTCTGGAAATTCCAGCTGGGCTAGCCGGTGTGGTCCCAAGATGTACCCTGGGCAAATGGATGCCGGTTCCTGGATGCCCACACTTACTGCCAGAGCTCTGCCTATTCCGAGAGAGCAGGCTGGGTGCGCTGCTATTACTGGACCCAGGTGTGAGTGGATGCAGCTGCCTATTCCTGCTGGTATGCTCTTCCAAGTTGTATTGCGCTGTGTTCTCACTTAGAACTAAGCGTCTGGCTACCAGGCAGGTGGGAACACCCAGCGGTGGGCCAGGGGTGCAGGATAGGTGCTCACAGGTCCAGGTGCACAGGCAGTGCGCGGTGTCCAGCAATGGTCTCTGCCTCCTGCAGGACGTAGAAGCTGGGGGTGCCCCAAGGAGATTTCCGGGCATACAGGGCTTTCGCAGCCTGAAAGGCAGGCTCTGGCAAGGTGGCGGGGGCTAGACACACAGGCAAGCTCCGATTTAGGGGTGGCAGTGGCACAGGCACTGACTACTAGCAGGGGACCAGGGCGCAGACAAGGTGCGCGAGGAGAGTGCTGTGTTCTGAGGCTTGGGCCAGTGCTGGGTGGTTGGGGCTGTGGCGCACGCTAGGACCCGTACTTTCCCTGGGCGGACTCAGGTACCTGGCGTCCTTGGTTCAGGCTTCCGTGGAGGTCTCTGTGCTGTTGTGATCCAGTCGCTGGTGACACAGAATTCTGACATGGGTGCTACTCGCTGCTTAAGGTGAGGTCCTAAATCTGTTTTCAGTCCTGGATTATCTTGTCGTGGTAATATCAGGCAGGCAGCCGCGCAGGCAGCCGCGCAAGCAGCCCACCGATTGGCGTTCTGATTGTATCTGCAGCAGGTCCGGTGTCCGATCTTTGTTCTTCTTCTTCTTCTTTAAGTTCAGGGTTCTGCCGAGGTACCTGGATCTGTTTTGGTTCCTGGTATGTATTTGTTTTGTTGATTAAGACACTGCTTTCTAAGTATTTGAACTTTATTTGCTTCAGCTTCTGAGAAGTGCTGTGTCCCTCAGTCGCCATTTTGAAAGCTCATCCTATTTCTTCTCCTTTAAACTGCATATTTTCCTTAGTTATATCTTATGTATAGTTATTATAATTTTCAGTTCTAGAACATGTTTAGATTTCTTGGATAGTTTTTATTTCTTTGCTAAAATTCTCATTCTTGAATTCTAAATTTTTGAACATACTAATTACAGTTATTTTAAAGTTTGCATCGGGTGACTTCATTTTTTTTTATACTGGGGATTGAACCCAGGAGCATTCTGCCTCAGAGATACACCTCAGCCCTTTTATCTTTGAAACAAGGTCTCATTAAGTTGCAGAGAGCCTAGTTAATTTGCTGAGTCTGGCCTTGAACTTGGTATCCTCATGTCACAGCCTCCCAATACTAGGATATTAGGTATGTACCATCATATCAGCTTGGTTTTTGGTCATGGCTTGCCTTCTCTGCTTGATGAGTTTTTCATTGCCTGTTGAACATCTTATATCAAAAGCCATAGAGAAATTCAAGGCTTTGGATGGGTGCTTCATTCAGAAAGGAGTGATATGGATTTCTCAGAAGCTGGGCTGTGGATTGTGGCGATGTGGGATCCTCACTCCTAGGACTGGGTCTTGGGTGAAGGTCCTGTCTCTTTTCATTTGCCAGGTCTCATTTCATAGGGTATATATAGCCCTTGAGGGTCCCAGCCCCAGGGCCAAGACTTTGTCTGGGTTCCTTCCTTTTCTTTCTCTCTCTTTCTTTCTTTCTTTCTTTCTTTCTTTCTTTCTTTCTTTCTTTCTTTCTTTCTTTCTCTTTTTCTTTCATCCTGAGAATTGAACCCAGGAGCATATTCTACCTCTGAGGTCTACTTCCAGCCCTAGTTTATGTTTTATTGAAACAAGGTCTAGCTAAGTTGTTGATGCTGGCCTTGAACCTGCAATCCTCCTGTCTCAGCCTTTCAAGTACTGAGATTACAGTCATGCACCACCATGCTTTTCTTGAGAGGCCTCCAGTCTCAGCTTATCATTACCTGCTATATTGGTTTGGAGTTTGTAAGCTCCAGGGGTGGGAGTCACCCCAGCTCATTTTTCAGAGCTTCTGCTTTCTCCTGGGTGTGGATTTTGGCCCTTTGTTTCTCCCAGTTTTAGGAATGCTCTGGTCTTAATGCAGCTTTAAATGTATATACATGTTTATTAACTTACTTTGTAATTAATTTTAGCATCAGGCATATCTAAAGAACCCTATTTACCACTGCCAGACATGGTATTACTAACTTTATTTTTTCCACTTTCATTTTTTTATCCACTATCAATATATTTATGGGATAAGCCTTACCTCTGTTTCAACAATTCTGTCAGATCCTGTTCCTTTGTAATAGTGCTGGTGAAATCCTGCCTAAAGCAGAAGGCTATGGTGGCATTTGTAAAGAGAAGGTTCAGGGGTAGGGATTTGCTCAGCATCAGCATCTCTCTACTCCACATGTTAAGAACTTGAAATAGTTGCCAGTCCATGGTTTCTGTTAGACAGAAGTCTGGGTCCTCAGCTCAGGACCTGTCACATGCCACATGAAAGGCATCACCCTGCCTATGCCCCCCCTAAGTGCTACTGGAAAGAACATACTTGTAAGTTCCCTTGCCTGTTATCTGATATCTGGTGGGATTTGTTTTTTTTTTTTTTTTTTTCTTTGTTAGTGGCTGGAGGTGTCCCTCAGTTCTTTGCCTTTTAATAAGGTAGCTTACATAATCGTGGCTGACTTCCTCATAGCCAATAAGGCAGGCTGGGATCAGATATTATTTTAGATTAGTGTCCTAAGACCTAATCTCACTTCTGCAAGGATCTGGTTCTTACAAGCAAGTTGGTATGTCATTCCATACAAGGCAAAGGAGGGGGCCATTTTGGAGGGCAGCCCATTGTACCATTGGAGAGTGGATTCATTTTGAGAGATTTTCTCTTCCAGTGCCCAGAGGATTACTGGCAAATCCAAGCTGGGGTCTCAGAGTAGAAATAATATAAAATATTATTTAATTAATTACATAGTTTATTGTCATACAGGCAGCATTTTCATAGTGTGTGTGTGTGTCCTACTGGGAGTTAAATCCAGTGACATTCTGCCTCTGAGCTACACCCTCAGCCCTATTTTTTTTTTAATTTGAAAACAGGGTCTAACTAAGTTTCTGAAAGTCTCACTAAATTGCTAAGGCTAGATTCAAACATGTAGTCCTCTTGTCTCAGTCTCCCATGTCCTGGGATTGTCAAAATATATTAACTACAGACTGAGTTCCAAAATTATTGTGGTCCAGTTGTTTAAATAGGCTAGAAATAGGCCTCTGAGGAAGGTAAGGTCTGGTTGAAGTTTGAGACATAGTCTTATAGGAGTGATTTTTGGAAGAAGCTGGCTTTGCCACCACCACAGAAATTCACAATGACAGTAAGGTCCCTCAGCATCAGAGGATGACAATGGAGGGCCAGGCTTTGAAGATTAGCCTTGCTGCACCTTGAGCACTCAAAGTGTCGATCAAGTTCTTTATTCTATGCAGTCTGAAGTCCAGTGGTTTAAGCCAGTTATTCGTATTTGGGGCATCTGATAAGTTATTGCATAGTATATTCTCAAGGGGAGGGTGAATTCACCCCAAATTCTTACACAAGGGATCTGAAAAGAAGAATGGGGAACTATACTCCAAACCATCAAAGTCTTTGAAAGGGATATAAGGATCCACCCTATGATTTCAAATCACTTACTATCTAAATTATGTTTTTGACATATTTGTCCTAAAGCCAATTTTATAAGAAATATGCATAGAATTAAGCAAATAAACATAATAGATTATTTGATATAATGCTATCTATGTAATTACTAAAATACCAGAAATTATATTTCTTGACAATTCAAATAGACTATCCTGACAAATTTTTTCCAGTAAATCCCAGTTTCACAACTCCACAAAGTACAAGAACTCAATGCATGATTCAAATTTTGCGCAGCATAGCAAAAATTAGAGAAGCTATTATTTATTAGAAAATTATTTCCTTCTTGTTCATTTGTAAGTGTTTTTTTTTAAATATCTGCAACTCAACAGTTTTCTGAGTAGGGTGTTCTTTTACTTCACGTAGGTGACTTAAGGTTTTATTGGCATCTATTATTTTTATACTGGTTGTCGTATAGATATTTTTTGGTACTGAGAATTGAACACAGGGACATTATACCTTCAAGCTACATCTCCAGTACTTTTTATTTTTATTTATGTGTGTGTGTGTGTGTGTGTGTGTGTGTGTGTGTGTGTGTGTGTGTTACTGGAGATGAAACTCAGGGGCCTTCCACCTCCAGGCTACACCGTTATATCTATTTTTTATATTTTATTTGGAAATAGGGTCTCCCTAATTTTCTGAGGCTGGCTTTGAACCTCTTATCTCAGCCTCCCAAGTACTGGGATTACAAGAGTACACCACCACACCTGACCTTGCACTTTTTTTTTTTGAAACAGTCTTTCTACATTACTGAGTCTCACTAAATTATTGAGCCTTGAACCTGCAACCCTCTTATCTCAACCTTCCAAGTGCTGGAATTATATATGTGTGCCATCATGCCTCCTTGATACTAGTTGTTTTAATATATAATATTTCATTTATAATTTTGATGAGTCTTTTATCTTCAAGTGACCTAGAAAACTATTCTTTACTTTCTATAGTAAGATTCATAGTAGATTCTAATTTCACATAACCATGTAACACAAAATTATGCTATTCCCTCTGTTTCAATGTAAAATAGTAGGATTTTTAAAGCATGCTAGGATTGTAAATGACAGAAGCATTAGGCATTAGTGCATTGCCATAAATACTAAACCATTGAAATTTCGATAAGTCTTGGGGTTATATAGGTGTCGTGAATCCATGAAATTAATTGATATGCTGGGACATGATATCTATCAATTATAATAGGATCATGAGTTGCCTGCAGGTCCCACTCTCCTTTCTGACCCTGGAAAATTGAAATGGTATGCTATCCCAATGTCATGTTACCTCTTTTAAGTAATAGGATTCTAATTTTACATGCACCTAGGGAGTCACATCCATTAAAATATGTTGAGTCTAGTTTTGATCTAATGGGATTATCAAGGCTGACTAATATCCTCCTGTGCTCATTGCTTATCTACAGGTGTTCTATATACCCCTTAACTAAATGTGGAACATCTGACATTCATCCCTAATGTACAAATTTCAGGTGCATCTACAAGTGCTTGTTGTTTAGAGTATTTTCTCCAGAAGCTTTATAAAGGGTAATGAGGGCTTTCAAGATTTCTTTTTCAGGTCTTTGTATATTGGCAATCAAATATGAAGTGGTATTATGTTGAGCTAAAATATTTAATAAAACTCTCAGTTTATCCTGTTTTTTAAAGATTTGTAAAATCAAAAGCCATTTCATAGAATATTAGAATGTATCATCTTCAATTAGATTACCCATAATGGTGCCTAGAATGAATTACAGGTGTTGCATTCCATTTAGAGAATCAATTCTCTCATAGATTGTAACTGAAAAATAAAATATATTGGTAATTTATAAACATTTCATTGATATTTTAGAAGCTTGGGCAACTGTTTCATTAAATTTTAGTGTATGCTTGAATAATAAGGGGAATAAATTACTTTGGTCATTGGTATTATAATCCTTGATTTGGAAATATATGGACTCAAATAATAAACTGCTATAAAGCACCATGAATAATGTAAAGAAAAGTAACATTTTATCACCAATATGCTCTTTATAGGGTTGGCTAGTTGTTTTAAAACAGAGTACAAAGTCCATGAATTTACATTCAACCTTTTGCTAGGAGACTGTACATCATCCACTGCCAACTGTAGATGAGTTAATTGGTCAATATCAGTCCATGTTTTATAGTTTGTATATGGAATGTTCCCAAATGGCTCATGTGCCAAGAAGATCTTAGACCCCAATGAAATAATGTCCAGAGGAGGATCTCTGGGGTTATGACTGGATTAAGAGGGCTCTGATCTCATTGATAAAGATTTTGTGTGTGCTTTTATTGGTGCATTATAGCCACATCAATATGTAAATCATGTTGACAATGACATATATGCACATGTTCTTGTGCCCCCTATCTTTTCATTTCCCTCCCTCCCAATACAGAGTACCTAGATTGGCATTGACATGGATATATATTCACATGTATACACAGTCTATAGTAGTATTTATATTAATGGGCCTCAGTCTTCTTCTACCCCTTTCCTTATATCTTCTCCTTGGCTCCGCTGAGGTTTCTCCTCATTATCTGGAGTCTTTCTTGTATCCTAATTACTCGCATATAATACTATAGTTCTCTGGTTTCAACTCCTTTGGAAAGATACCCAGTAGTGGTATGATTGGATCATATGGTGGATTCATTTCCAGTTTTCTAAGGTCTCTCTGCACTGATCTCCATAGTGGCTAGACTAGTCTGCAATCTCACCAACAATGGAGAAGAGTGCCTATTTCTTCACAGCTTTGCCAACGTTTATTGTTATTTGACTTCTTTATACTTGCCATTCTGATTGGGGTAAGATGGAATCTCAGTGTGGTTTTGATTTGCATCTCTCTGATTGCTAATGATGTTGAACATTTTTTAATACATTTATTGGCCATTTGTATTTTCTCTTTAGTGAAATGTTTATTCAATTCAGTTGCCCATTTCTTGATTGGGTTATTTGTTTTTCTAGTGTAATTTTTTTTAAATTTAGTATATTCTTGATATTAGACCTCTGTCAGAGGGATAGCTGGTAAACACCTTCTCCCATTCTGTGGGATTTCTCTTTAGACTATTAGTGATTTTGTTTGATGTGCAGAAAATTTTTAGTTTGATGTCATCCCATTTACTAATTCTTGTTTTAATTTCCTGAGCTTTGAGAGTCTTGTTAAGGAAGTTTCTATTTGTGCCTATATGTTGGAGTGTTGAACCTAGGCCCTCCTCTAAGAGCTTCGTAGACTCCTGTCTAATTTCCATGTCTTTGATCTATCTCAAGTTGACTTCTGTGCAGAGTGAGAGATAAGGATTTAGTCCTATTTTTCTACAAGTGGATAGCCAGCCAACACCATTTATTGAAAAAGCTGTCTTTTTTCCTGCATATGAATTTGGCTCTTTTGTCGAAGATCAATTGACTATAAGTGCATAGGTTAGTTTCTGTATCTTCTGTTCTGTTCCAATAGTCTGTGTGCCTGTTTCTGTGCCAATACTGTTAGGTTGAAAATAGAGTTAAGGGGTTTAGGAGGGAGGCAAAAACACCAACTGGGTTATCAGAGACTGCTGTTTTATTAGGCCCCGGCACCCTATGGAGAGTCAGCAGGCTGGGGGGGGGGTGCGTCTGGAGAGTTGCACATAGTCCTGATTGGCCAGTTGAGTCACATGGGGGATTGGAGGCACCACTGTTTTATAGGCATGCCGATTCTCTTGTGACATCTGTAGCATCGCGATGTTTGGAGTCTCGAGGCACCTGGAGTCTCGCGATATCTCTGCTTCTGGCTTCTGCTTCCTGTTCTGTTGTGAGATCATGTGGAGGAGGGACCCAACTTATCAAATACCATGCTGTTTTAATTACTGTAGCTCTGTAGTATAATTTGAAGTTGGGAATTGTGATGCCTTCTGCATGATTCATGTTACTGAGAATTGCTTTGAATATTCTGGGTCTTTGTTTCTCCATATGAATTTTATGATTGATTTTTGATTGATGAAAAAAATCTATTAATGAATTTCTAATTGAAAGGACAATTGGGAAGATGATGAGGACCTTAGGAAATGGGGCCTACTTGGTGAAAGTAGGTCACTGGGGGTGTGCCCTAGAAGGGTATATGTTGTCCCCAGCCCCTTCTTCTTTCTGTTTCCTGGCTATCACAAGATGAGCAGTTTTTCTTCACTGTGCCCTCCCACCATGATGTTCTATCTCATCACATGCTCAGAATCAATGGAGACAGCTGTCAATGAACTAAAACCATGAGTCAAAATACATCTTTTCTCTTTCTTTTTTCTGTGTATTTTGTCACAGTGACACAAAGCTAACACATCATCTTTTTTCATTTGGCATGTTGTCACTGCATCAACTTCAATGGTCACTCAAATGGTGACTTCTGGCATCTAACGGACATTTTGTTGATCATGAGGTAAATTCATCTTTGGTTGATGTAAGAGAATGTATTCCGCATACTGAAAATATTTATGTCTAAGCTTCCAATCTATATGGTCAGTTGTATTTAAGTTCCAAATCATGAAAGTAATATTATCCTAGGAGGGAATACTAGAAAGGTTCTTTCATTTAACTATAGGTATCTGTGTACAATGTACTGGTAAATATTATAGCAGAGGTGTCTGAACATAATGAATACATTTTAGTATTGAATAATACATTAATATCAGACTATATTATTAAAGTAGAATAATAGTGTCTGTAGGTTATATTATACAGGGTATTAGTACATATTGTACTTGTAAAATTTGATTTTAAATAAAATACTGGTGCAATTGGCCACAAAAGTGTTTAATTATATATATATATATATATATATATATATATATATATATATATATATATACTGCTGGGATGCTTAAATGTTGTGTTGGTGAGAATAAGAGGAAAAGTTCTGGTTCAGCATATGAGATATATGTTAAGAGATATTGAAGGATGTAGCTGAGTTAAAAATTTCAGCTGTATAAATGACTAAAACAGTTTCATGTATTCATAAAGGAACATATTAGACTATTCTCATATCAATACACTAATATTGGTCACATTTGTGACATTATAATTCAAAGAAAACCCCAAATAAAGGTTTGCATGTATGGTAAAATGTTTTTGTTAATAAGTGGTGTATTTTATGACATTAATGCATGTTTATAGAATGATATCGGTAATAATGGCTAATAGTTATGATTGAATAGTTTCAAGTATTGTTTTCTATACTGCTGCCTGCAGTGTTATAATAATGTTATATAATATATATTATATATATTATTATTATTATATAAATATAGTCTTCCTCTATTGTGGGCCAATCAGGTGTTTATGATACATACTTTGAGAGAGAAGCTCAAGGTACCATTCACTGTTTTCACCATGCTAGGTCATAAAACTTTAGCAGTGAGTCAACTCGATTTCAAGTAGAAAGATGAATGCTGCTACCTTTCACTAGAATTTTTCCAAAGTAAAACAGGAAAATCAACTATAATTTATCTTGCTATGAATTGGTCATTTCTAAAGTTTTATTTGAGCTTTTGACAATATTAATCAAATCCTTATTTGAGCCAGAGCCCTTTCAAGTAGTCAGGCTGTGGCTAGAGCAATTTTAATTTTGAGAAAGTCTGGAAGTGTGAATACAAGAATAAAGGAACAATTATGTTCATTTTCTAAATAGCCACTAAATCAATACCAATAGAAGCACCTTCTGCTGTGCAATGATTCACTTCTCTAGACCCAAAGAAGTTGACCAGTGACCCCCCCCCCCAGACTTGGACAGAGGCTTCAACTCAATGAATATTGACTTAGTATCTATAATATGATGCAGTTAATGCAGGTAAATACATACCAGCCAACTTACTGAGTGAAATGGCACAAAGAGTTTAAAGATAAGAATCTGAGGTTGGCCAGTCGGGCGTGGTGGCACACACTTATAATCCCCATGCTTAGGAGGCAGAGACAGGAGGATCACACAGGTTTGAAGCCAGTCTTGCTGGTTTAAGAGACCCTGTTTCCAAATAAAATATAAAAAATAGGTCTGGGAGTTTAGCCCGGAGGTAGAAGGGTTCCATCCCCAATACCATACACACACAAAAAAATCTGAAGTTGGCTAAAACTGTGAGACCAGAGCAAGGAAGACCTAGAATGCAATTAGGAAGAATAGCCATTAAGCAACGATTTACAATGTCATAGAATCAGACAATGACATGAGAGTCCCAAACTAGTGTATTCCAGTGTTTCTCCCATATGTGGGCAGATAATGGAGAGTGTTGAAGTTCGGGATGACACAAAGAAGTTTCTGAAGTGTCCTAGACACAAAGTGATGAGACTGTAGGAGGCTTTGAGAATGAAGAGAAGAGGGCTACATGGCACCTTGTGTAGGCATGGAAAAAAAAAAAAACACCGTGTGCCATGATCAAAATGGGAGAATGAGTTAGGATAGGAGAAATAAAAGAAACAGGTGAAACAGGGATAAGTAGGGAAGAAAAGGTGAACTGTAGATTCTCTGAGGGCCTTTTTACCTCCAAGTTTGAATTCTTAAAAGGTCAGGTCAGTTTTAGAGAACTGTAAGCCTAGTTAATTGAGAATGTGTGTGTGTGTGTGTGTGTGTGTGTGTGTGTGTGTGTGTGTGTGTGTTAGCTTACAGAATGTATTTTTATTTTTGTTTGTACTGGGGATTGAACCCAGAAGCATTCTCTCTCTGAGTTACACACCCAGCCTTATATTATTTTTTATTTTAAAACAGCATCTCAATAAGTTAATAAAGCTTGCCTTGAACTTGTGATCCTCCTTTTTCAGCCTCCCATGTGCTTGGATTATAGTACACGTCACCACACTCATCTGAAAACACACACACACACACACACACACACACACACACACACACACACACATATATATATATATATATATATATATATATATATATATATATATACACATTTTTTTTGTGTGGTACTGGGGTTCCTGGAAGCCCTTCTACCTCCGGGCTACACTCCCAAACCTATTTTATATATTTTTAAAAATTTGGAAATAGGGTCTCTTAAGCCAGCGAGGCTGGCTCCGAACCAGCGCGATCCTTTTCTCTCTGCCTCCCAAGCGTGGGGATAACAAGCATACGCCACCATGCCTGGCAACCCAAAACATATTTTTAAACTGATAAAACAACTCTAGAGAAAGATACTGTTTATCATGAAGATGGTGACTGAGGGAAGCAGCACATATCAGTCCTGCTGACACCAGATCTCCATTGCCTTAAAAACAGTGTTCTTACAAAAGCCTAAAAACACCACAGGAACAAAGGCTAGAAGACTAATCAGAGAGCAGAAAAGAAACCCACCCACCTCATGGCCATGGGCACTATAGCAGAGCCATCTTGCCTCACTACACCCAACTCTAGAGATGAATATGAAAACAACTAAGGACCTGAAGTAAGCAGCTACAGATCATTTAAATTGTAAGCCATTAGTTCCTCCTGAGAAAACATTGGCCACAACTTGCAGCAGTGGGAGCTGAGGTCACCATGGCCTCAAGATATCCAGAGCAGTGTTCAACAACACCTTAAGTGAAGCTGCTGTCACCACAGGAGAACACCCAGCACTGTGCCTCCAGGGACTTTCACAGCTTCAATAAACTCCCTGGGTCTGAGACTTTGCAGTTCAACCCAGAAAAGGTGGGGTAGAGTCTGCTGTTCAACATAGCAAAGGCTCAGACAGACTCAGGCTCTGCACCAGTAAAAAGTGTGAGGAGAGAACCAGGTTTAACACTATATCCAACTAGTAGGATCTTCAGGATCACCACAGAGAGTGCTGGGGTCTGCTCAACCTCCTGACAGAACTTCCAATGAATCAGCTACATGTAGTGCCGAGCACATTGAGGTCTGCACAACCCCCTGAACTTCTGATAAATCTGCAACATGTAGCGCTGAGAGGATATGGAGGACATAACTACTCTCCTTGCCCCCACTAGCCCAATTTGGTAATGTTGAGCCTTATTGGCTCAAATAATGCTTCCATGCTCATGAACCCCTCGTGCATTGGATAATGATTGGCTGCAAGTTATGTGCTTTGCACATGCAAGAGTGACCTTTAGCTTGATATGTTAGAATAGTTTTCTGTTGGAAATCCCCCCTTATGTTTTTTTTTTTTTTTTTTTTTTTTTGCTTTAAATTGGGTTGCCTGAGAGAAATAAATTAGATCCTGCTTGACTCGACTCCTGGCTCATCCTGTGCTTCTGTTTGGGCCATCAGCACTCACTTTCCTTCTTATCCCCACCACTGACAGGCTGGATCCATCAGTCTGGTGCCCTGTGTGAGGACTTCTTCCTCAATGAGATGCTGACAGGCCAATCGGTCTTTGGGTGAGTGTCCCCTCATAAGATATGGGGAAGTCCAGTTCTAAACCTGACCCTGCCCTAGAATCCCTTTGACTCTTTCTCAAGAGCCAAGGACTTAATCTTGCTGATAACCAAGCTACCCAGGCCTGGGGGTACCTTTTAAAATCTGCACCGTGGTTCCCAGAAAGTAATCTTTTTGATTGAGATACCTGGGATTGAGTTGAGGGACTGGTTAGGCGAGCCCAAACAGAGCAAGGGGAGATTCCCCCCCTGGGGGTTCTCCCCACCATCTCCACACTTAAAGGTTGTTTTCCCCCACCACCCCTGAAAAAAACTCACTGACTGTGGCCCCAAGCCAGCAGAAAAAGAGGCCACCGAGCATACACCCTCCTCCAGTCCCAAAGCCCCTAACCCTTGGCTCCACCGCCATATGTGGGCAAAGCAGGAGCCGGAGGAACTGCGGGCCTTTTTCCTGTCAATGTCAACCTGGGAGGAAACCACCCTGCAGCCTGGTACCCCTGGAAACCACAAGACCTAAAAGAACTTAGAAAGGCTGTGACAGAGTACAGGCCTAACTCACCCTGGGAAGACACCCTTATGGAGGTATTGGCTCATCAGGCACTTGTCTCATGTGACTGGAGAGATCTAACTAAGGCTGTGCTCCCTGAGGCTCTTCTTCTTAAATGGGCAGTGTATTTTCAGGAGGAGTGTAGAATCCAGGGTGAACAGAATCAAGCTGCTCAGCCTGTTATACCTCTAAATTATGACATGCTCTCTGGTATAGGCGATCAGTTCACCACTGACCTCCAACAGGCAGCTTTATGCCCAGCTACCAAGACCAGGTACAGACAGCCACTTTGACAGCATGGAGGAAATTAGATGAAGGATCTACTGAAGCCCCTATCGCTGGGATAACCCAAAAAACAATAATACAAAAGTCAATTAATGAGACATCCTTAAGGCGATTTAATCCCACGCTGCCTTTAATTTTATGCATTTTCATGGGAAACACTCTATTCTTGGCTCTTTTGGCTCAGATGGGAGAGCCCATTCATTGGATACACCTCTCCATAGGAGAAGCACCCCGGGTATATTCCATAATTGATCAAGTAGCAGATTGCATTATTAAAGAAAGAGACATAGCAAATCGTCTTTTTAGAATGGACCCTCAAGATATAATTATCCCCTACTGATTATCTGATTTCACCTGGTTACAAAAAAATAATAAAAGAGTGGTAATAGCATTAGAGGGATTTTTGGGTAATGTTGATTTTCATTATTGTCCCTATAAATGGATGAGCTCTTTTACTAGATTGGAGTGGAGGCCCCCAAAAGTCTTTATCTGAGAGCCTAATCCAAATTTCCTGATGGTGTTTACCAATGGGGGGGGGGGGCGAATGGGGCAGCCGTAGTTATATATCCTTCATTTGTCAACAGACAAGACCCACAGCCAATTCAAACAATATCCCATCCAATAGAAGGCTCCCCCCAGTTCAAAGAATTATTTGCAGTAGTATTAGCATTAAATGGCATTCATAAACCCATCAATTTATTTTCAGATAGCCAATATGTGGTTAATCTGTTACCTTTATTGATGGAGCCCATATTAAACTAGATTCCAATCCTATTACCCCTCCAATGATTCAAACACAAACAATTTTAAAACAACAAATACATTCTATATTTTTACATTTGTGAGGCCACCAAAATCTACTGGGCCTCCTCTCTAAAGGCAATCAAACTGCAGACAAATTAGCCTCCTCTATTTTCTCCATAACAAAGGCCTCCAAATTCCATCAACTTACTGACATCAATTGGAGGGGCTTAAAACATAAATACCCACAGGCATTGACAACTTATTTAAAAAAGACTTTGTGTGCCTGTCGATCCTGCCAACCCTTCCTTCAAATACCTCCCCTACAAATCTTGGACAGCAACCCTCGAGGATTGCACCCCAACAATCTTTGGCAAATTGATGTAACTCATTATTCCCCCATTGGTAAATTAAAATACATTTTTGTATCAATCGATACCTACTCCCAAGCATGCTGGGCCTCAGCCCACACAGAAGAAAGGACCAAACATGCTATTAGTCATATGCTACAATGTTTTGCCACCCTTGGGTTGCCCGACCAGATAAAAATGGATAACAGACCATGTTTTATTGGCAAGGCCTTTGCTGTTTTTCTCCAAACCTGGAATATCTCCCATACTATGGGCATTCAATATAATCCTAGAGGACAGGCCATTATAGAAAGATTTAATCATACCTTAAAGGTTGAATTACAAAAACAAAGGGGGGACTCATTAGCCCCACATGATCAGCTTAGAATATTAAATTTTTCAAACTACAGCCCAGAACTTTCACCATTCCAGGAACATTAGTCATCCTCAATCACATTTACATCTGTCTTGGTAAAATGGAAAGACCTACTCAAGGGCATATGGAAAGGGCCAGACCCATTGATTATGGCTGGAAGGGGATTTGGATGCATCTTCCCTCCAGATGAAAAAAGACCCCTGTGGATTCCAGCAAGGGACATTAAATATCTTTCACCATGCACTAATAATTGTGATTCCAGGGAAAAAAGAGATCCCTGAGATTAGCTCTCCTTAATTGTAAAAAGAGAGATACAAAATGGAGATGAAAATCCCCATCAGTCTGATCCTATTAGCACAAGTAAGGTACAGTATACAAGGATTTGGAAACCCAGGTAAGGCAAAAGAGATTCTTAATAAAAGGATGGGGCGGCCCTGTGATTGTGGAGGGGGTACCTTCCCAGTACTCCCAGAAGATGGACAGGCTATCCAGAGCAATCCATTTTACAAGCCACCCTTAGATCCCTTGCAGATGTAGTGTTACAAAACCGGAAAGGATTAGACTTGTTAATGGCTGAAAAGGGAGGCACATGCTTGTTTTTACAGGAAAAATGCTGTTTTTATGTCAATAAATCGGGCTTAGTCCAAGACAAAATAAAGCAACTCCAAGAAGACCTTAAAAAATGCCAGCAAGATCTACAAGACAACCCATTATGGACAAGCTTCAATGGGATTTTGCCTTATTTTTTCCCTCTATTGGGCCCCCTTGTGTCTCTGCTGATTGTTTGTACCCTGGGCCCCTGTATCCTCAATAGATTAGTTCAGTTTGTAGGCAGTTAAAATACATCAAGTAGAGATCCAATATCAAAAGCTTACTGAGAGAGAGCCCAATCAGTATGACTGGCATTCTGACTATGGACATCCCTCCTCTGTTCCCCATGTACCCAATGACGGGTAAGATCCTCAGAAGAGGACAACTTAAGAAAGGGGCTGGGGTGGCTTATGAGTGGCTATCAAGCATGAGTACCCAATGACGGGTAAGATCCTCAAAAGAGGACAACCTAAGACAGGGACCATGCATTTCACCATCATATATAAAAAGGAAGGGGGAGATGTTGGGGTCTGCTCAACCAACTGACAGAACTTCCAATGAATCAGCTACATGTAGCACCGAGCGTGTTGAGGTCTGCACAACCCCCTGAACTTCTGATAAATCTGCAACATGTAGCGCCGAGTGGATATGTAGGGCGTAACTACTCTCCTTGCCCCTGCTAGCCCAATTTGGTAATGTTGAGCCTTATTGGCTCAAATAATGCTTCTGTGCTTGTGAACCCCTCGTGCACTGGATAATGATTGGCTGCAAGTTATGTGCTTTGCACATGCAAGAGTGACTTTTAGTTTGATAGGTTAGAATAGTTTCCTGTTGGAAATCCCCCTTGCGGTTTTTTGCTTTAAATTGGGTTGCCTGAGAGAAATAAATGAGATCCTGCTTGACTCGACTCCCAGCTCATCCTGTACTTCTGTTCAGGCCATTGACACTCCTTTCCTACTCAGCCCCACTACTGATGGGCTGAACCCATCAGGAGAGAAGTCAGACTAGCCCAGCCCTAACTGTGCAGAAAAGAGACTCTTAAATTAAGTTTTGTCTCAGAGGCATCTGCCACCTAAAGAGACAGGGAGATACTGAGAATCCACATCTGTGGAAAGTGTAGAGAGCAATCTATGCTTATCATTAGATCCAGCCCTATTGATACTGGTCATCTGCATAAACTGAGAAAGACTCAGAGAACCAGACTTGCAGCAGGAAAAGTGCCAGTGGCACTAGGTATCTGCACAAAGAATGCAGAGGCACAATCTGCTGAATATTCATATATTTGTAGGGTTGCATTATTTTGTTTTTGTTTTCATTTTTTAATGTGTTTATATGTTTGTTTGCTTGCTCTATTCACAAACCCTCTCCCAAGATCTCTCAAGATCCTTTGATTCCATCCCTTTTCATTTCTTTCTTTCTTTTTTTCTCTCTTCTTTTCTTTGTCTTGTATTAAATCCACTTCATAACACTGCACTGAAAACTCTACATTGATTACTAGAGTACTACTACATATTCACTATCTCTAATCTCTACTATACACTACTTTACCAAACTCATACTCTCATTCTATTTGATCCTATCTGTGGTTTTACCCTTTTTCTCCATTTATACTTCACTTTCCTCCTCACTCAACCTTTACTGTTGAATATACACAATATGCCTTTGGATATAACAGCTGACACCTAGGGACTGAGATAAATCTACCAAAAGCAACAGTTACAAACTTCTGAAATCATAAGAAGGAGAAATAACAAGGAAGCAATGAGCTCCCACTACCCCACAAAAACAGAACCTGACAGCACAGAATTGCAAAGATCTCCAGAAGGTCAATTGAGGAATGTACCTGTAGAAATAATACAGGATTTCTGGAAATAATTTAGACAGAGTCTAAAAGAAATAAAGGATGCAATCACTGAAGTGAAGGCATCAATTTAAACTATAAACAATTGATTAGACTGCATGGAGAATAGAATCTCATTCCTAGAAAATGATCACTCCAAAAATGAATACATTGTATATAACTTAGAAAAAACTATTCGACAGCATGGATTGGACATTAAAGAAATATGGGCCTATTTTTTATTTTATTTTATTTTATTTTTGGTGGTACTGGGGTTTCTGGAAGCCCTTCTACCTACGGGCTACACTCCCAGACCTATTTTTACATTTTTATTTGGAAACAGGGTCTCCTAAGCCAGCGCACATGGCTGGCTTCAAACCTGTGCTATCCTCCTGTCTCTGCCTCCCAAGCGCAGGGATTACAAGCATGCGCCACCACACCCGGCTATATGGGCCTATTTTAAAAGAGATAACCTAAAAACAATTGGCATGGAAGAAGGAATAAAAGGTGAAACCAATTAGTTTCTTGATGCTAGTGTTAAGCATCAACAAATTTTTCAAAGAAAACTTTCCAAATGTAGAACAATACTTCAATACACAGCTACAGGAAACTTACTTAGACAAGTTTTTAGACAAGATCAGAGAAAGGTTCACTACCCCACCTAATAGTCAAACTGGCCAACTTAGAAACCAAAGAGAGAATCTTAAAGGCAACAAAAACAAAAGACCAAGTGACATTCAGAGGCAAATCAATTAGAATCACTCCAGACTTCCCAAACCAAGTCATGAAACCCAGAAACCATTAAGTCAGAAACTTAAATAAAATGGGGAAATACAAATCTTCCATGAAAAACAGAAGTTAAAGGAATTTATATCTTCCAAAACAACACTATAGAAAATATTCAGAGAGATTAACTGCAAAGAAGAAATAAGTAATACACACCATAACCAGAGAAACAAAAATTTCCACTCATCAAACAACTAAGCAAAAAAGAACAAGCATTACCTCAAACAGAAGTTAAATCTCAATATGTTAGAAATTAAAAACTATCTCTCAATAATCACACTGAACATAAATTACCTCAATTCCCCAATAAAAAGACATAAGGTGGTAAAATGGATTAAAAAACAGAATCCATCTATCTGCTGTCTATAAGAAACACATTTTGCAAAATATTCACAAAATAAAGGTAAAGGGCTGGAGCAAGGTAATCCATGCCAACAGAACTTGAGGACAAGCAGGAGTAACAACTATGATATAAGAGAAGTTAGACTTCAAGCCCAAGCTTATTAGAAGAAACAAAGCAGGTCATTTATAATGGCAAAAGAAATAATCCAACAAAAAGAAATAATGATAGTCAATATTTATGCCACAAACACAGATTCAACTACTTTCATAAAAAAAAAAAAGACTCAGCTGGGCATGGTAGTGCACACTTATAGTCTCAGCATTCAAGGGGCTGAGACTGGAGGATCATGGTTCACGGACAGCCTCACTACTTAATGAGCCCCTCTGCAACTTAGTGAGACCCTGTTTCAAAATAAAGAATAAAAAATAGGGCAGTGGTGTAGCTCAGAGGTCAAATGCCTCTGGGTTCCAAACCTGCAACAACAACAACAAAAGACTCTTTGCTACATTAAGTCACACATAAATCCCAATACAATAATACGGGGAGATTTCAACACATCTCTCACACCATTAGACCAATCTTCTAGACAAAAGGTCAGTAAAGATGCCTCAGACCTAAAGAACACCATCAACCAAACGGACCTATTAGTCACATATAGAATATTCCACCCAACTACAGAAGAGTTCACATTTTTCTCAGGTGCTTACTGAACCTTTTCCAAAATAGATCATATCCTGGGCCATGAAGTGAAAATTAGTTAATTCAAAAATGTGACACTGCCGGGTGTGGTGGCGCACGCTTGTAATCCCTGCACTTGGGAGACTGAGACAGGAGGATCGCACAGGTTCGAAGCCAGCTCAGCTACTTAGTGAGGCTTTCAGCAACTTAGTGAGACCTGTTTCCAAATAAAATATTTTAAAAAAGGTCTGGGAGTATAGCCCAGAGGTAGAAAGCCTCTGGGTTCCACCTCTAGTACCACCAAAAAAAAAAAAAAAGTGACACACTTTCCTGTGTATTTTCGGGCCATAATGGAATGAAACCAGAAATCACCTATAAGAAGACCCAGCGAAACCACATTAAGATGTGTCTGAACACCACACTGCTGAATGAAGAATGGATGATAGAAGAAATAAGGGCTGAAATCAATAAATTTCTAGAAACAAATGAAAATAGAGATACAACATATCAAAACCTCTGGGCCATTTCAAAGGCAGCATTAAGGAAAAAATTCATAGCACTGGTTGCCCACATAAGAACAGAAAATCAAAAATAAATAATGTAAATGACACACAATCTAACAGGGGCTCTATTACAGTTAACCAATGACTCCCTAGACTTGGGTAGAGGCTTCAACTCAGTGAACATTGACTTAGTGTCTACAACATGATGGACACTCTTCAGAAATTAAGAAAAAATCTATAGGAAAAATTTATAATTTAATGCAATTGCGAGAACACAGAATTGCTGTATGTTAGACAAATAAAGAAGTCACTACAATACAAAACAAGGCCATTGCTTTGCTGGCCCAAGTGAAAAACTGAGGCTCCTGAAGGTGAGGGAATTAGCATGAATTCATGAATATGGTTAAGCTGAAACAACTGTCCAGATGTTCAAGGTGGGAGAAGGGAGAGGCATTATCAGGAAGATAAAAATTAGGAAAAGCCATGAAAGAGGTGTGGTTGCTGCTGCAGAGAGGTGGCTGCTGCAGAGAGGTTTACTTAAGCACTAGGAAATGGAAAAGCTTACGAGATACAGCCACATTCTTGATTGTTAGTTGGTATTTTATTGTTATTACAGTAATATGTTGACCAAAATAATAAAATCGCTTGCAACAAGCTTGTAAAACCTGGCCAAGCATGGGGCCAGCATTAGTAAATGAAAGGATCACAAGGGCATCCAAGAGGCTGCTTTTCTGGGAGCCTGTATGGAAAACAAAACAAAACAAAACAAAAAACAAAAAACAGGATTCACTGTTGCAAAGATGCAAAGGAAGTAGGACAGGACTTGTCCCCCATCCTGATTTGCTGCAATCTAGACTCACTGACAGCCACCTTAACAGTATAGGGCTGAAGCAATCACATTGCCCTGGAAAACAAAGCCTCGCTCTCTTCCATTTTATTTGTGTCAGGAACATCTTCCACACTGGGCTCAATGTGCTGGCTGCCAATTGTAGCAAGTGAAAAAGATATTCAGTGGAGGTTTTACAACATAATGCTGTACCCAGTATCTTGAATCTTTTCTTTTGCAAGATGCTATGTCACATTTTGCCTAAGTCAAGAGAGAATTTATTTGTTCTATCCTGTATACAATTAGCTGATGATCTACCACCAAGAATTCTTACTTGGTGTGGGAGATAAACAATATGAAATATAAATATATTTTCTGTGTTTCTATGGGTATCGAATGATACAAAATATTTCCAAACAAAAGAGCATGAAACCTGACACTAATGACCAAGTTTGACTGTCACCATGATTATATTTTTAATTCTAGAAAGAGAAAGAATGTGGCTGATTCTAACTGTGGATGATTGTATGAAACTCACACCTAGGTCAATGACCATGGCATATCATTTGAAAAAGCTTGTTAGGCTGTGTTAAAATTAAATGATTTTTCTTTTCTTTTCTTTTTTTTTTTTGGTATTGTGGATTAAACTCAGGGGCATTCTACATTTGAGCTACACTCTCTGCCCTGTTTTTTCATTCTTTATTTTGAAACTGGGTTGCACTAAGTTGCAGAGGGCCTCACTAAGTAGCTGAGGCTGGCCTCAAATCTATGATCCTCCTGTTTCAGCCTCCCATGTACTGGGATTACAAGTGTGTGCCACCATGCCCAGCTATGATTTTTCCTTTAAATAATATGTTACTGACAGATAAATCAAAATCAGATTGCTGAGTGAGGCCCAAAAATATAGTTAAATGGTGGTACTGGGGTTCTTGGAAGCCCTTCTACCTCCGGGCTACACTCCCAGACCTATTTTTTTATTTATTATTATTAATTTTTTTGGTGGTACTGGGGTTCCTGGAAGCCCTTATACCTCCGGGCTACACTCCCAGACCTATTTTATCTTTTTATTTGGAAACAGGGTCTCTTAAGCCAGTGTGGCTGGCTTCGAACCTGCGTGATCCTCCTGTCTTCGCCTCCCAAGTGTGGGGATTACAAGCGTGCGCTAGCACGCCTGGCCTCAAATAATCAATATTAATTACATTACATTGATTTTAAAACGTTAGAAAAAAATTATACTTAAACACAGTGAAGTCAGGATACATCTTAAAAATAAATGCATCCATCGGCATGAGAGACATGGTAAGGATTGTGGAAAAAGCTTTTGATAAAATAAAGAGTTCTAGTGTCCATACATATTAAATTTAATGAAATCCATGTCAGTGCCCAGGGGCATAATATGGGAGTAACATGAACAGTATACACAGTGTTCCATTCTGACTTCTTTTTTCTGGATTGGATTGGCTTTACTGGCAGCAAAAGAAGTCAGAAAACATTTATTGTAGACAAAAGCACAAACTAGCACTGTAGTTACAGTCAGCTGGTTCCAAGTACCTCTCCTGGAGTTCACTGGGGCTACATGTTTGCCATGCTCCTTAAACTTTTGCATATCCATATCTTTTTCTTTTTAGTAGAGATGCTAAAACAGTATCTGCCTCATTGATGTTTGTAAAAATTAAATAATATTCATTTCAGAGGATAGCTTAGTGACATACAGTAAGTATTCAATGAAATAAGTTCTTATTGTTTCCAATGCCTTTGTGCAAAACCATGCTTAAAAACTATGTATCATTTTCTCCCTTCACAGTTGAAATTTATTTTGTCCAAAAAGAGGAAAAAAAGGGGAAGCAAACATTTATGTAGAAGCCTGGTTGAGTTTGTGGTCCAACAACCCATGATATAGTTTTAGTAACCATGACTCAGTAAGTAATTTTATTTTATTATTTTATTTTATTTTATTTTTGTGGTACTGGGGTTCCTGGAAACCCTTCTACCACCAGGCTTCACTCCCAGACCTATTTTATATTTTTATTTGGAAACAGGGTCCCTTAAGCCAGTGACGCTGGCTTCGAACCTGCGCGATCCTCCTGTCTCAGCCTCCCAAGTGCGGGGATTACAAGCGGGCGCCACCATGCCCGACTTCTTTTATTTTTTGAGATTAAAAAAAAAAAAAAGACAAAATATTTGCTTACAAAATAAGCAAATATAAGCTTTATTTACTTCAAAATTTTGTTGTTACCAGGTGTGGTGGCACACGCTTGTAATCCCCACGGTTGGGAGGCAGACAGGAGGATCCTGCAGATTCGAAGCCAGCCTCGCTGGCTTAAGAGACCCTGTTTCCAAATTTAAAAATTACAAAAATAGGTCTGGGAGTATATCCCGGAGATGGAAGGGTTCCATCCGCAGTACCACCAAAAAAAAAAAAAAAAAAATTGTTAAGTTTGTGCTGGAGATTGAATCCAGGGACAGTCTACTGCCAAGATATACCCCTAGCCCTATTTTATTTTATTTTATTTTATTTTATTTTATTTATTTATTTAATTGTAATTTTATTTTGTGGTTCAGGGAATTGAGCTTAAGCTACACTACTGATTCTACTTTATGTTTTAGTTTGAAACAAGGTCTTGCTAAGTTGCTGAAGCTGGCCTAGAACTTGTTATCCTCCTGTTTCAGCTTCTCAAGTACTAGGATTATAAGCATGTGCCACCACATCTGGTTGTCAAATTAATAAGATTCAAAATGATGCAAACATACATTCATACATCACTTAGTGTGTTTCTCTCTACATCCTACCTACATCCCTATACACATTAGTGAGATTCGTACCATTGCCTTCATGTGGGGACATAACATTATTTGAACTGTTTCCTTCCTCAGTCCTCTTTTTCTCTCTTGTTAAGTCCTTCCCCTGACACCCTTCCAGTATTCTACTGGTCTTTCTCCTCATTTATGTACATTTTCTCTCATATGTGGAAGCTAGAGAAAAGGTAGTATCATGTGTTGTTGTACATTAGGAAAAGTGCTTAGCATCCTAATGGAACACTGGTGAGTGAGAGCCTAGCTTCTTTTTATTTTTTTAATTTTAAGAAAATTTTTATTTTTTGCTGTACCAGGGATGGAACCCAGGGATATTCTATCTCCAAGCTACACCCCCAGCCCAATTTTTTATTCTTTATTTCGAAACAGGGTTTCACTGAGTTGCATAGAGCCTCACTAAGTAGCTGAGGCTGTCCGAGAACTGCAGTCCTCCTGTCTCAGCTTCCCGAATGCTGGGATTACGAGCGGGCACCACCACGCCCAGCTAGAGCCTAGATTCTCATTCTTCCTAAGCTCATAGTCCAGTGAGGGGCACACAGTAAAGAAATAAAGAAAAATGAATGCACAATCACACCCTTTGACATGTCTATGAGTGAAAGAGTCTGCCGTGTGTAGATGTTCTTGGACTTCAGTTAAATAAGTAAATGATTTCTCTAGAAAGATAATTCTTTCATTAATTCTTGTTAAATAGCAATTATGGGCCATATTAGAATTTATATTCTTCCTATTAACACAAAATTTAAAAAATTTAAGCCAGAATGAAATACTTCAAGATTTGTAATGTACTGATACCATATTATGCCTCATACAGCTCCACATCAGGATAGCTAAATATTGCTAAGGCAACCAGTGGTTTAAGAAGGGCTTATAAAGTCCTTGTATCCTTTGATTTTATTTTTTTAATTTATTTTTATTCGTGCATTGTAATCATACATCACATTGGAATACAAGACTTGAGAGGATATACAAGCACACATCATCCAATAAGCCCTCATCCAGTCCCCATCACATTCCCTCCCCCTCCCTCGATCCCATGCTTGTTTGGTGATTAACTTTGATACATATGTTTATGTACCTCCTGCTTTTTAAAGAGGCTTCATCCTCCCTTATTCCATATGCTCTGATTGGTCACCTTAATTGCTTCACTATAGGGCCCTTTCTATAGCTTGACCACTTCCTGTTGCCCCTTTCCTCCTAGTTATTGCTGATTAGGGGAAGCATCTGGTTTTAATTTTATGCGATATTTCTCTGTGCATGCTGCATTGAAAATACTGATCCCACTCTTGATGGCCCCAGTTGTGGCCTGGCTACCTGGTGGACTGATCCAGACCTCCCTGGCTCAAGCTGCGGCCTTGCCTCGTGGGAGGCCCCAATTCTGGTCTTGCTGGCCCTGACACTGGCCTAACCCCTCAGCTGGCTCCGAACCCGGCCTCAGAGGCCCCAGCACCGGCCTTCCTCATCGCAGGCTCCGATGCTAGCCAATGACCCCGGCATCGGCCTAACCCCTCGGCAGGCTCCAATCCAGGCCTCAGTGGCCTCAATAGCAGCCTTGCTTCACGGAAGGCTTCAATATCAGCCACTGGCCCCGGCACTGGCCTAACCCCTTGGCAGGCTCTGATCCCGGCCTCAAAGGCCTCAATAGCGGCCTTGCCTCATGGAAGAATCCGATGCCAGCCAGTAGCCCCGGCACCGGCCTAACCCCTCAGCAGGCTCTGATCCCGGCCTTGGAAGCCTCAGCACCGGCCTGCCTCATGGCAGGCTCTGATCCCAGCCTTGCTGACCACGGCACAGGCCTAACTCCTCAGCAGGCTCCGATCCCGGCCTCAGAGGCCTCAATAGCGGCCTTGCCTAATGGAAGGCTCTGATCCCGGCCTCGCTGGCTCCGGCAGTGGCCTAACCACTCAGCAGGCTCTGATCCTGGCCTCGGAGGCCCCAGCACCAGCCTTGCTTTGCGGCAGGCTCCGATCCCAGCTTTGCTGTGTCTGTCACCGGCCTCGCCCCTCGGCAGGCTCTAATCTGAGCACCCTCTTCGCCCAACCATTTTTCCCACATTCTCAAGGGTGCGTGGTGGTAGCATTCTGCCTCTGGGGTCATTACTTCAAAGGTTCCAGGTGTAATGCATCAGATCTCTGTCTCTCCTGAGTACTGGCCACTGCCATTGCCACTGCCTCCACCATTTCAAATCCTTCCCAGGCTCTTTTTCCACTCTGAATGTTGTCCAGTGTTCCTAAGCATGTGTGACGGTAGCATTCGACATTTGGTGTAATTTCTCAAAAAAATAAGGTTGGTAGGATCCGATTTCTGCTTCTGCTGAATACAAGTCTCCACTGCCATCGCGGAGACTGCTTTTAACACCGCCTTTCTCCTTGGTCTCCACTAAACTCTCTCCTTACAGGTGATGTCCAAGATTCTTAACAATATAGAGATACAGCAGCCCTCCTTCATGGGGAATTTTTCCATAATTTCCAGTGCATTTAGCTATGTTTTGTCTGCATCTCCAGTGTCCTGGCATCCGCCACGGCTTTCTTAACTCCTCTCCAATATTTTTTTCTTTTTCTTTTCCTTTTTTTTTTATTTAATAAGGGAAGACAGTATACGTGGTTTGAGGAGGTAGTGGGATCAGACACTCAGTAGCATTCAACCTTTGGTGTAATTTCTCCAAAAAAAAAAATAATAATAAGGTTGGTAGGCTTCAATTTCCACTTCTCCTGAATACAAGACTCCACCACCAACGCATAGACCGCTTTCAGCACCACCTTTCTTCTTGGTCTCCAGTAAAGTCTCTCTCTTACAAGTGATGTCCAAGATTCTTAACAATGTAGAGAAGAAGCAGTCCTCCTTAGCAGGGAATTTTTCCAATAATTTCAGTTCATTTGGATAAGTTTTGTCTGCATCTCCAGTATCCTGGCATCCACCACCTCCTTGACCCCTCTCTGATATTTTTCTTTTTTCTTTTTCTTTTCCTTTTTACAGGGTCCTTCCGGATGGAAAGAGGTTCGCCTAGGGGTGCCCCACCAACACCTGCCCACCCGCCCAGGGTCGGGGCCAGAGGACCGGACGGGTGGAGAGGGGGTTGCTGAAGGGTGCCCTGCCAGCGCCTGCCCACCCGCCCAGGGTCAGGCCAGGGGTCCGGACCACAGGGTCCTTCCGGGTGGGGAGGGGGTCGCCTAGGGGTGCCCCGGCCAGCGCCTGCCCACCTGCCCAGGGTCGGGGCCAGGGCCTGGACCCCTTGTATGCTTTTAAAATTGAACAATTTTGAACATACACAATGAAGACAGAATAAGTACTCTATGGCAGCACAGGATTGATATACTAATATTTTGAGTGTTCATTTTAGTGTTCTATTTTATTTACAAATGGTACACAATGGGTGTGAATACTTATTTTTTAAAATAGCACTAGTTGGTGAATATTCCTAATAATGTTGCAGGATTTCTTTATATATGAGCAATGGAAGTAGAGCTTTTTCAACAGCAACTTCCTCACGCACTCATGTGGTTGTGTATAGGGTGCTTCAAATACACAACAAGAATGCTGGCTCTTTGAGATAAGTGAATCCCCCAGAGAGCAGAATTACTTGTCCATATGGCTTCTTCTTTTCCATTTGGGTAATTTCTACTTCAAGGAGCTATCTTAACCCTCCTGAGTGCATCATACCCATTAAACAAACAGGATAGTTACTCAAATTTAATTCAGGATATAGTAGCAGCCACTAGAGAGTACTTTAGCAAGTAAGAAGATCACAATTACAGGTGCTTTATAAGCATTTTTGCAAGGTGCAGCCCTTGTTGGTTTTCAGCATCAGAGATAAACCTGTTCACTCAAAGGTGCTGCTGAGAATGCACGGGTGCAGCCTGGAAGCAAGCACTCTTCTACAGAAACCATCTTACCAGAAAGACTCTGATCAGACTGACGGTACTTATCGAATGAGAACTTAACTAAAATTGTTTGTTCCCCATCAGAAACCTGGCTACATATTTGAGCTAAAGTCTTTAAACAATGATCTTTTTCACTTGAAATTTACAATTTCTTTCATTAGGGGTTCTTAGTTACAGAGCTTCTTTTGCAGACATTCAGTATCCTGTAAACTTGAAAGAACATATATATTTTTTTTCTCCCTGAATACAGCAAAGCATTTTCTTAATTAAATCTTTGAGGTGCTTTTTCTTGTTTTCTAATTAAAGAAAATGAGCCGAGATGTACATTACTACTTTTATTGCTTAAAGTGATCATTTACTGAGCTATTACTAGAGATCAAAAATTAGATATTTAATGCATATATTCACTCAGATAATCTCTACAATAGCCTTATGATGTGATTATTATTTTTATTATATTAAGAAGTATGAAGATAATCTAAAAAAACTGTTCAAAGCTGGCCATGCCACTATAACTGGCAGAACTGAGATTATAATCCAAGTCTGACATGACTTTGTATATGATGAAAATGAATTTGGATTTTTTTAATGCCCAGAGCATTAGTCACTGAAGGATTTTGGGGAAGATTAAGAAAGTGGAGACATATACAACCTGAACATACCCAAACACCCCACCTATAGGAATGACAAACTAAACTCTCTGGGAGAGTAAAACCATGACACCAGTTGGAAAAAAAAAAAAATCCCAGGATGCTCATCTCTCCAAGCCCACAATCACTAGCAGCCAGATGATGTATCCCTGCTATCCTGGGACATCTTGATGAGATCTTCATCCCGCTGCCCTTTCCAGCGCTGTGTGCCACCACTTGAGACCTCCCTAACTCTGCTCTCCACGCACTTGAGCTGCTTTTTATCCTCAGTCTCTTCTATGTGTGAGGGTCTGGATACACAGCTCTGCCTGTGATTTGGCACCTCTCCATCCTACATGTCTGGATTGCCCTTCTTCAGCATTCTATTCTCTTTCACCAAGTCTTGGAGGGAGTTTCTCTGAAAGCAAAACCTAGAACGAGGACCTAGTGAAGTATATTTGGGAAGGGATTCAAGGAAGCATTGGTAAGGGTGGGAGGAGGTCAACACTGCTTATCTCAGTGGGCAGTGGGCTTCCTTTCTGAGGGAACTCTTCCAGGCGTCATGTAATATTAATTCCAGAATTCTTCTCACAAAATTTGGATGACTGGGGCATTAATCTATAGGCTAAATCATTCTGATTGAGAAGAGCTCTCTGGAACTTAATCCTGCTCCCTTTCCAAGCTGGGTGTGGTGGCACACGCTTGTAATTCCAGCGTTTGGGAGGGTGAGACTGGAGGATCGTGTTTCGTGGACAGGCTCAGCTACTTAGTGAGGCCCTCTGCAACTTAGTGAGACCCTGTTTCAAAATAAAGACTAATTCTGCTCCCTTTCCAAGTGAAGCCAGCTTGTGGGTGGGCACTGAGAGGGGAAGGCTTCAAGCAGCAGCAGTCACAGGAGCTCCCAGCCCATCAGTGTGGCAGGAATCAGAAGGGACCCAGGGAATGTGACTCGGGGCACCAAGAGCATCTCCACACAGCAGACTCTATTACTCATACATGTGTCCAAAAGTGTGATTATGTATTCATTTTTCTTTATTTCTTTATTGTCTGCCCCTCACTGGTCTATGAGCTCAGGAAGGGTAAGAACCCAGGCTCTCATTCACTGTTCCCTTAGCACTCTGAGCACTGTTCCTAATGTACAAGCAGCACACAATAAATGTTGCTGAGGGCAAAGTGTAATTGCTTTAGGCTCATCTATCAGCCATTCCGTTTATCTTGGTCATGAGAAGAAGCCTCTGAACCTTCTCAAGGGTTTTTTCTCATTCTCAAAGTAGAAGTCTCTCTGAGCAGGTCCCACCCTGTGCTTGTGGCCTCAAGCTCTGGGGTCTCAGCAGTCTCTATCTCTCAGTTATATATACTTCTTTAGAAGCTCTTATATATACTTTGTATATCCACATATAAAGTGTCCACATTCTCTGAGGCTAATGCCCCTTTTCTGATGGATTCTCTTTACCAGTAAAAGTTTCACTCCAAAGATATCAGGAATTTCTTTTGCAGAATCAGAATTGTTATCTGGAAAGTGTCATCTAGGTTCCTTCTGTATCTTACTCTTGGATTCATTGTAAAAAAAAAAAGTTAAGAAAAAAAAGCAAACAATAAGTATGGTTTCACTATCTTAAATATTAAGCACAATAACTAAGCATCAGAGAACTCTTGCTGTGTCCCTTAAATCTCACTATCCATGAGACTCTTGGAAAGCTAGGATGCCTGCCAGCCTCCTCCTCATCATCATCATCATCTTTATCACCACCACCAACACAAATAATGTTTATCATTTTTTAGGACTTACTAGGTTAAAAAAAAAACTGCCCTAGAATTTAATTTATTTCATCTTTCCAATAACTTTATAAAATGTCATCATTCCTCTTTGAACAGCAGGAGATTAAGGCTCAGAAAGTGGTTGAATTAGTCTGAGATCACTGAGCTGACACCTGAAGGCCAGGCTGCACAGCCTTTCATGTTTGAGTCCTTAAAGCTAGCATTTTACCTGCTCTCATGGTTTGAATCTGGAATGTTCCCCCAAAGTTCCAATGTCCCAGAGGTGAGGCTTCCGGAAAGTGACCTCATCAGAGGATTACCCATTGATGGCTAAATGAACGCCTGGAAAGTGGGGCATAGTTGGAGGAAGTAGGGCACCATAGCCTTGCCCTGGAAGGGTCCATTGTCTGATACTTCCTCCTTCCTCCTTCCTCCTTCCTCCTCCTCCTCCTCCTCCTCCTCCTCCTCCTCCTCCTCCTCCTCCTCTTCTTCTTCTTCTTCTTCTTCTTTTTTCTCTCTCCCTCCCTCCCTCTCTATTTTTTTAATTGCTAGGTTGCTGAGAGCCTCATTAAGTTGCTGAGGCTGACTTTGAACCTGTAATCTTCATGGTCAGCCCCCAAGTACTGGATTACAAACATGTGCCACCATGCACCCGCTGCCCCCCCCCTGCTTTCTGTCTGCCATTAGCTGAGTAACCTCCTCTGCCAAGCTTTTCCACCATGATGTTTCTGCCTTGGAGTTCACTGACAATGGGCTGAATCCTGAACCATGAGCCCAAAGAAATCATTCCTCCTCTAAGTTGTTGTTGTCAGATATTTTGATCACAGTAATGTAAAGCTGACTAACATACCTGGCATGTAATAAGTGCTTCTTCATTAGAAACTGAATGTCAGGGCCTTACCACATGCTGGGAATACAGTTGAACTCAAAGTACCTGCTCCTAATCTCTGCCTATAATGAGTTACTTCACCTATGCCTAGTGCCAATCTATGCTGTGTTAGACCTTGTTAAACAGAGGAAAAGGTAACTCAAGACCACCTACTTTACTGTCACTGTGGATATATCATCAGTGAAATAAAAAGGAGGCCAGGAAGTATAGGAAGAGAAAAGAGACTCATGGAAAGAAATAATTGAAGATATATGAACTTTCTTTCTATTCCTTTCTTTCAGCTTTCCAGAAAGGCATTCACATCCATGCAGCACTCAGAAAATACAGGTCATTCTTTGCCAGCATTAACAGAGCATTTCTTCTCCAGAGACAGAGCCTGAGACTAAGCAAAACATATAAAAAATAGGAAGAAAATATTAGGGAAGGCAATATTAGGGAAAGAGAGTTAGAAAATAGTAGCCTACTTCAGCACTTATCTTTCAAAAAGGTAGGGAGCTACAGTCTGGGGCAATAAAATGTTTAAGAATGCTTAATGTTGTCAATTTTTTATTTGTGGTACTAGGGTTGGAACCCAGAGATCTTCTACCTCCAGGCTATACTCCCAGCTCTATTTTATTTTTTGTTTGGTCTTTCTGGGTTGCTGAGAGCCTCACTCAGTTGTTGAGATTGACTTTGAACCTGTGAACCTCATGTCTCAGCCCCCCAAGTACTGGGATTACAGACATGTGCCGCCATGCCTAGTTTATTGTTTTTAATTGGATTTTTGAAAACAAGTTTTAATTTCATGAAAGTTTCTACCTATTCTTGTGGCATTTTGAATCTTTTTCTTGGCCAGTTCTTTTCTGAGTTTTGCTGTTCAGGTGCAACTTGATGAAATAACTAGCTTCACAGTAGATTTACTTCTTTTCTTTTTTTCCCTTAAGAAGTTGTCTTTGATCTTGATTGCATAATAGTTAGATGAGGTGCTGAAAGAAGGTAAAAGCTCACACAAATTGGAAATAAAAAAATCAGAAGTTGTAATCATTTTCTTCATCTTTGGTAACACCCCAGAGAGCTACCAGTTTAAACTTAACTGGAGGCTATTATTATGAGAACTCTAGAAAGAGAATGAGTTTTTACCCAATTCTATCATTTTTATGACAAGTGCATTTTTTCTCACAGCCCTTTACAAGATAAAGTGGGTATTTTCAACTTAGTTTTCATTTCTAACAGATAATACTTACTGAATGAATGGGCCAATTATTAACAAAAAGAGATGGAAAACAAGATGATAAAAAGTGAATCATTGAAAAATAATTATACTTAATATTTTAATTACTCATTATGTTTTGCAGCCCTGAGGCCAGAATAACAAGTACCACTAATGTAGGTAACAGACATGTTCTGAGCACTCTACATATATTAATTAACTTAATCTTCACAATGATGTGAGCAAATACACTTGTCCTTATTTTATAGAAGTGGACACTAAAGCACAAATAGGTTTGTTAATTGACACTGTAATTAGGGCGTGCTTCTGATCCTGACAACCAATAGATGGCCTCTTTCAAAGTTGGCATTTTCTTTCTCTTACTTCCCCTTTCTTTCATCTCCCATTAACAAATAATATGTTCATATCCATTTGCTGATGGAAGGGGACCTGGTAACCTGTGGATCTGCCTAAGAGCTAACTCAAGAAAGACTCAAGGACATGGATTGTACCTTCTGATAAATAGACCAGCAAGACACTGGCACATGGATCTGGATAAGAACCGAGCCAAGGATGATTCAAAGCACAAACTACATCCCTTCTGGTAACACACCAGCATGACCCTGAAGAACTCTTAAAAGGGGCTTAGGGGCACGCCAGATGGGGCCCGGGTCGCGGGACTCTGGGCCCCGGCCGAACTGCGCGTAGCACGCCAGACCCCTGGAGAAACTGGACCCAGTAAGACGCTGGGTTCTGGGCGGGGGTCGCGGGCTGGGCACGCCAGATGGGGCCCGGGTCGCGGGACTCTGGGCCCCAGGCAGAACTGCGAGTAGCACGCCAGACCCCTGGAGAAACCAGGCCCAGTAACACGCTGGGTTCTGGGCAGGGGTCGCGCGCGGCGCACAAAAGCCGGGGCCCGGGTCGTGGGACCCTGGGCCCCGGGCCGAACTGCGTGTAGCACGCCAGACCCCTGGAGAAACCAGGCCCAGTAAGACGCTGGGTTCTGGGCGGGGGTCGCGGGCGGGGCACGCCAGATGGGCCCGGGTCACGGGACTCTGGGCCCCGGCCGAACTGCGAGTAGCACGCCAGACCCCTGGAGAAACCGGGCCCAGAACAGAAAAAGATAAAGAAAAATATCGGAGAGGTGGTAAGAAAGCCGTTATGGATGCCAGGACACTGGAGATGCAGACAAAACTTATCTAAATGCACTGGAACTTATGGAAAAATTCGCCGTGAAAGAGGACTGCTATTTCTCTATATTGTTAAGAATCTCAGACATCACATATAAGGAGAGAGTTTAGCGGAGACCAAGGAGAAATGCGGTGTTGAAAGAGTTCTTCGCGATGGTGGTGGAGACTTGTATTCAGGAGAAGCAGAAACCGGATCTTACCAACTTTATTTTTTTGGAGAAATTACACCAAGTGTCGAATGCTACCATCACGCATGCTTAGGAACGCTGGACAACATTCAGAGTGGAAAAAGAGCCTGGGAAGGATTTGAAACGGAGGAGGCAGTGGCAATGCCAGTGGCCAATATTTGGGGGAGGCAGAGATCTGATACATTACAACTGGAACCTTTGAAATAATAACCACAGAGACAGTGATCGGAATCTGCTGAGGGGTTAGGCGGGCGCTGGGGCCAGTGGCCGACATCGGAGCTTGCTGTGAGGCAAGGCCACTACTGAGGCCTCCGTGGCCGGGATTGGAACTTGCAGAGGGGTTAGACCGATGCTGGGGCCAGCGAGGCCGGCATTGGAGCCTGCCATGATGCAAGGCTTGTGCTAGGGCCTCTGAGTTCGGGTCCGGAACTTGCTGAGGGGTTAGGTCGGTGCTGGGGTCAGCGAGGCCGGCATCGGAGCCTACCTTGAGGCAAGGCCGGTACTGGGGCCTCCGAGGCCAGGATAAGAGCCTGCCGAGGGGTTAGGCCGGTGCTGGGGCCAGCAAGGCCGGCATTGGAGCCTACCTTGAGGCAAGGCCGGTACTGGGGCCTCCGAGGCCAGGATAAGAGCCTGCTGAGGGGTTAGAACGGTGCTGGGGCCAGCGAGGCCGGCATTGGAGCCTGCCGTGAGGCAAGGCCGGTACTGGGGCCTCCGAGGCCAGGATAAGAACCTGCTGAGGGGTTAGGCCGGTGCTGGGGCCAGCGAGGCCGGCATCGGAGCCTGCCTTGATGCATGACCAGTGCTGGGGCCTCCAAATCTGGGATCAGAGACTGCCAAGGGGTTAGGCCGGTGCTGGGGCCAGCGAGGCCGGCATCGGAGCCTGCCTTGAGGCAAGGCCGGTACTGGGGCCTCTGAGGCCAGGATCGGAGCCTGCCGAGGGGTTAGGCCGCTGCTGGGGCCAGCGAGGCCGGCATCGGAGCCTGCCTTGAGGCAAGGCCGGTACTGGGGCCTCCAAGGCCAGGATAAGAGCTTGCCGAGGGGTTAGGCCGGTGCTGGGGCCAATGAGGCCGGCAGCGGAGCCTGCCGTGAGGCATGACCAGTGCTGGGGCCTCTGAGGCCGGGATCGGAGCATGCCGAGGGGTTAGGCCGGTGCTGGGGCCAGCGAGGCCGGCATCGGAGCCTGCCGTGAGGCAAGGCCAGTACTGGGGCCTCCGAGGCCAGGATAAGAGCCTGCCGAGGGGTTAGGCCGGTGCTGGGGCCAGCAAGGCCGGCATTGGAGCCTACCTTGAGGCAAGGCCGGTACTGGGGCCTCCGAGGCCAGGATAAGAGCCTGCTGAGGGGTTAGGATGGTGCTGGGGCCAGCGAGGCCGGCATCGGAGCCTGCCTTGAGGCAAGGCCGGTACTGGGGCCTCCAAGGCCAGGACAAGAGCCTGCCGAGGGGTTAGGCCGCTGCTGGGGCCAGCGAGGCCGGTATTGGAGCCTGCCGTGAGGCAAGGCCGGTACTGGGGCCTCCGAGGCCAGGATAAGAACCTGCTGAGGGGTTAGGCCAGTGCTGGGGCCAGCGGGGCCGGCATCGGAGCCTGCCTTGATGCATGACCAGTGCTGGGGCCTCCAAATCTGGGATCGGAGCCTGCCAAGGGGTTAGGCCGGTGCTGGGGCCAGCGAGGCCGGCATCGGAGCCTGCCTTGAGGCAAGGCTGGTACTGGGGCCTCTGAGGCCAGGATCGGAGCCTGCCGAGGGGTTAGGCCGCTGCTGGGGCCAGCGAGGCCGGCATCGGAGCCTGCCTTGAGGCAAGGCCGGTACTGGGCCTCGAGGCCAGGATAAGAGCCTGCCGAGGGGTTAGGCCGCTGCTGGGGCCAGCGAGGCCGGCATCGGAACCTGCCGTGAGGCAAGGCCGGTACTGGGGCCTCCAAGGCCAGGATAAGAGCTTGCCGAGGGGTTAGGCCGGTGCTGGGGCCAATGAGGCCGGCAGCGGAGCCTGCCGTGAGGCATGACCAGTGCTGGGGCCTCTGACGCCGGGATCGGAGCATGCCGAGGGGTTAGGCCGGTGCTGGGGCCAGCGAGGCCGACATCGGAGCCTGCCGTGAGGCAAGGCCAGTACTGGGGCCTCCGAGGCCAGGATAAGAGCCTGCCGAGGGGTTAGGCCGCTGCTGGGGCCAGCGAGGCCGGCATCGGAGCCTGCCTTGAGGCAAGGCTGGTACTGGGGCCTCTGAGGCCAGGATCGGAGCCTGCCGAGGGGTTAGGCCGCTGCTGGGGCCAGCGAGGCCGGCATCGGAGCCTGCCTTGAGGCAAGGCCGGTACTGGGCCTCGAGGCCAGGATAAGAGCCTGCCGAGGGGTTAGGCCGCTGCTGGGGCCAGCGAGGCCGGCATCGGAGCCTGCCGTGAGGCAAGGCCGGTACTGGGGCCTCCAAGGCCAGGATAAGAGCTTGCCGAGGGGTTAGGCCGGTGCTGGGGCCAATGAGGCCGGCAGCGGAGCCTGCCGTGAGGCATGACCAGTGCTGGGGCCTCCGAGGCCGGGATTGGAGCATGCCGAGGGGTTAGGCCGGTGCTGGGGCCAGCGAGGCCGGCATCGGAGCCTGCCGTGAGGCAAGGCCAGTACTGGGGCCTCCGAGGCCAGGATAAGAGCCTGCCGAGGGGTTAGGCCGGTGCTGGGGCCAGCGAGGCCGGCATCGGAGCCTGCCTTGAGGCATGACCAGTGCTGGGGCCTCCGAGGCCAGGATCGGAGCCTGCCGAGGGCTTAGGCCGGTGCTGGGGCCGGCGAGGCCGGCATCGGAGCCTGCCTTGAGGCAAGGCCGGTACTGGGGCCTCTGAGGCCAGGATAAGAGCCTGTCAAGGGGTTAGGCCAGTGCTGGGGCCAGTGAGGCCGGCATCGGAGCCTGCCATGAGGCATTACCAGTGTTGGGGCCTCCGAGGCTGGGATTGGAATCCTGCCAAGGGGTTAGACCGGTGCAGGGGCCAATGGCCAGCATCGGAGCCTGGCGTGAGGCAAGTTCACTCCTGCGGCCTCCAAGGTCGAGACCAAAGCCAGCTTAGGGGTTTGACTGGTTCAGGGGCCAGCGAGACCAGAACTGGGTCCTCCCATGAGGCAAGGCCGCTGCTTGAGCCAGCGAGGTCTGGATCAGTCCACTGAGTAGCCAGGCCACTACTGGGACCATCAAGAGTGGGATTGGTACTTGCAACGCAGCATGCACAGAGAAATATCGCAGAAAATATAAATCAGACGCTTCTCTTAATCAGCAATAACTAGGAGGAAAAGGGCAACAGGAAGAGGTTGAGCTATAGAAAGGGCCCTATAGTGAAGCAACTAATGTGACCAATCAGAGGGTATGTAATACTGGAGGACGGAGCCACTTTAAAACGCAGGAGGTACATAAACAAATGTATCAAAGTAAATCACCAAAGAAGTGTGGGATGGAGGGAGGGGGAGGGAATGGGACGGGGGCTGGAGGAGGGCTAATTGGATGATGTGTGCTTGTATATCCTCTCAAGTCTTGTACTCCAATGTGATTGATATATGACTACAATGCACCAATTTAAAAAATAAATTAATTAAAAAAAAGGGGCTTAATTTTCTTTGTTGGAGGAAAATCCAGAGCTTGTTCGTAAATGCTAACATTCAGTGGTTTCTCTAATTTGCTAGCAAATCAATAAATTTTTTTCCTTCTTTCCAAAAGCTTTTCTCAAATATTTGATTTGGCAAATTGGGGCAGGAATCAGGATTCAGTGAGAAAATTAAGTCTTGCAACTAAGAAGAGATCACATTGGGAACCCAGAAACTGGCTGCAGTGTCTGCTCACTGACTACTAATCAATCCTGCCTCCAATAAAGTCTGATGGGCTATTCATGGAAATGGAGAAAATATGGTCTCTGCTCTTGAGAAAATTATATTTTGTAGAAAAGAAAGAACTATATGCATTAATTTTAAATTAAGTGTGGTAAGAGGATCTTACAGAAATGTCAAACCACCATCCATGGACTGAGGTGAAGAGTGAGCAGGAGTTACACAGGCAGATAAAAGACAAGGGCTGGGGAGTCAAATATAGAAGTATTTACAAGGAGATTGGGGTGGTAAACCTGGAAGATTCAGGCAAGAAAAATAATTCTGAAAAGGCAATGGAGCTGGAGAATTAAGCAGGTTCCAAGTCATAAAGAACCTTGTAAACCAGGCTGAGTTTAGGTGTTAGATTGTGGAAACCAACCTTTGAAGAATCCCATACATAGATGAGATTCAACCTGATTTTCATGGAAACCTAGTAAAAAATACATTTAGAAAAGGTCCCTTAGTAATATGGAATGTGTTGAATATATGGGTATATAGGGTGATATTTTTGCAATAATTATGGGAAAAATAGTGAGAGTATTAAGTCTTAAAAGTCCTATCTACTTTTCAGCTAGACTATAGGGAAATGACCATTCCATGATAGAAGGCCCCAATTAGAAGAATTTGAATGCACTAAAGAGATTGTAAACCTTAAAGGTGATGGATATGCTGATTTTTCTGAGTTTGACCACTAACATATAAGTGAATCAAAACACCACATTGTATCTCATAAATATGTACAAATATTATGTGTCAATTGAAAAAAAAAGCCAGACATGGTGGTGCATGCCTATAAGCCCAATACTTGAGAGGATGAGACAGTAGGATTGCATGTTTTAGGCTAGCCTTGGCAATTCAATGAGATCCTGCTTCAAAATAAAATATAAAATCAGGCTTCCTGGGGGTCAGGGTGGCTCAGAGGTAGAATGCCCCTGAGTTTGATCTCCAGTATCACAATATAAGAAGAAAAAGTTAGTAAGAAAATGTAATGAGAATTCAAAGATAAAGCTAAAGATATAAGAAACCATAGATTCAGCAACAATGATCAAATTCTCCACTTTGGATGATTTAATATAGAGAAATATCATGTAGGGGGAAAGTGTTTTATATCGACACACTTCAGATCAGGCTACCCATCCTTTCCCTTTTTATTGCTCTGGATTCATAATGAGCTTTCATCACTTTATACTTATATCTCAAGGGCATAAACGAGCCCTCTCTTGCCTGAATTTAGCATATTCATGGCAAATACACGCAATTTGTTCTTCATGCTGTGATGATCTCTGGGAAGAGGGAGAACTGTTAAAAGCATTCAGAGAAGAATTTCTTAAACTTTTCAAAATAGCAATTGAGAAAGTGTGGAAAAGGTTAGCGAAAGAAAAAGAGTTGTGCTTTGACAGTAACTATAATTTTGTGTCTTAAGTAATAATAATCTATTTTTATAACAACTGAAATAACAAACCCTATGGACTGAAAGAGACATGATGTATTCCTAAATGCCCAACCAATTATCCAGGCATAACTGGGGGACAATCTGGCTTTGAAGCTCAAGGCTATGTCAATTTTTTATTATTCTATCTCTAACTTAGCCATTTAATTCCTATTGTCACAGTGATTACAGTCATTTGTTTTCCATAGTTATTCTGGAAGTGTAATATCCAATTGGTTCAATAAAGGCCATTCACCTAAAGAAACTTGTGCTCTAAATCATGTGTGGCTCTAGAGACACACACACGCACACATATGCTCTTTGAATAGGTTGGTTAATGAAGAAGGATCTAGGGAAAGCTCATATTGAAATTTTTCTATGTTGATCCATGCACTATTTGCTCCATTTTAATATTTCTAGTGTCTTTAGTGTGTCTGTTTTAAATGATGCATGCCTTTATTTGGCAAGGAAATGTTTTGTAAGATAGATTTGGCCTCGTCAATCATCTAGTAGCACTTTAAGAGTTCCAACGGAGAGAAGTAGAGGTTAATTACAAATCTAGGATGAAAGTGCTTTCATTTCAGTTGGACATGGTTTTCTCATCACAAGATGCAAAGAGACTTTTTTCATTAATTTGTCTTTTGTTGTTTTGGAAGCTTTCAACACTTTCATAGGAGACATGCTCAAATGAGTTGACATTTGTGAGTGATCCAGCTCACGTCAACTCTCCCGTCACTGTCATTTGTTTTGTACCCTAAGTTTTTAAAGGGTTTGTGTTGCCACAGAGCTGGGCCTATAAAAGAAGAAGGACATTTCTGAAAAAGTCCAAATTCACTGAGAAATACAAGTGGATTTCTTCTAAGAAAAGGTATCAGGTGAGTCACTGTGAGGTACAAGCTGAGCTCCTATCTTAGAACCTAGTTATCTCTGTACTGATTAATGAATATTAAATAAAGTCATTATCACAGGGTTTCATGAAACTTTCTATTTGAAATCATAAGAAAACTGCTACCAGAACCCATATCATGGCCCTGTTCCTGTCTAGATGGTGAAGACAATCTACAGCTAGCCAGATACAACACAACGCTTGCTCTGTGTCAAGCACACGTAGCCAATGCTGTCAATTAGGGTGATATTACACAAAGGCCTCTCACCTCTGGTGCTTGTGAGCATGGATTTCAGCTTGCACTGCTCAGAGATCCTAAGTAGAAACTGCATAAGGCTGAACCAAACTGTCTTTTAGCTGGATCCAGATGCCAAGGTTGATTTTAGTGGGGAGCAAATTAAACCATCAATTAGCAAATTCATTCTACTGAAATAATGAGAGTGCACTTACTTCTGCCAGTGTCCAGGAATATCTGTGGGTGCTTGTTTTGTATCTGTGCTAGGACTGTGGCCCTGAGGAAGCAACACTTTCTCCCTGACAGTTCTGCGTGGCCCTTTTCCAGAATAACCTAAGATATGCTAAAGGAGGCACTGACCTCCTTTTGGAATCCCATCAAGGGCTAAGTTGCTTTTCTTTTTTCTTTATCTCTTGGGTCAGTTTCTGAGCAGTAAGCTTCCAGTGTATACAGAAGTAGAGAAGCGAAAGCTAATCCTAATTTTTCGTTATTAAAAATAATTTGGCTTACTTTTAAATACCCAATCAAAATATTTTAAGTTTTAGAAACAAACTCCAACTTGATATTACTTTTAAAATATTTTATGATAACCTAGTTTTTAAATCTTAACTAGGTTACCAGACCTCTATTCTGTGCTACATACAACCTGATTCATATACCTAACTATGCCTAAACATAGTAACAGTGGCTTATACTGGTAAAACGTCTAATTCTTTTCAGATGATTGCTACATACATACATCATTTTAAATGATTCTTACTCATCTCTCAAAAATAGAATATTAAGCATTAATTTAATGAATCAATCAGACTTTATTTGTTCCATTTCACTGTTGAAGATAGAGATATATAGAGAACATGAACAACTACATGTTTCTAAGTAACAGAGTGAATATCAAATATTAATCAAATGATTCCTAGCTCACTACTCTCGTTACTAAAACAATCATTGTCCTCTTTAACGTTTCCATCTTTAATACGTTCTTAAGTACAAATTGTGTAAAGAGATAGACACATTTGTAGAAGCACCATTTGGGGGGAATTGAGTAAAGGCTAATTAGGTGGTGTGTGCATATATGCCTCTATCATCTTGTACTCCATTAAGATGTATGACTAGAATACACCAATAAGAAAAATTCTAACATAAAAAGAAAATAGTCAAGTTCTCAGATCATTATTAGTAGTACTATCTTAAACTGGTAAACCTATTGAGACATTAACCTAGAAACTGAGTACAGTTAATATTTTGTTCTTACTTTTTTCATATGATTGATATTTATTTATTTTGTTCTTACTTTATGTTAAAACTTTCTAATACTTCAGTTACTTTGCAATTATATTCCAGTACTTCTATTGATAAAATGCTTGTTGATTCATGTGATCAAATACAATAAAAATGGAGCCACCTGAGAGAAAAAAACGTACTTCTTCATTTTGTCATGCTGTACTATTTGTACCAAAAACTACTGGGACAATCAATCTTTGTTCAGCAAATTATGCTGGTTACTTAGTACCTATTGATTACCACCCAGTTTCTATTTATTACATTTATAAACTGAGCTGTTCTTTGTTGCTTTGGTTGACCAAAGTTTCAAACCCTTTCTCTTTAACATTCTAACATACATTTTCTTCTTTTAAATATAGTATTTTATTGTCAACATGGTTTACATTATGATGTGAGACTATAATGCAACAATATAAGCACATAAAATAAAATGTATATAAACTGATTCTATATTTGACCAATATAGAATTGTAGCTTGCATTTACATTCCTCTTTGTAATATTTGATCATATATATTTTAAAAGGTTTAACTCGGCCGGGCGTGGTGGCGCATGCTTGTAATCCCTGCGCTTGGGAGGCAGAGACAGAAGGATCTCGTAGGTTTGAAGCCAGCCACATGTGCTGGCTTAGGAGACCCTGTTTCCAAATAAAAGTTAGCGCCAGCAACTTAATGAGATCCTCAATAACTTAGTGAGGCCCTATTTCCAAATTAAAAAAAAAAATGAAATTGGGCTTTGGGTATGGCCTGAAGATAGAATGTCCCTGGGTTCCTTCTCTAGCACCATATAAGAAAGAAGAGTCACATACTTTTGTACAAGTACAAAGATAAAACATCATAAAAATAAAATGCTAATTACGGTGTTTGGGGACTGGCAATTTCTTTTCAGAGCTTTTGTCTCTGATCCTTTCAATAAATTATAATCCCATCTATTTATCAAAGCAATGATTTTTGAAAACTTTTTTCTTAAAATTATAATTATTTTTTCTATTTAAATTGTATTGATATGCACATGCTAAGTAGCCTTTTAATTTTAGAATTAGGATAGGATACTCTTAGCATGTTATAAGTTATTTCATACATGGAAAAACTCTTAGAAAATATTTTCTAGGGACCTATTATTTTTTCTACCTTTTGATAATATTTATATAATCTGCAATTGTTTGTTTACCCTTTAATTTTGCTTATGAGCTATGAATTTGATTTTGTAATTCACCTTTACAGGAATAACAATTTCAACTCAACACTGCCTTTTTATTGTTAAGAAAATATTAATGAAAAATAATAAAATAGAAAATAAATATGGTGTTAAACAATTTTACAATGAAAATCAAACTGGTTTTATCCAAACCATTCGTCCTTCTTCTATAGTTTAAAAGACCAGAGGGAGAGTTCAGTGACTGTTTTTACAACTGAACTGTGCCCTGTGAGTTTCCCTGATTCAGTTTCTGGTCTCAGACTGTGAAAATAAGACATTCTCCAGTATTATGAAGCACATAAACTGAAGATAAAATCTTGTCAATTTGTACTTATTAGTTCTTATTATTTAAGACCTTTGCTGTGGTTTATTATTAAATAACTTCTTTTGACATCTAGATATAACCAAATATATTTCTGTGTAGACAGCTTGCAGGAAGATAGTGGGATGGTCATGTTTTATAATACTTTGGGGCCTCCCTAATCTGTAGAGACAGTGGCTTGCTTCTGCACTCAAACTGACCAAAAGCCCTAGCTTGAGCAAAGCTTTGATTACCACTAAACTTGTTTGTTAGTTTATACTTTCCCTGAGGAAGACGGGTCACTATTTTGACTTAAAGAGTATAATGTCCTACAACCTCCAAACTAAGTAAGGATTCTGCTTTTCTCAAGAAATATTGATTAAACTGACTACATGATATTATATGTCACCTAAGGAAACCTAAATTACCTATTCCAATAAAATTATATTTTATCAAACATTGATAAAAGAATTACTGTAACAGGCAGTATTTTCTTCTTTAGACCTCATTTTGCTGGCTGTCTAATTATGAATCAGAGACTTTTTCCAAGGCTATTTTTCTAACTTTCAGACATGGGGGAACTGGATGCCCACACTATCATGAGGGTGACTCAGTGCACAGAACAGCACTATATTGGGGAACAGACACAATAGATGCCACTTTTGAGCATAATTTTACATAAGAGAGTCACTCATCACTGTGACCAGGAGAGTCCAGGCTTTTAAACTCACTTAGTCCTAAGAAAGATCAAAGTTAAGGACAAGTACTTTTTTATTCAGCCCCAACATTGGTACAAGCACTTTTGTTCTGATGATAAAGTCAATCAGTTAAGTTCAGAGTGCCTGAGGGTATCTTGTCATCTCATCCTTCAGAGTTTTCTTTTATATGTAGCTGGAGAAGTGTCAAGGAGCAACACTGCTCACTGGCTTGCCAAAAAAACTGGGGAGAAGCTTTTCTTCCCAACATACAGCCTCCTACATGTGCACGCGCGCGCACACACACACACACACACACACACCACTAACTGTAAGATGCATGGGGTAGAAAATTGAAGGGTAAGAAGGGAGGAGTGAAAAGAGGCTCTGGACTTCCTCTGGTTTTAGATTACTTAACTCTAACTTTAGTCTGTGTGCCAAGAGCCCTCTATGAGGTCTGGCATAATTATAAATCATTCCTCCCCTAGCTTGCTCTTCTTAGATCCCCTGGGAACCATATATATCCTGAGGTTCACAAAGGACCGGTTTCACCTCTCTGGAATCTTGTGTTCCACCTTTAATGTGAGTACTTCATTTTTTTAAAGTCACATGAAACCAACTTTATACAGTGACATAAATCATATGGGAACTACTTGGTCAATGGCATATTCTCTACTTGACTCTGCTTGCCATGTATTAGGATCCATATATGTTCTGTTCTTTGAGGTGGCCTCTGACACCTAATACGGTGACTGACAGGTAGTAGAGACATGATATAATATCCACTGAATGAGTAAGAGATTAAATAGAAGATGCAGGACTTAAAATTCTGAATTTTCAGTCTTTGAACTCCACTCTCCTTCCTGTAGTGTGTGAGCTCTTCAGATCACTCTGAAGTGTTACCTCTTGGTGATCCCCTTTTCTTCAGTAGCCATCCCTCCCCATCTTCACCGCTACCCATCTTTCTATACTTACCTTTCTCTTTCTTTCATGACATCTGTCTCCTTTCATCCCTCCCTCTCTCCCTCCCTCTCTCCTTCCTTTCTCCCTCTCTTCTCTCTATCTCTTTCTTCCTCCATTTGTTTCTTTTTAATTTTTATTGGTGCACTGTATTCATACATCATAATGGAAAAAAAACTTGTGTAGACATACATGCACACACTGCCCAGTTAGCCCCTACCCAATCCCCATCCCATTCCCTCCCCAACCCTCCTTCCCATGCTTGGCTTAGTGGTTGACATCTAATATTTTAGCAATTTATCCAAAGTTAACAATTATAATCTCACATAACAGATTCATTTGTCTGATATCGAACTTTTGATCACTTAAAGATAACATTTAAGTATTTCTTTCCACTTTCTTTCTTACCAGAGGATATTTTTTTCTTTTTATTTTTAAGGTAAAACTATCATACATTTATTTTTTTTTCAGAAAAAATCTATCCTAACATGAAATATGAACTCTAAATACCCAAAACAATCTCGAAAAATAACAAAGCTAGAAGATGTACATTTTCTGATTTCAAATCTTATAGAGCTACAATAATTGAAACAGTGTAGTACTGCTATAAAGGCAAACATATGAACGAGTGGAGTAAAATAAAGAGCCTATTAATAAATTCTTCCATATATGGTCAAGTAATTTTATTTATTTATTTATTTATTTATTTATTTTATTTATTGGTGGTACTGGGGGTGGAACCCAGAGGCCTTCTACCTCTGGGCTATACTCCCAGACCTAATATATATATATATATATATATATATATATATATATATATATATATATATATATATTTTTTTTTTTTTGGGGGGGGGGAACAGGGTCTCACTAAGTTGCTGAGAGCCTCACTAAGTAGCTGAGGCTGGCTTCGAACCTGTGAGATCCTCCTGTCTCAACCTCCCAAGCACGGGGATTACAAGCGTGCACCACCATGCCTGGCTGATCAAGTTATTTTTGACAAAGTTCCCAAGAACATTTGGTGAAGGAAATAATAATCTTTTCACTAAATATTGTTGAAAAAAATAATTACATGAAAAATAATAAAATTGGACCCTTACCTAACACCATATATAAATATTAACTCAAAATAGATAAAAGACCTAAATGTAAATCCTAAGACTATAAACTTTTAGAAGAAAACCTGGGTCATAACACTTCACAACTTTGAAATTGGCAGTGATTTCTTGGATATGATTTTTTTTCTTCTTACTGGGGTCCCTGGAAACCCTTATCCAGGCTACACTCCTAGACCTATTTTATATTTTTATTTGGAAACAGGTTCTCTTAAAACAGCAGGATCCTCCTGTCTCTACCTCCCAAGTGGGGGATTACAAGCATGCGCCACCACACCTGGATTGGATATGATTTCAAAGGCACAGGCAACAAAAGAATAAACAAACTTCCTTAAAAAAATAAAAAGAAATATTGTACATCCAAAGACAATGTAAACAGAATTAAAAGTTACTGATAGAATGGAATAAAATATTTCCAAATGCTATATCTGAAGGTATATTAATATTCCAAAAAGAGATCCTAAAAATTAGCAACAATAAAATCAAACAATACAATTTAGAAATATAATTTAGAAATAGGTAAAAGACTTAAATAAATAATGAATCTCCAAAGATTTTAACCTATAAACACATGAATATATTCTTCTTTGCTTAGTTGTCTGCTGGATGGAAAATCTTGTTTCTCTGGTTCTGGTGTGTATTGCCTATTTCTTCTTTGTAGTTAATCTCTTTGAGTATTTTCTCTAGCGCTGGTTTTGAAGACATAAATTCCTTGAATTTCTGTTTGTCATGGAAGCTTCTTATTTCCCCATCTAATCAGATAGTTTTGCTGGGTAGGAAAATTTTGGCTGGAAGTTGTTTTCTTTCAGAGTTTGGAATATGTTACTCCAAGCTTTTCTGGCTTTCATGACTTGGTTTGGGAAGTCTGGAGTGATTCTAATTGGTTTGCCTCTGAGAGTCACTTGGCCTTTTGCTTTTGTTGCCTTTAAGATTCTCTGCTTGGCTTCCACATTGGTCATTTTGACAATTATGTGGCGTGGGGATCCTCTTCTCTGATCCTGTCTAAAGGGAGTTCTATAAGTTTCCTGGACCTGTTTCTTGACCTCTTGCTCTATGTTTGGAAAATTTTCTGCTATTATTTCTTTGAAGAGATTATTGATCCCTTTAGTTTCACCTTATTTTCCCTCCTCTATTCCAATTATTCTTAGGTTAGCTCTCTTAAAAAATGGGCCCTTATTTCTTCAATGTCAGATTTTTGCTGTCTAATTTTTTTTCTAAGTTATAAATTATGTGTTCGTTTTTGGAGTGATCCTCTTCTAGGGGTGAGATTCTATTCTCCATGTGGTCTAATAGATTGTTTATACTTTAAATTGAGGCCTTTACCTCAATAATTGCTTCCTTTATTTCTTTTAGAGTCTCTCTAAATTCTTTTCGAAAGTCCTCTATTATTTCTATGGTTATTTTCCTGATTTGATCTTCTGGAGATCTCTGAATTTCTGTGTTATCAGGTTCTGATAATATGGGGTTGTGGGCATTCATTGCTCTATTGTTGTTCCTCTTTCCCATGATTTCAGAATTTTGTGCCTTTCCTGGGTCACTACGACTTCACTTAGGGTGCTGTGGATCTCGAGTCTGTTGTAATCTCAGCTGCCACCACTCCTTTACTGGGTAGTATCACAAAGTCTCATACCCAGGAAGTTAATTAAGGCTGTGTAAGACCGTGGGGATGCCAGGCTGGGTGTTTTCCCATGGGGAGCTGCGACTATGGTGTGGTATCTCTGCCACTGCTACTCCTTCACTGGGTTTGACTGCAAAATATCTGACCCAAGAAGATTATCAAAGCTGTGCACGTCCCTGGGAGTGCAGTACAGAGATTTCTCCTTTAGGGGCCGCAATTTCACTCATGGTTATTGTGTGTGAAGATCTGGAGCTGTGGCGGGAAGTGGTGAACTTGCTGTCACTGCTGGCAATATGGCGCCTCTGCTTCACCCTCGGCTGTGAGGCTGGCGTATTTTTTTTCTGGTTTTGAGCTCTGTTCTGAGTCCCTGGGAGGCATGATGTGCTTGGCCACTGGGAGTTTTAGGCATTCTTTGCTCTGAAAGAACTGCTGATTTGCACCCAAATGATCTGCAGCTGCTCACTTCAGCTCCTTGTTTACCTTTCCTCTCTGGAGCCTGGTGCTTTGAGGGAAGATGGCACCAGCACAACTCTGCTGCTGCATTGCGCACTTGATTTCTGGTCTCTAGTTGTTCTTCTAGTCTTTTTTTTCTCTGCTCCTTGTGTTTACATTTTTTATTTCTCTGCTGATGGTGTTTTCTGGCTATGGAAAACACTGATTTTGTGGCAACAGAGATTGAGATTTAGCAGGACTCGTAAACACTGCTTTTTTTGGTCACCATCTTCCCGGAAGTCTTCCTCCATTTGTTAACTGTCTTGTTTACAACTACCACACACCAGGAAGAGGAGAGCAGGGGCTTATTCCCTTTTACTCACCCATCATCAAACTCAATGCAGAAGCTAAATTAGAATAATATTCTAAAAGATATTTTAGGTTAAAGTACTGAAATACTAATGCAATATTCATACTTTTCTGGGAGCCGAAAGAAAATACCCACAACTGACCTTGGAAAATGTATGGTTCTTAGCCCCAGTAGCAAACAAACCAAAACCAAAACAAGCCATGACTTTTTGGGTTTTGTTTTTGGAACTGTGGATTGAACTGAGGACATTCTAGCTCCACCTTAACTTCTGCCCACAGGGAGAAGACAGGAGACATTATCTTAGCAGCAGTTTTCTTTTTCTAGTTAGTCTACATTACACTAGGAAAAGGTAGCCATCTATCTGCTTCCAGGAAGAATGCAGTTATTCAAGAACATGTGCTATGAAAGCAAGATTAACTTTTTTCTAAATGACTCATAAACATTACCTTATATAAAAACAATGTAAATCAACCTAATGCTAATAAAAGAGTAGATTATTGGGGTAGGTTACTAAGCATTATAGATGCAAACATACTTGATCCTTTTTTACTTTCTGAAGACCACCAAATGTTATTCCTGTCTGTCCAATTCAGAATTAGTCTTCTCTTAGGACAAAAATCATTATTTTGAAGCTCTTCAGAGATTTAGCATTCATCTACCAAACATATAGCTTTCTCTCTTGCACATAAAATTAATGCTGGATGAAATTTTCCTTCTTTCTTTTTTGACATGATTTGACACATTTGAATGTGACAAAAAAAAATTTTCCCAGGTCAAATTTCCAGCTTCTTATTTAATTATGCTGTCCATACTAATAAATCATTTGAATCAACAACCAGTATCCTAAACCCCTGGAGAATATTTTAACAAAGTGTTTGAAGACTCTGTCAAGTCTACCTTTGAGGTTGTCTTCTCTAATTACTAGAAATTTACTGCTGGTTACAGATACAATCACTATGGGAGATAGACCATATTACATAGCAATTCCAGTTCATGGTCAGTAGTCATGGCAACAGCAGAGAATAAATCTTAAAATAAAGAATAATCTCCAAGGGCAAGAGTATGCATCTCGCTTCCAGATGTTTGCAGTTTCATTTTTGGAAATAAACATGCTATTTAGGTTTTTAAAAGCTTTAAAAAATCTATTTTAAAGGTACTTTTTAAAAAATTCAAAGTGAGAAACTACATCATGTTTTCTAAATAGCACCATATGTTAAATTTTTTGTAGCTTTTTGGATGCGTTTTGAATTTTCTCACTTGGGAAGTACATAGATTTTTTTTTCTAATTCATTCACACAGTCAATAAATATTTATTGAGCACTTAGTTTGTGCCAGACACCTTGCTAGATATTGGGAATTCAGAGACAATTTTCTCTTTCTGGCTTTAAATCTGGAAGAAGGATGTTTCTACATATGTAGATTTAGAAAACTCCAAAGTTTGATATATTCTTGTCATTAATCCACAAGAATCACGTATATTTAACTAAGAGACATACTTCTCAGTCTTTTTTGTAACAGTGATAGATGTAGAATAGAAAGTATACTAGGTATAATTATATTTCTTTGTTTATAAAATAAAATTTAAGTAAAAATTATATTTTTCTATTAATTAGCAGTATTCTCATACATGTCTACCTTTGTCCTGGAAGAAAAAAAAAAAAAAAAACTCTGCCATGCTTATAGAACATTACTTAGAATTTTGTTGAGTGCAGTGGTGCATACCTGTAATTCTAGTACTTGGGAAGCCAACACTTGGGAAGGATTAGAGACTTGAGATCAGCCTCAGCAATTTAATGAAGCCCTCAAGTAACTTAATGAATCCCTGATTTAAAATACAAAATAAAAACAAAATCCAATGGCTGAGGCTATAGCTTAAAGGTAAAATGCCTCTGTGTTCAATCTCCAGTACAAAAAGAGAAAAAAAAAAGACTATTATTAAGCATTGTGAAGATGTGGAGTGTGTAAAGCATAAGTACTTTTAGAAACACATGGGAGCCTGCAGACTGCTCTGCTACTCTTCTCTCCTTGCCTTCTTTCTTAAGGATTCCATTTTCTTTTGAACATCAAAATGCATCTAAAAAATTGTTGCACAGTTAAACCTACTCCATATCTTCTCCGATGCAAGAGTCTTCTATTTCCAATTTCCTGCTGAGCAGTTTCATTTGGAATATTAGCAGCATCCCAAACCGAAAAGGCCTAAGACCCAATTGACTCAAGTACGATACAAGTTTCTCCTTAGCCCTCTGCTTCCTAAGATTGGCTCTATTAACTCCTCAGCAGCATATTCAATTGCTTTCTCACTCATACTTGGAATTTCTCACCAGGCCACTCCTTCCCATCCATCTTTTCTTCTGTATGATTATAACAACCACAGTAGTTTTAGACCTTCTTTGTGCTACATGATGAGCTTCTGAGTGGCTCTTCCTGCCTCCCTGCTTTTTCCCTTTTCTCTATCTGTACACTCTTGTCTGATTAATATTTCTTAGCAGAGTCTCTCCACTAAGCCAATGGGAGGGGAGGGTTTGTGGAATTTTCAGATTTTTGGACTCATTTTCGTGACCAGGAATATGCTTCTTTGGGACAGAGGTTGGCTAGAAAAGAGAAAAAAATGCTGAGGAATGAGCAAATACTTTATATAGTCATGACAGGTGAAGGAGAAAAATCTAGGGTGACTGAGAGATATGGAGAGTGCTCATACTATTGTTGTTGTTGTTGTTGTATGTGGTACTCGGGATTGAACCCAGGAGTATTCTCTCTCTAATCTACACCAATTACCCTATTTTTGTTGTTGTTGTTGTTGTTATTTTTTGAAACAGGGTCTCACTAAGTTGCTGAGGCCTGGCTAAGTTTTTGGCCTCTAACCAGAGATCCATCTGTCTTAACCTCCTAAGTACTGAAATTATGCATGTGTGCTACCATACCCAGCTGAGTACTCATTTCTTAAAGTTTGAGAGATCATATATGCTTTCTTAAGAGAAAGAAAGGAAGAATCTACTAGAGTCTGTGGGATTTAATGCATGGGCAGTCCCCCCTTAGTATCTGACTGGCACTGTCCCACATGTATTTAAGGACAATTCTCCACCAAGGGCTTGTACTCTGTAAGGGCAAAAGGAATTCACCAAAAGAAGAAAATTTGACCTGATGGGACAGTTCTGGGAAAGTGGGCAGAACAGGTCTTCCAAAGGCTCCTGTAGCCAAAGGGCTCTTGGGTGATTTTCCACTCCATCTTGTTCACAGTTGAACTCCACACATATTCAAGCAAAGAATATGAAGAAGCTTGAGGCAAAGCATGTGCAGTTTATTCCCAAGGACTCTCAGAATTAACTAGATGGGCAGTGGTTGTTAAGTTCTTAAAGGAGAAATGTTAGTGGCCCAGTACTGAAAAAGTCAGATTTTACTATTGACATAAATATTCTGATCAAAGGCTAATGATGCCTAGGGAAATATACTTACCAACTTTAAAAAAAAAGATTAGTTCTAAATTCTAACTTTTTAGAATAAATGCTATGTTCTTTGAAAGGAGAAGCTTGTTTGAAAGAGAGAATCTGGCCCCAACCCCGGGACAGTGGGCGGGCGCGGGCGGGGCACCCTTAGGCGACTCCCTCCACCCGGAAGGCCCCCTGGGCAGGTGGGCGGGCAAGGGTGGGGCACCCTTAGGAGACCCCCCTCTCACCCAGAAAGAAAAAAATTTTCATCACTACCAAGTGCCTAATCCCACATCCTCCTCAAACCACACACACTCTCTTCTCTTATTAAAAAAGAAAAGAAAAGAAAAGAAAAGAAAAGAAAAGAAAAGAAAAACAAAAAAAGAAAAATATTTGATAGGTGTTAAGATGGCGGCAGCTAGAATATTGGAGATGCAGACAAAACATATCCATCTGAACTGGAACTTTTGGAAATATTCCCCGGAAGGAGGACTGCTGCTTCTCTACATCATTAAGAATCCTGGACATCATCTATAAGGAGAGAGTCTAGCGGAGACCTAGGAGGAAGGTGGTGGTGGCAGCAGTGGCTGAAATGGCAGGAGGCTTGGATTTGGGAGAGGCAGACATCTGATCCAACCCACCCTGATCCTCTGAAGAAATTACCCCAAATGTCGAATGCTACTGTCACGCATGCTTCGGAACACTGGACATTATGCAGTATGGGAAAAGAGCTTGGGAAAGATTTGAAATGGTGGAGGCAGTCACATTGGCACTGGCAAGTACTCAGGGGAGGCAGAGATCTGAAGTAATACACCTGGAACTTTCTAATAAATTACCTCAGAGGCAGAATACTACCACCACGCACCCTTGGGAACATGGGTCAATCTGCTGGGTGAAGAGGGTGCTTGGATCGGAGCCTGCCAAGGGGTGAGGCTGGTGCCGGGGCCAGCAAGGCCAGGATCGGGGCCTACCATGAGGCAAGGCCAGTTCTGGGGCCTCCGAGGCTGGAATCGGAGCCTGCCAAGGGGTTAGGCAGGTGCTGGGGTCAGTTAGACCAGGATTGGAGCCTGCTGCGAGGCAAGGCCGGTGCTGAGGCTTCTGAGGCCAGGATTGGAGTCTGCCGAGGGGTTAGGCCAGTGTCAGGGCCATCAAGGCTGGAATCAGAGCCTGCTGTGAGGCAAAACCGGTGCTGGGGCCTCTGAGGCCTGGATAGGAGCCTTCTGAGGGTTTAGGCTGGTGCCGGGTCCAGTGAGGCTGGGATTGGAGCCTCCCTTGAGGTATGGCCAGTGCTGGGGCTTCCAAGGCTGGGATCGGAGCCTGCCAAGTGGTGAAGACAGTGCTGGGGCCAATGAGGCCGGGACTGGAGCCTACTGTGAGGCAAGGCCACTACTGAGGCCTCCGAGGCAGGGATTGGTGCCAGTGAGGGGTTAGGCCGGTGCCAGGGCCAGCAAGGTCAGGATCGGAGCCTGCCATGAGGCAAGACCAGTGCTGGGATCTATGAGGCTGGGATCGGACTCTGCCAAGGGGTAAGGCCAGTGCTGGGGCCAGCCGGGATCGGAAACAGCTGTGAGGCAAGGATGGAAATGGGACTTGCAAGACCAGGATAGGAGCCTGCCGAGGGGTTAGGCCGGTACCAGGGTCAGCGAGGCCGGGATCGGAGCCTGTCATGAGACTAGGCTGGGGCTGGGGCTGGGGCATCTGAGGCCGGGAGAGGAGCCTGCCGAGGGGTTAGTTCAGTGCGGGGGCCAGTGAGGCCAGGATTGGGGCCTCCCATGAGGCAAGGCCAGTGCTGGAGCCAGTGAGGTTGGGATCAGAGTTTACTACTGGGGCCATCAAGAGTGGGATCGGAACTTGCAATGTGGTGTGCACAGAGAAATAGCACAGAAAATAAAATGTAGATGCTTCTCCTAATTAGCAAGAACTAGGAGGAAAGGGGTAATAGGAGGAAGTCAAGTAGTAGAAAGGGCCCTATTGAAAAGCAATTAAGGTGATCAATCAGAGGGGAGGGGGTGGGGGAGAATGGAATGTCTTTAAAACTCATGAGGTGCACAAACAATTATATCAAAGATAATTACCAATTAAGCATGGGATCGAAGGAGGGGGAGGGAATGGGATGGGGATTAGATGAGGGCTTATTGGATGATATGTGCTTGTATAACCTCTCAAGTCTTGTATTCCAAAGTGATGTATCATTAAAAAAAATAATAAAAAAGAAAGAGGGAATCTGAGTGAATATGTAGAAAAATTAAAATATACTCATGTAAAAAATGATAAAATGGATCTGTTATCTGGAGCAAAGTTTGTAATTCTTTTATTTGTGCTTTGATGGTCTTCCTCAAACTCATTCCGATTTGTTCTGTCACACTTATCCCTAATTTCCTGCAGAGTTCTATTGGCTCAGTTCAGGGAAGCTTATTAAATGTGTCTCAAATGTGCCAGGCCCTGCATAGGGTATGGAGATATAAAAATGAACAAACTAGAATCTCTTCCTTCGCTGAATGCTCAAGGAAGAGAAACGACTGTCTCCCCAGTAATCATGTCTCAACACAATACATGAGACTATGTGAATATGCAGAGGCCAGAAAGAGGCCCTTGTGTGTGCACATGTGTTTGGAAAGGAATGTGTGTGAAGGAAATTAAGGAAGGCTTCATATAGTCGATGGCTTTTAGCAGGGAACTGTTGATGCTTAGCGAGGTAAGAAAATAAGAAAGTAGTATTGGGGGTATAGAACTGTGGTAGAACATGTGCTTAACATATGTGAGGTCCTGGGTTCAATTCTCAACCCCCAAGTCCCAGAAAAAGAGAAGGTAGAGAAGAGCATTGCAGACAAGCACAGCAATACACACTGCTTTGATTTTCCTCATAGTTCCTTTTGCCCGTGACCTCTTGCCAGCTGATTAATTCGGCAAACACTTTCCATATTTTACTGCCAGCGTTAATTGCTCCTCCTTTGTGAGTCTTTTCTGGCTATTCTAGCTGATGTGAGCATTTCCTCAGTTGGTGTCTGAAAGATATATTCAGCAATTAGTAATGTGGTGTGGTGGGTTTCTCTTTTCATGGCTTTGAAATGCAAATTAAATCTTTTAGTATATTTGCTTACCTCACCAATAGGCTTTTAAATTTCTTTAATGTGGGATTGGTTAAAAGACCATCCTGCAAAAACTGCAGTGCCTTGATTAAGAAAAATGCATGACTTTGTTTGATGGCAAGGCCAAGCAAAACCATGGAGGTTTTATTTAAATCTAATGAAGTACTGGTTTCTTGATCATGCCGGAAGTTCACTTTTTTTAGTATCTGGTTCTATTCGTTAAGTTTTATAGTGTTCATCAATTATTTTATGAATTAATTTCACATTCACAATTGATCTAGCTTTCCCACAGCACTTTGTTTACTGCTTTCTTTCATTTAGAGCTCATCTTTCATTGTGGATTTTCATATACTTTTATTTTCCAGTGGACTCTGAAGTTTTATTTACATTTAATTCTTTATGAAACCTTGCCAAGAGTTTTCTACTACTAAACAAATGAAAAGTTTTATTGAATGGAGTGATATATGTACTGGACAATAATGTTTACATCCATGAACAGCATCACTGAACTCAGCATTAAAATTCCATTATCCTGTAGCAAAATTGTTGAAGATATTATATTATTTTTAATTCAGATCTACTTTTCTGTTACTCAAGTAACTAATATATATTCAAGATCTCCAAATTATTATTATTTGTGGTGCTAGTATTTAACCCAGAGGAATTCTACCTCTGAACTTTACCCCCAGCCCTATTTAATTTTTTTTATTTTGTAGCAGGCCCTTGCTAAATTGCTGAGGTTGGGCTTAAACCTGTGATCCTCCTGTCTTAGCATGCCAATTACTGGGATTACAGACATGTGCCACTATACCAGGCCTCATAATTAATGTAAGAAGAAATATAATTATATTCTTGCCAAAATTATGTATGTAGATATATACATATGTCCTTTATATGTATATATAAGACCATACATATAGTTATAAACTATATATATATATATATATATATATATATATATATATATATATATATATCATGCACATGGGCCTAAAGCAATGATGCTTTTAGGAAGGTGATATTCAATATTGTTTTCAAGAATCATAAATCACCTCATCAACCTTCATTTCCACTTTGAACTGGATATACTTCAGATTTTGTAAACAAGTCCTATATGTATATCTCATCTGTGGGTTCCAGGAAAGAGGTAAAAAGCAAAAAGTAATAGTTCTTATCCCTAATCTAGAGTTAGTAAAAAAAGGAACATTAGACATATTTAAATGAAGTGGATCCAAGACAGAGGAAAAATATATGAAAAAAATATGTGAGTTTCAAAGCAAATTTTACCTGTTACATACTGTGTATTCAAATTAATTTTCAAAACCAGGTGTGTTGGCACATGCTTGTAATCCCAGCATGTGGGAGGCTGAGACCTGTGGATCTCGGTTCATGTACAGCCTCAGCTACTTAGTGAGGCCCTGTGCAACTCCGTAAGACCCTGTTTCCAAAAGAATAAAAAGACAAAAAAAAAAAAAGGTATTGAGTTAGCTCAGAGATAGAATGCCCCTGGGTTTTATCCCCAGTATTGCAAAATAATAATCATAATCGTAATCATTCTCAAGTTAATTGTTAAATCTTGAGAGAGTAGTGCAAAAAATAACAGGTGTGAATGAAAAAAATGCATTTACTTTAAAATTTGTTTATAATCTTCATCAAGTTTGCTAGCTGATCATGAAATTTTAACTCTACATTCAATAATGCTATTTACAGATGTAGATATTTTTGTTCAATACTTATATAGGTCAACTCAGTAAATGTCCATTGAACTAGTAGCAGAAAACACTCAGTTAAACTTCAAAGGGAATAAAATGTAAATAAAACTTATCCATTGACCTTAAGATGTTCAGATTCCACTGAGAAATCAAAGCTTTACTGGTTCATTCAGGTAGAATGCATTTTGGTAAGAAGTCTCATTTCATCTTCTTTAGCATTCACACTTAAGTGTGCTTCTCAGTTTATAAAGCACTTTAAATATGCCAACTCGATATTTACAACAGTTTATAAATAAGAAAGCAAAGCCTTCATTATATCAGCATCTTGTTATAAGGATTATCAAGGCAATTATATTCAGGACTAATCTCAAGAACTTTTGATACTTTCCAAGTCCAGTTTTCAAAAAAGGCAATCTTAATACAATATATTCTGAATGAGTTTTCTAATTTAAATCATTAGAGTAAGCCAGGCATGGTGGCGCACGCTTGTAATCCCTGCGCTTGGGAGGCTGAGACAGGAGGATCACACAGGTTCGAAGCCAACCTCAGCTACTTGGTGAAGCTCTCTGAAACTTAGTGAGACCCTGTTTCCAAATAAAATATAAACTAGGTCTGGGAGTATAGCTCGGAGGTAGAAAGCCTCTGGGTTCCACCCTCAGTACCACAAAATAAATAAATAAATAAATAAATAAATAAATAAATCATTAGAGTAAAAGCATCCCCTTTTAGAAAAGTACGATACCTCTTGCCCTGTGTGGCATGGTGATGCATACCTGTATGTAATTCTGGTAGTTGGGAGGCTGAGACAGGAGGATCAAAAGTTTGTGACCAGCCTTAGTTTCAAAATAAAATAAAACTTGGGGTGTAGATCAAATGGGATATCCTTTGAATAAATTTCCTCACACACACGAGAGAGAGAGAGAGAGAGAGAGAGAGAGAGAGAGAGAGAGAGAGAGAATGAATTTCCTAATTGTTTATGATACCTATGAAAAAGAATTTTGCTTTGTTTTAGTCTTGGGCACTTTTTTTGTCTCAACTTCTGCTTGGTTTTATTAGACCCCTCAAATCTCTTTCTGCTGGGGGAGATTAACAGAATAAAAGTACCTTTAATCCAAAGGTATAAAAGTATTAACCTTTAAAGGTCCACTGTGTAGAAAGCTGATGTCTTTCTGCATGACCTTTTCTCCTTGCATTGTAAGTCGACAGATAGAGCAGACCACTGGACTAGCTAGTGTTACAGATCTCTTGTTTTTCCAAAGGAACACCACTGAAAACCCCTTTACAGATTAGCTATTCAGGGTGGCTTTAGCAGATTGGAGCATTATTATGGCACGTGTCCTTGCTGAGTGCCATCAAGACTTCACAGCCTTCCCGTGTGATTCCAGATGTGACATTTATTTTTGCTTTCACTGAGCTTTCATAATGTTTCATCCTATCAAGTGAAATGTTGATTCTAGTGCATATTGGAAGTAGTGGAATAAAGCTTGCTGTGAGAGTTAAGAGACATAGCAAAATGTCAAGGCCAGAATAAGCTCAAGGGTCTACTGAAACATATAAGGAAGAGCAGCCCAGGCAGAAAATAATTAAATTCAATATAACACAGTGCCGAAGGGTCAACAGAAATTGGCGCCCTAAATGTGTATGCTTTTATAACCACGGTATCACTGTGACTCTGTAATAATGATTTTAGCACCATTACTGCTGACTTGTTCTATGTTACTATAAGTTCTGTATCACTTCTCATTTGAATGCTAATATTCAAATGTGTAGTGCATACTGGGGGTTGGATGTTTAAAAGACTTATTTCAGGAGGACCAGTACACTGGCGTTTTTGCAATTTTTGAATAGTTATAGTATGTAGTACTTCATTTATAAGGCCAAACCTACCGACTTAGAAGAAAGGATCAGCTCTGAAATATCTCTCTAATGACAAAATGTTACTGCTTTATTCTATAGATGAACTTAGAGTTAATTGTTGATGAACTAAAGCTACAGTTTTTGTTGCAATGCTTTCTGAATTCCAATTGTAACAAATACCGCTAATTATGCCCCAATATCAATTTTCTCTTCTTTCCTTCAATGTGGCGAGCCCCACCCTTGTTTGCTGGCGGACTTTTCTAAGATGGCGCTGAACGGAAGTACGGAGAGGCACCAAAGTTGTAAACAAGTCATGCGCAGTCCAACGACTAGAGCATGGTGTGCACGGGAACAGGTCATGCCATCGGCATCCGGCCAATGGGTGGTTAGAGAATCAGGCGATGTCCGCGTGATCGCCGTCATGATTGGCTGATGGGTGCTTATAAGCGGGGCGCGAAGGGCTTGGGGAGGAAGAAGATGTAACAGCTTGGGGCAATAAAGAGCTTGAAGAAGATCGTCTCGAGTGTCGTGCATTACAGGGCGTCCGCCATTTGGTGGCCCGTACGGGGAATCGAAGCAGCTTTCGTTTTGCAGACGATCAGAACTTCCGCTCTCCCAAGGCAGCCGGCTGGTAAGTACTCCCGGGATTTGGGAGGCTCTGGAGAACAGAGGATTATAAAGGTAAAAATATTATTTCCCCAACTCCGTACGGACAAAGGGGAGCTCCAAAAGGAGGTTGTACTAGATTCTCAGGCTGGTCCTGAGTGTCGCTATGGGGAATAACCCTTCACACCCGATACAGAAGGCTTTAAAAGCCCTATTAAATGGAAAGGGATTAAAACTAAGAGACAAGACCATTCAAAACTTTCTAAGCCAAGTAGATGAGGCAGCTCCCTGGTTTGCAGTTTCGGGAAATTTAACCCTGTCGAGCTGGGATAAACTAGGTAAGGACATAGAACGGGCAGAGAAGGACAATCTGGTATCAGGAGGAACCTACCCTTTGTGGCGCCTCATACGAGCGTGCCTAGAACAAAAATGCTATAAACCATTAGTACAGGAGGGGCAAGCTGCCCTAGATCAGCTAAAAGAGGAACGATCTATTTCCTCTCACCCCACTAGCGAACAGGGCTCGGATGGGGAGGGAGAATCGGATGAGGAACTTGTTGCCATAGAAAAGGAAGTCAGCAAAATGACCGTGGATACATATTCCTCCCAGGGGTCCCTTCCTCCTCCCTATAATCCTTCGGCCCCCGAGCGTTTAAGACCGACCGGGGGTCGTTCCTTTCATGAAAAGGTATGGAGGGAGCCGGAGGTGTTGATGGCTAGACAAGCTTTTCCCGTATTTCAGCCGCAGGGCGGAGGGCCTCGTTACCATGAGCCTTTAGATTACAAACTAGTAAAACATATTGCTGAGTCAGTGCGAACATACGGCACAAATGCTGCGTATACTGTGGCTACCCTGGAAAGTATTCACAGATATGCCATGACTCCTGGAGATTGGCAAAATTTGGCCCGAGCGGCCCTGACTCCAGGACAGTACTTGGATTGGAAGGCTTTCTTGATCGAGTTTGCAACTGAACAGGCGGCAGCCAATCAAGCCGCTGGGCAGCCTGCCTGGAATGTAGACATGCTCTTGGGGCAGGGACAGTTCGCAAATAACCAAACATGTTTTCCTCAACAGATATACGAACAAATAAATAATTTAGCCATTAGAGCCTGGAAAGGGCTTCCTAATAAAGGGGAGGTATCGGGCAATCTTACCAAAATAATTCAGGGGCCTAACGAGCCTTTTGCTGATTTTGTGGCCAGAATAATAGAGGCTGCTGGACGAATATTTGGAGATGTCGATGCAGCCATGCCTCTTGTTAAACAACTTATTTTTGAACAATGCAATTCAGAATGCAGACAGGCCATAAACCCCTATAAAAATAGAGGCTTAGAGGTGTGGATGAAACTGTGCAGAGAACTTGGTGGGCCTTTAACAAATTCAGGGTTAGCCGCTGCGATCTTGCAGGCCTCTGGTCGGCAAAAGAACAACAATAATACCCGGTTGGGCAATTGTTTTTCCTGCGGGGCGGCGGGACACCTAAAGAGGGATTGCCCTAAACGTGCTGCCCCGCCACAGCAAGCTCCGCCAGATTTATGTAAACGCTGCAGGAAAGGCAGGCATCCCACCGCAGAGTGTCGATCTGTGAAGGATATCGATGGCAATGTTTTATCTTCTCATGCTTTGCCAGAACAGGGCCGTCAAACGCCAAAAAATGGGAGACGGGGCCCTTCCCCTCAGGGCCCTTACAAGTATGGGGGCCAACAAATGTACAGTGCTATGGAGACGGACCAGACACCCCCATGGCCCAATCTGCACCAACCCAAGGAATCAGGAGAGCCACTCCCGGTTCAGCGGGATTGGACCTCTGTGCCACCACCCGGTTGGTATTAACCCCTCGAATGGGAATTCAAGTCATGCCAACCGATATGTCTGGTCCATTACCCCCAGAAACCGTGGGCCTGGTTTTGGGACGATCATCATCCACCTTAAAAGGCCTCGTCACCCATCCCGGGGTTATTGATCAAGATTATGAGGGGATTATAAAAGTTATGATTTCTGCCCCCCGGGGAATTGTGGCCATCTCTCCCGGTGATAGAATAGCCCAGTTACTAGTGTTACCCAGTTTACATTCTCTGTTCCCCTCTAAGCAAAATCAACGGGGGGAAAAGGGGTTTGGTTCCTCTGGTACTAACATTATATCACTTGCGTTTGATATGGGGAAGCGACCCTTAATTACCTTAAAAGTGGAAGGAAAATCTATTCTAGGGTTACTTGATACAGGAGCAGATACAAGTGTGATAGCTTCCAAAGATTGGCCGCCTGCTTGGCCTATAAAAAAGGCTGACACACAGCTTAGAGGGCTGGGATACGTCCAAACTCCTGATGTCAGTGCAAGGCCTCTCCACTGGGAGGATCAGGAAAGGCACTCTGGCACTTTTACACCATATAAGTTGGAAATTCCGGTCTCCTTGTGGGGACGAGATTTACTTTCGGATATGGGTTTTCATTTACAAAATGACTACTCCCCCCAAGCACAACAAATGCTTATAAAACAGGGCTTTCACCCGTCATACGGGCTGGGCAAACATCTTCAAGGGCGCAAGAGCCCCGTTCCTAATGAAGGACAAAATGATGCCCGGGGCCTGGGTTTTGGGAAGTAGCCACTGGGAAGACAATTCCCATTACTTGGAAAACGGGGGATCCAATATGGGTTTCCCAGTGGCCCCTCCCCCGGCAAAAAGTAGAGGCGGCTCAGGAGTTTGTCAAAGAACAGTTAGCATTAGGCCATATCCAGCCCTCCACGTCCCCCTGGAACACGCCCATATTTGTAATAAAAAAGAAATCAGGAAAATGGAGATTATTGCATGATCTTCGAGCTATTAATGATCAAATGCAAAGTATGGGACCTGTTCAACATGGTCTTCCTCTTCTTTCGGCTATCCCACAATTTTGGCCTGTTATAGTAGTAGATATAAAAGATTGCTTCTTCTCTATACCTCTTCATGTTCAGGATACCCCACGCTTTGCCTTTACAGTGCCCTCTGTGAATCACGAACAAATTGATCAGAGATATGAGTGGAAAGTGCTTCCTCAGGGTATGGCCAACAGCCCTACTCTATGTCAATTGTATGTGGATGCTGCTTTGCAACCTGTTAGAGAGGAATTTCCATGCGTACGGTGCTGCCATTATATGGATGATATTTTGATAGCCTGTGGAGAGGAAAAACAACTAGAAGAGGCATTTTGCATGCTTGTCAAGACTCTAGAGAGTAGGAATCTGATAATAGCATCTGAAAAGATACAAAAGGGCACTGTCATTCAATTTTTAGGAAATGTTCTTTATCCCCGTTTTATTAGGCCCCAAAAGGTTATTATACGCACAGACCAATTGCATACATTGAATGATTTTCAAAAATTACTAGGGGATATCAATTGGGTTCGACCTGCTTTAAGAATTCCCAATCATATGTTGAAGCCCTTATACACGATCCTGATGGGGGATTCTTCATTGACTTCCCCGCGAACACTGACACCTGAAGCTCGGAGTGCCTTAACATTAATTGAACAGGCTTTGACTAAGGCCTCCCTTAAACGTGTATCACCAGAGGATCCCATTTGGGCATGTATATTAGCTACTAAGTTACAACCTACTGGAGTTTTGTGGCAGCAAGGACCTCTGTTGTGGATTCATCCTAAAATTTCCCCTCAAAGGATTATAGAACATTACCCCTCTATGGTAGCTAAGGTTGCTACTATGGCTATCCAGCAATGCATTCAACACTTTGGCCAAAACCCCGATAAGCTTATCATTCCTTATAGTAAACATCAAATATTAACATTACAGACGACCATAGATGAGTGGGCCATATTACGCTACACATTTGTAGGGGAGATAGATAATCATTTGCCTTCAGACCCTATATTGCATTTTGTGGAAAAGCATCCTATAATCTTCCCCATCGTAACCAAAGATAAGCCGATACCCCATGCTCCTAATATATTTACAGACGGATCCAAAACAGGGTTAGGAGCCTTTGTAATTGAAGGCCAAGACCCCATAGTCATACAATATGAGCATAGATCACCTCAGCTAGTTGAATTACATATTATTTTAGAGGTATTTAAAACATATACATTTTCTTTTAATTTGCTGTCAGATTCCTCGTATGCTGTAGAATTAGTTAAAAGTTTGGAATGCGCGGGACAAATATCTACGCAGACCCCAATCCATTGTCTGGCCTCGGACATTCAACACTTAATTTGGAAAAGAAATAATCCCTTTTATATACAACATGTTAGGGCACATACGGGTCTGCCTGGACCGGTTACCCATGGTAATGATATTGTGGACAAACTCACTAAGTTGCCTATGATCTTCTTTCTTACACCGCTACAACGGGCAAAGGAGTTTCATCACCAATTCCATGTAAATGCTAAAACTTTGCAGCTTAAATTTGCTATCCCTCGTAGCCAAGCCCGTGAAATTGTTAAGACTTGCGGTGCTTGTGCACCGTTTATACCTTCCCCGGTTGTTGGTGTTTGCCCGCGAGGCCTACTTCCATTACATTTATGGCAGATGGATGTGACTCACATACCTGAGTTTGGCACTGTTAAGTATGTGCATGTGTCCATTGATACGGCCTCTGGGATTATATATGCTTCCGCTCATGCAGGAGAAAGGGCCTATGATGTTATTGCACATTGCCTTGAGGCTTGGGCAGCATGGAATGCGCCTAAAGAGATTAAAACCGATAACGGCCCGGCTTACACCTCACAAAAATTTACATCTTTCTGCAAGCAGATGGGAATACTGCTTAAACATGGTCTCCCTTATAATCCTCAGGGCCAAGGCGTTGTTGAACGTGCACATCGCACATTAAAAGAATGTTTAATAAAACAAAAAGGGGGAATAGGGGCGGATCTCAAACCAAAACAGCGATTATCATTGGCACTTTTTACTCTAAATTTTTTAAATCTGGATGTCAATGGTAAATCGGCTGCAGACCGGCACTTTGGATCCACTGCGATTCCTCAGGAGATGGCAAAATGGAAGGATGTACTCACAGGTCAGTGGAAGGGCCCTGATCCAGTGCTCACATGGGCCCGAGGCTCTGTCTGTGTGTTTCCACAGGACGGAACAGATCCACTCTGGGTACCGGAAAGGCTGACACGTCGGATTCCACAAGATGGCATCAGGGACATGGATATACCTCCTCATTATGACAATCGGCCTACAACCAGCATGGAGTAATCTTATAATATACAGCTTCCTGGAGCTTTATGTTTTACGCTTCAATCCCCTGATGATTCCAGGCCGTGTATATTTTTGTCCCCTCAGGCTGCAGGATGGTTTATGACACCTAATGTTTCTAGCGATGGTATTGCTAATGCTTCTGCATATTGGATACAGGGTTTGTGGCCTGTACAGTTCTTAAATTCTTCTGATACCCCAAGGGCTCAGCCACGATGGGCTCCACGTTGTCGAGGCAGTCTTTAGCGCCCCCTTGGACAGGCTGCCAGGCCCGCCTTTTGCAATGGGCCTCCCCCCATTTTACCTTTTCTCCCCGCATTGGTACCTTTGTTAATTCCACCTTTAGAGGTTATAATTTCACTTATCAAAATCCAACTCAATCTATCTTTAGTAATCCCTTTGATATATGGCTACTATGCGGAGTTAATGGTGGCTGTATGGATTTGACACCCATGTCTATGTTAGGGGGAGGTAAGGTAGGAAGGGGATGTTTTGTTTGGAATACCTCCAAGGCCTTTGAAACATCTGTTTTTATAAATTCTTCAAAAGCTAATATGTCTTTTGCTGCCACTCCCGTTTGTGTTATTCCTCCATATATTTATTTATTTATTTATTTATTTTTTTTTTGGTAAGCAATGGCTCTATTCAAGAAGGTAGACTTAGGTGTGCTAATGCTACTTGCGCTTATTCTTTGTGCTGGAATGCTACTACTGCTAATCTATCTCGAGAGTTGTCTTCTCATCTTACAGGAAATTGGAGTAAGGAGTTTGATATGCTTACTGAACAGCTACATGCGGAGATCGTCAAGGTCAACACCACCCGAATCGATCCTGAAGTCGCCCAGACGTTGGCCTCCTGGATACAAAGAGCGGCATTCCATCTTAAGGAATGGACTGGGTTGGGGGCTCTGGGATTTTGTTTAGTCTTCCTGTGCATTCTATGTCTCTGTTGTCTGCGACGGCTATTTACACAAAGAGCCAAAGATCAGATACTTCTAGCCCAGGCCTTTGTGGCCGTTGAGGCGGGTCAGTCGCCCACCATCTGGCTGGCAGTAATGGAAAAGGCATAATGCGCTCAGGATGACAAGCAAAGCATTGCACTTGAGATACGCGGCCTGCAGATAGCGATCTCAAGAAGAGCATGTCTGATTGCACGCGGGTAGATACCCCAAATCCCGCCTCTGAGAAAAAGGGTATCGGACGGGTCTGGCTCTCATCAAGGGAAACACACCTGGATGGGAGACAGTACAATGTCCTAGCTTCCAGCATCAGAGATCAGACCTCTACTCTTGCCTGTTGCGCTTTTAAAACAAAAAGGGGGAGCTGTGGCGAGCCCCACCCTTGTTTGCTGGCGGACTTTTCTAAGATGGCGCTGAACGGAAGTACGGAGAGGCACCAAAGTTGTAAACAAGTCATGCGCAGTCCAACGACTAGAGCATGGTGTGCACGGGAACAGGTCATGCCATCGGCATCCGGCCAATGGGTGGTTAGAGAATCAGGCGATGTCCGCGTGATCGCCGTCATGATTGGCTGATGGGTGCTTATAAGCGGGGCGCGAAGGGCTTGGGGAGGAAGAAGATGTAACAGCTTGGGGCAATAAAGAGCTTGAAGAAGATCGTCTCGAGTGTCGTGCATTACAGGGCGTCCGCCACTTCAACTAGTAAATCCACTTGATTTTCAGCTGGGACCATGATTGCCCAAGTTAGAAACTATGTCTCTCAACCTCCTGACAGCTTGGTGTGCATGGATATATCAAAGACATTGAGGGAATAGGATGGGAGTGGTGGGGTGTGGAACTTCTGCTTACTCTAATTTCCTCTTTTCCATTTGCCACCTGCTAGGGAATTGCAATAATTAAAGACGACTCAAAAGTTATATGTTAGGAGACCCCTGGAGAAACCGGACCCAGTAAGACGCTGGGTTCTGGGCGGGGGTCGCGGGCTGGGCACGCCAGATGGGGCCCGGGTCGCGGGACTCTGGGCCCCGGCCGAACTGCACATAGCACACCAGACCCCTGGAGAAACCAGGCCCAGTAAGACGCTGGGTTCTGGGCGGGGGTCGCGGGCTGGGCACGCCAGATGGGGCCCGGGTCGCGGGACTCTGGGCCCCAGGCAGAACTGCAAGTAGCACGCCAGACCCCCGGAGAAACCAGGCCCAGTAAGACGCTGGGTTCTGGGCGGGGGTCGCGGGCGGGGCACGCCAGATGGGGCCCGGGTCGCGGGACTCTGGGCCCCAGGCAGAACTGCGCATAGCACGCCAGATCCCTGGAGAAACCAGGCCCAGTAAGACGCTGGGTCCTGGGCGGGGGTCGCGGGCGGGGCACGCCAGATGGGGCCCGGGTCGCGGGACTCTGGGCCCCAGGCCGAACTGCGCATAGCACGCCAGACCCCTGGAGAAACCAGGCCCAGTAAGACGCTGGGTTCTGGGCGGGGGTCGCGGGCTGGGCACGCCAGATGGGGCCCGGGTCGCGGGACTCTGGGTCCCGGCCGAACTGCGAGTAGCACGTCAGACCCCTGGAGAAACCGGGCCCAGAACAGAAAAAGATAAAGAAAAACATCGGAGAGGTGGTAAGAAAGCCGTCATGGATGCCAGGACACTGGAGATGCAGAAAAAACTTATCTAAATGCACTGGAACTTATGGAAAAATTCGCCGTGAAAGAGGACTGCTATTTCTCTATATTGTTAAGAATCTCAGACATCACATATAAGGAGAGAGTTTAGCGGAGACCAAGGAGAAATGCGGTGTTGAAAGAGTTCTTCGCTATGGTGGTGGAGACTTGTATTCAGGAGAAGCAGAAACTGGATCTTACCAACTTTATTTTTTTGGAGAAATTACACCAAATGTCGAATGCTACCATCACGCATGCTTCGGAACACTGGACAACATTCAGAGTGGAAAAAGAGCCTGAGAAGGATTTGAAACGGTGGAGGCAGTGGCAATGCCAGTGGCCAATATTCGGGGGAGGCAGAGATCTGATACATTACAACTGGAACCTTTGAAATAATAACCACAGAGACAGTGATCGGAACCTGCTGAGGGGTTAGGCGGGCGCCGGGGCCAGTGGCCGACATCGGAGCTTGCTGTGAGGCAAGGCCACTACTGAGGCCTCCGTGGCCGGGATTGGAACCTGCAGAGGGGTTAGACCGATGCTGGGGCCAGCGAGGCCGGCATTGGAGCCTGCCATGATGCAAGGCTTGTGCTAGGGCCTCCGAGGTCGGGTCCGGAACTTGCTGAGGGGTTAGGCCGGTGCTAGGGTCAGCGAGGCTGGCATCGGAGCCTGCCGTGAGGCAAGGCCAGTGTTGGGGCCCCCGAGGACGGGACCGGAGCATGCTGAGGGGTTAGGCCGGTGATGGGGCCAGCGAGGCTGGCATCAGAGCCTGCCATGAGGCAAGGCCGGTACTTGGGCCTCCGAGGCCAGGATAAGAGCCTGCTGAGGGGTTAGGCCGGTGCTGGGGCCACCAAGGCCGGCATCGGAGCCTGCCTTGAGGCAAGGCCGGTACTGGGGCCTCTGAGGCCAGGATAAGAGCCTGCCGAGGGGTTAGGCTGGTGCTGGGGCTAGCGAGGCCGGCATCGGAGCCTGCCATGAGGCAAGGCCGGTACTGGGACCTCCGAGGCCGGGATAAGAGCCTGCCAAGGGGTTAGGCCAGTGCTGGGGCCAGCGAGGCCGGCATCGGAGCCTGCCGAGGGGTTAGGCCGGTGCTGGGGCCAGCGAGGCCGGCATCGGAGTCTGCCGTGAGGCAAGGCCGGTACTGGGGCCTCCGAGGCCAGGATAAGAGCCTGCTGAGGGGTTAGGCCGGTGCTGGGGCCAGCGAGGCCGGCATCGGAGCCTGCCTTGATGCAAAGCCAGTGCTGGGGCCTCCAAATCCGGGATCGGAGCCTGCCAAGGGGTTAGGCCGGTGCTGGGGCCAGCGAGGCCGGCATCGGAGCCTGCCTTGAGGCAAGGCCGTACTGGGGCCTCTGAGGCCGGGATCGGAGCCTGCCGAGGGGTTAGGCCGCTGCTGGGGCCAGTGAGGCCGGCATCGGAGCCTGCCGTGAGGCAAGGCCGGTACTGGGGCCTCCGAGGCCAGGATAAGAGCCTGCCGAGGGGTTAGGCCGGTGCTGGGGCCAGCGAGGCCGGCATCGGAGCCTGCCTTGAGGCAAGGCCGGTACTGGGGCCTCGAGGCCAGGATAAGAGCTTGCCGAGGGGTTAGGCCGGTGCTGGGGCCAGCGAGGCCGGCATCGGAGCCTGCCGAGGGGTTAGGCCGGTGCTGGGGCCAGCGAGGCCGGCATCGGAGTCTGCCGTGAGGCAAGGCCGGTACTGGGGCCTCCGAGGCCAGGATAAGAGCCTGCTGAGGGGTTAGGCCGGTGCTGGGGCCAGCGAGGCCGGCATCGGAGCCTGCCTTGATGCAAAGCCAGTGCTGGGGCCTCCAAATCCGGGATCGGAGCCTGCCAAGGGGTTAGGCCGGTGCTGGGGCCAGCGAGGCCGGCATCGGAGCCTGCCTTGAGGCAAGGCCGTACTGGGGCCTCTGAGGCCGGGATCGGAGCCTGCCGAGGGGTTAGGCCGCTGCTGGGGCCAGTGAGGCCGGCATCGGAGCCTGCCGTGAGGCAAGGCCGGTACTGGGGCCTCCGAGGCCAGGATAAGAGCCTGCCGAGGGGTTAGGCCGGTGCTGGGGCCAGCGAGGCCGGCATCGGAGCCTGCCTTGAGGCAAGGCCGGTACTGGGGCCTCGAGGCCAGGATAAGAGCTTGCCGAGGGGTTAGGCCGGTGCTGGGGCCAACGAGGCCGGCAGCGGAGCCTGCCGTGAGGCATGACCAGTGCTGGGGCCTCCGAGGCCAGGATCGGAGCCTGCCGTGAGGCAAGGCCGGTACTGGGGCCTCCGAGGCCAGGATAAGAGCCTGCTGAGGGGTTAGGCTGGTGCTGGGGCCAGCGAGGCCAGCATCGGAGGCTGCCGTGAGGCAAGGCCGGTACTGGGGCCTCCGAGTCCAGGATAAGAGCCTGCCGAGGGGTTAGGCCGGTGCTGGGGCCAGAGAGGCTGGCATCGGAGCCTGCCTTGAGGCATGACCAGTGCTGGGGCCTCCGAGGCCGGGATCGGAGCCTGCCGAGGGGTTAGGCCGGTGCTGGGGCCAGTGAGGCCGGCATCGGAGCCTGCCTTGAGGCAAGGCCGGTACTGGGGCCTCAGAGGCCGGGATCGGAGCCTGCCGAGGGGTTAGGCCGCTGCTGGGGCCAGAGAGGCTGGCATCGGAGCCTGCCGTGAGGCAAGGCCGGTACTGGGGCCTCCAGGCCAGGATAAGAGCCTGCCGAGGGGTTAGGCCGGTGCTGGGGCCAGCGAGGCCGGCAGCGGAGCCTGCCGTGAGGCATGACCAGTGCTGGGGCCTCCGAGGCCGGGATCGGAGCATGCCGAGGGGTTAGGCCGGTGCTGGGGCCAGCGAGGCCGGCATCGGAGCCTGCCGTGAGGCAAAGCTGGTACTGGAGCCTCCGAGGCCAGGATAAGAGCCTGCTGAGGGGTTAGGCCGCTGCTGGGGCCAGTGAGACCGGCATCGGAGCCTGCCGTGAGGCAAGGCCGGTACTGGGGCCTCCGAGGCCAGGATAAGAGCCTGCCGAGGGGTTAGGCCGGTGCTGGGGCCAGAGAGGCTGGCATCGGAGCCTGCCTTGAGGCATGACCAGTGCTGGGGCCAGCGAGGCCGGCATCGGAGCCTGCCTTGAGGCAAGGCCGGTACTGGCGCCTCGAGGCCAGGATAAGAGCCTGCCGAGGGGTTAGGCCGGTGCTGGGGCCAGCGAGGCCGGCATCGGAGCCTGCCGTGAGGCATGGCCGGTACTGGGGCCTCCAAGGCCAGGATAAGAGCTTGCCGAGGGGTTAGGCCGGTGCTGGGGCCAACGAGGCCGGCAGCGGAGCCTGCCGTGAGGCATGACCAGTGCTGGGGCCTCCGAGGCCGGGATCAGAGCATGCCGAGGGGTTAGGCCGGTGCTGGGGCCAGTGAGGCCGGCATCGGAGCCTGCCGTGAGGCAAGGCCGGTACTGGGGCCTCCGAGGCCAGGATAAGAGCCTGCCGAGGGGTTAGGCCGGTGCTGGAGCCAGCGAGGCCGGCATCGGAGCCTGCCTTGAGGCAAGGCCGGTACTGGGGCCTCGAGGCCAGGATAAGAGCCTGCCGAGGGGTTAGGCCGCTGCTGGGGCCAGCGAGGCCGGCATCGGAGCCTGCCGTGAGGCAAGGCCGGTACTGGGGCCTCCGAGGCCAGGATAAGAGCCTGCTGAGGGGTTAGGCCGGTGCTGGGGCCAGCGAGGCCGGCATCGGAGCCTGCCTTGAGGCATGACCAGTGCTGGGGCCTCCGAGGCCGGGATCGGAGCCTGCCAAGGGGTTAGGCCGGTGCTGGGGCCAGCGAGGCCGGCATCGGAGCCTGCCGTGAGGCAAGGCCGGTACTGGGGCCTCCGAGGCCAGGATAATAGCCTGCCGAGGGGTTAGGCCAGTGCTGGGGCCAGTGAGGCCGGCATCGGAGCCTGCCTTGAGGCAAGGCCGGTACTCTTGCCTCTAGGCCAGGATAAGAGCCTGCCGAGGGGTTAGGCCGGTGCTGGGGCCAGCGAGGCTGGCAGCGGAGCCTGCCGTGAGGCATGACCAGTGCTGGGGCCTCCGAGGCCGGGATCAGAGCATGCCGAGGGGTTAGGCCGGTGCTGGGGCCAGCGAGGCCGGCATCGGAGCCTGCCGTGAGGCAAGGCCGGTACTGGGGCCTCCGAGGCCAGGATATGAGCCTGCCTAGGGGTTAGGCCGGTGCTGGGGCCAGCGAGGCCGGCATCGGAGCCTGCCTTGAGGCAAGGCCGGTACTGGGGCCTCTGAGGCCAGGATAAGAGCCTGCCAAGGGGTTAAGCCGGTGCTGGGGCCAGTGAGGCCGTCATCGGAGCCTGCTGTGAGACATTACCAGTGTTGGGGCCTCCAAGGTCGGGACCAAAGCCAGCTTAGGGGTTTGACCGGTTCAGGGGCCAGCGAGACCAGAACTGGGTCCTCCCATGAAGCAAGGCCGCTGCTTGAGCCAGCGAGGTCTGGATCAGTCCACTGAGTAGCCAGGCCACTACTGGGACCATCAAGAGTGGGATTGGTACTTGCAATGCAGCATGCACAGAGAAATATCGCAGAAAATATAAATCAGACGCTTCTCTTAATCAGCAATAACTAGGAGGAAAAGGTCAACAGGAAGAGGTTGAGCTATAGAAAGGGCCCTATAGTGAAGCAACTAATGTGACCAATCAGAGGGTATGTAATACTGGAGGACGGAGCCTCTTTAAAACGCAGGAGGTACATAAACAAATGTATCAAAGTAAATCACCAAAGAAGTGTGGGACGGAGGGGGGGGGGAGGGAATGGGACGGGGGCTGGAGGAGGGCTAATTGGATGATGTGTGCTTGTATATCCTCTCAAGTCTTGTACTCCAATGTGATTGATATATGACTACAATGCACCAATTTAAAAAATAAATTAATTTAAAAAAATAAATTTAAAAAAAAAAAAAAAAGTCATATGTTAGGGTTGAAAGATCTGCTTTACTAGGCCTGGGTCACTCACTTCAGAACTTTCTATGAAAAAAAAAATGAACTTAAGGTATGAACTTCTGTACTATTTAAGCCGCTAAATAGACAATACAGCAGTTTTTTTCTATACATTAAACACAAAGATTATGAGGTTTAAGGAATTTTAGTGAAGTATCAAATTTACGACATCATTCTCATTGACCTTCAGTGCTTATCAAACCCCCCTCCACAGAGAATCATAAATTCACAAGGCTGGAAGAAACTCTATGAGATGCTATAATTCACAAACCAGAATGTGTTAAAAGGAAATTTTCCAAAGGAAAATTTTCTCCTCTTAAAATAATTGATCCCTTGTTTTGAAAAGCTCTATAAAGCAAAAGTAAAATTTCTATGGTGAAAAAATTCAAGTAAGTGATTATGACACATGCCATTCTTTTATAAATTTGAGTTTTCAAGTAACTATCTGATAGTCTTAGATTAATCTATTCTCAGCTGGAAACAAATCTGGATTTGGCCTGCCATTCTGAATAGACTCACAATAGATTTGCTTCATAGAAATGCATAGATTAACAGGTTTTTCATTAAGTTATTCTGCTTCTTACAATAGGGACATTTGAAGTATTCAGTTACATATACACAAAAAGGACAAGATGTGAGCAGAATACGTGAAATGTAAGTATGAACGAAAGGCAAAAGTCCTACTACATAGTCTTACTGATGAATGCATATCAATTATGGATCATTGTCTACACCTTCTCTCTGAAATGTTAGTGAGAAGCATTTTCAGTTCTCCTTCTTTGATAACTGAAGTGTCCATGACCCCTGGTTTGTTGAGTTTGAATTCCTTTTGGAGTTTATACCCCTTGTGGCTTTTCAGGTAAGAAAATAGACCCTGAATACAAATCTCACCTTTATTTTTTTTAGTACTGGAGCTCACTTGAACCTAGGAGTTCTTTACCACTGAGCTATATCCCCAGCCCTATATATATTTATTTTTATAACACATATGCATATGTATATGCCTGTAAATATTATATATATATATGTATATATATGTATATATGTGTATATATATATATATATTTTTTTTTTTTGAGACAGGGTCTTACTAAATTGCCCAGGCTAGCCTTGATCTTGCAAACCTCCTGACTCAGCACCTGGAGTTGCTGGGTTTACAGGCATGTACCACTGTGCTGGCTCCATCACTTTTTCACTTATGTCTTTCTGAAAGTTAGTTTACTAAGCCTTTCAGTAAAATTAGGGAAGTTGTAACATTTCCCTCATCAGCTGGTCTTGACTTGCACCACTGCTCTATCTCCATGGAGGGTTCCTTCTAAAGGATCAGATGGTCTTTCCTCTGTACAGATGCCTCGGTGGGCTTCTTACCTCATTGGAAAGAGAAGCTTTCTGAACAATCATTTTAAATGTGCTGGAGATCTGGAGACTTCCTGTCCCATCCCATTTTTTAATCACTCTTTCCCTTGGTAGGCCCATTTTTGCCATACTGATCACCTTGCTTTTCTTTGACCTTGCTAGAAAAAATGTTTGCGTCAAAATCCTTATACTTGCTAGTTTCCCATCAGGAAATCTCTTTCACTGAAAGATGCTCACTTTTCATTACCTTAAAAAATAGCAGTGTCCTTCCTTCCCCCATGAATACTGTTCCCTAACCCCACTTTATTCTTCCCTGTAGCTTTTATTACCACCTGACATAATATATGGTTGTTTTCTTTTCTTTCCTCCCTCCTCACCTTCAACTTAACCCCCACTAACAAAAAGTAAGCTCCAACACAGGCAAGAACTTGTTTTGCTTACGTTGTATACTTTTCTCTGCCCAGTATTTAGGACACTGTCTACAGCATCGCGCACATATAACAAGCATTTGTCAAATGAACGTGTTACTGTTTGATTAAATAAAGGCATATAAGCAGGCATACCGGTGCACATCTGTAATACCAGTGCTTGGAACACCGAAATAGGAGAAAGATCACAGGTTTGAGATCAATCTCAACAACTTAGTGAGACCCTTGGCAAATTAGAGAGAATCTGTTTTATTTTTTAGTTTATTATTATTGTTTATTTGTTTATTTATTTATTTTGGTGGTACTGGGGTTTCTGGAAGCCCTTCTACCTCCAGGCTACACTCCCACACCTATTTTTTATATTGTTTTTATTTGGAAACAGGGTATCTTAAACCAGCACGGCTGGCTTCGAACCTGCGCCATCCTCATGTCTCCACCTTCCAACCTGGGGATTACAAGCGTGTGCCACCATGCCCGGAGAGAGAATCTGTTTTAAAATAAAACATAGGAAGTTGGGCATAGTGGAACATACTTGTAATCCCAGTACTTGAGAGGCTAAGACTGGAGGATTGCAGAATTGTGGCCAGCCTCAGCTACTTAGGGAGGCTTTCAGAAACTTAGTGAAACCCTGTTTCAAGAATAAAAAATAGGGCTTAGGGTGTAGCTTACAGGTAGAATGCCCCTAGGTTCAATCTCTAGTACCTCAAAATAAATAAGATAAAAGTAAATAAATATATAAATAAACAAATAAAAATAAATAGGGCTGGGAGAAGGAGATTCTGTCTCAGAGGTAGAATAATGCTGGGATTAATCTCTATTACCACAATAAGTTTTTTTTTTTTTTTTTTTGGTGGTGGTACTGGGGTTCCTGGAAGCCCTTCTACCTCCAGGCTACACTCCCAGACCTATTTTATACTTTTTTTATTTTTGGAAATACGGTCTTTTAAGCCAGCGCAGCTGGCTTCGAACCTGCGCTATCCTTCTGTCTCCACCTCCCAAGCGGGGGGATTACAAGCATGCGCCACCACACCCGGCCAAAATAATTTTTTACATATTAAATAGAAGCATATAAATTACTCTAGACCTGGAACAATTTAAGGGATTAATGAATTTTAGCTGCTATTACTTTATCTCTACTATATCAACAGCTGTTTATTTTGTTGAATTCTTTCTTGCTTAACTATTAAAATAATTTCACAGAGGGATTAGAGGCTTGGCTCAGTAGTACAAAGCCCTAGGCTCTATCTCTAGTACCAACAATAATAATAACGATAATAAAATTTCACAGAGATTTTTGTTTAATTTTTTTTACAATTCAAATTTCTCCACATATGTAAGTTGATAATGGGAAAATAAAAAACAAGCCTGACAGAGGCAGTCACATTGTAGTATGCCTTTATGGTGACTTTTTTCCAAAAAGAAAATAGTAAATTTCTAAAACTTCAAGGTGACATCTTTCCCATAAAATAGGTAAGTATATGCAATCTTTATAACTTGTCTATACTGGTAAATAGAAATGTTATGCAAAATCCTAGTAACTTGATACCTATTGCTAAAACATAAAACCTAAATTCAGAAATATTTAAATCAGCTACTTTATAGATCCATGGAAGTAAATTCCAGTTTATCTTGTTTTTTAAAGTAGGTTAGAGTCTACTTTAACATTGGAGAAAGATACATGGATGTAAGAGAATATAGAAAGATTACAATTGTGGGTAAGGAAAAGAGAAAATAGACAAAGAATCAATTCATCAAATAAATACATCCAATTCAGTGATTTCCAACTGGGAAAATTTTGCGCCCTTACTATGAGACATTTAGCAATGCTTAATAAAATATTTTTAATAGTCATAGCTATGAGCCGGGCGTGGTGGTGCACGCTTGTAATCCCAGCATTCGGGAGACTGAGACCTGGAGGATCATGGTTCGGGGACAGCCTCAGCTACTTAGTAAGGCCCTCTGCAACTCAGTGAAACCCGGTTTCAAAGTAAAGAATAAAAAATAAGGCAGGGGGTGTAGCTTGGAGGTCAAATGCCCCTGGGTTCCATCCCCAGACCCGCAAAAAAAAAAAAAAAGTCATAGCTATGTGTGCTGTGTGTAAGGAGTGGGGAGGGAGGGAGGAAGAGACGGGGTGCCCACTGGCATCTAGTAGGTAGACATTGAAGATGAAAGATGTGGGCTATTCCTAAACATCCCATGATGCACAGGACAACATTCACAACAAAGAATTATCCCTCCTAAAATATCAATACTGCTGGGTCTGAAAAACTCTGATAATTCCATTCCTTCCAGGATCATAAGCAGATCTCATGTTTAGTCTATTTGCACTAGTATAGCATGAAAGACAGCATCTGTTTGATTACCCCAAGCCCTGCTAGTAATTAAACATGTTGGGTATTACTTGGGTTCTACTGGGCTGACTCAAGGTTACCCAATGGCTTAATGACATAGTGAGCCTGCAGCCCATGTCTTGCGATTCCAGCCATCACTTTTCTTACTGTGATGCTACTTCATGTTACGTGTCAGGAACTCAGAGACATTTATTATGTTTTTCTTTTTTACAGTACTAGGAGCTTGTCATGGTTTCTGCAAAGAAGGAAAAAATCTTGGGAACAAAACTCATACTGTCTTTAATGATTGTTCTCTGCTTTCGTCCACAGCTATGTGTTTCATACAACAGAATAAAAGAAAATGAATAATCTTCACTTCTCAGCTCTGGCAGTCAGGAGGTCTGTTCCTTGAGCTTCCTAGCTATTCTAGGTTTAAGTGGCTTTTTTGTACCTTCATAGTGCTAAGTTTATTTCAGCACTGTAATATGTATTCTTTTCTTGATTTTGATAAGATGTGAAAATGTAATTTTACATCTTTGTATGGTGTTACGAGGGAACTTCTGTCTAGAATTGCATTTCACACCTGCTAGGGGATAAATGAGAACCCACTTGCTGAATAGATCCTCAGGCTTGTTAATAATGCTTTGGTTCAGCCTGGGTGTGATGGTGCATGCCTGTAATCCCAATACTTGGGATAGAGACTGAGACAGGAGAATTGTGGTTTAAGGACAGCTTCAGCCATTTTTGCTCTCACAACTTAGTAAGACCTTCTTTCAGAATTAAAAATTTAAAGCAGGAATCAGTTACTAGAACCACATAATAATAATAATAATAATAATAATAATAATAATAAATAATGCTTTGGTTTCATTAGCAGTTGCTTATTGGGTTTGAATGAGAGTATCACACTTTTTAGTCCTGAACAATTAAATCCTCTAAATTAAAATTAGAGTATCCAACCCTTTCTCACCTCCTTGTTCAAAACACATTGCAATTTTTTGTTATTCATATCCTTGCCCCCTAGGATCTCACTAACAATGGAAAAATAGTAAAGGATTTCAAAGAAAGAGTGGTGGGAGATATTTGGGATGTAGGTTATTAGGGTGGGGATATAGTAGAACATCTGACTATAGCTGTGTTTCCTAAATGAATCGATCCTATTGATTTATTAGATACAAGCCCCTCCCATGGCATTTCAAAAAACAGTTTCAGAACTAAGGACTAAACCCAACTCTCCATAAAATTCAAACTACCAAATGCCTTGCTAATCGCATCATTTTGGACTTGGTAGTTTCCACTGCCACTGATTAGTTGTGGCATCTTACTATCAACAAGAGTATCATAGCATGCCATCATCCCAGCCGGCACTCTAGTCCTTCAGTTTTAAGTTTCATTTTATCCCTCCAACTTACCTTTTGTATCATAACAACCTACTGCAGACAGTGTGGGTGCTACCTGTTTTCCTTGCCACCAAATATAATACTTAGGAGGCCCTGCCATAATGATATATAGTTTTTGAAAATCATCTCTCTTCAAAGCTCATGTAGCTGCAGCAGTGACTCACAGTCAAAAAAATTCTCCAAGAAAACTCAGAGTTCTCCGTACAGCAGAATATTAGTCCTACCTGTCAACTAGCTGTCCTGGTGCTGAAAGTCCTGGCCTTCTTCCATGACCCACTTCTACCAGAATGCATCTTTGTTTTTAGTGCCCTGACCAAGTTTCCCAGGAATCATACTGTGTAGAGAATGAGGTCTTTTATGCTTTGTTTATAGTCTCAAAATCAATGGATATAAATCTTGAATATAACTCATTTTGGTTCTTTTTTCAGCTTTACTAAAGTATAATTAGCCAAAATGTATACATTTAAAATGTGGTGTTTTGTATACATTTTAAAATGTAAAAAAAAAAAAATGTGTTTTGGCACACATATTCACTGTAAAATGATTAACACAACCACATATCATCTTACTTTATTACAATATGTGTGTTGAGAACATTTAAGACCTACTGTCTTAGTGAATTTCAATGGTTACAACAATTATTACACATCAGGTCCCTAGAAAACACTCATCCTCACTGAGACTTTGTAGCTCTTGACTCAATATACCTCCAAAAACATGTTCCAACTCCTGGTTACCACAGTCCTAACTTCCTGCTTCTATAAATCTTATATTTTCCATTCCACATATGAATGTGATCATGTAGTATTTGTCTCTCTGTGCCTTGCTTATTTCACTTAGCATAATATTTGCAAGTCTATCCATGTTGTTGTTAATAGCACAATTTCCTTGTTTTTATGGATAAAAATATTCCACCACATTTATATATTAAAATGTATATCACATTTTTGTTATACTCTTATCTGCCAAAGGATACTTGGATTGTTTCCTTATTTTGGCTACTGTACTAAAACTCAAGACCTAAAATTGAAAATTAAAAATTAGAAGAAACTATAGAGGAAAATCTTGTTGGCATTGATCTGGATAATGCTTTTTTTAAAATTATAACAACAAAAGCGTAGGCAACAAAAATAAAAAATTGGTGAATGAAAGTGAATCAGGCTAAAAAGCTGCAAAACAAAAGGCACAATAAAGTGAAAAGGCCACTTACTGAATGGGAGAGAAGTGTTTGCAAACCATACATATGATAAGAGGTGAATATCCCAGAATCAAAAGGGACTCACATAACTCAACACCAAAAAAACAGATCACATGACTGGAAAAAAATCAAAGGAGTTGAATAGATATTTTTCAAAAAAGCCATAGAATTAACCAACAGGTATATGAAAAAATGCTAAAAATAGGTAGTCATCAGGGGAATATAAAAAGAAACCACAATAAGAAATCACCTCACACCTGTTAAAATTGCTTTTATCCAGAAGACAAAAGATAACAGGTGTTGGAAAGGGTGACCCTTATAAAGTGCTGGTCGAAATATAAACTGGTACACCCATCATGGAAAATTCTAAAGCAGTTTCTCAAAATATTAAAAGAACTACATCATCATCATCATTTATTATTATTATTGTTGTTATTATTATTATTAATCTTTTTGTGTGGTACCATGATTGAACCCAGGGACATTCTACCTCCAATCTACATCCCCAGTACTATTTTTTATTCCTTATTTTGCAACAGGGTCTCATTTTTTATTTTGAAAGAGGGCCTCACTAAGTAGCTGAGGCTGGCCATAAGCCAGCAAATAATTGGATGTAAAAGTTCTTCCCAGCATTATTTGTATAATGCTATTATCTTTTTTATATACTTGGTTGGATTATAGGGATTTATTTAAATGTTCTTTTTAATCATTACAAAGAATCAACAAAAATAGTAAAACTGGGCTTTTTTGAAAAAACTTAGAATGTATCAACTTCCCTTCCCACTCACCTTTTCTCTTAGCCCTCAAACTAAACATTCTTATGTCTGCAAATAATTATTTTGATGACACTAGTGCAATCAGTAGATTTTGTTTTAAAATATTTTCATTCTTAGAATCTAGGAAATTAAGATAAAGCTAAGCATAAAATAAAAATTAAAATTATTTCCCATCATCCTATTTAAGGTTTACTCATCTTTTAAAAATGAGAATACATAGAGGAAACTCTTTCCTTTTTTCTAGAGGGTACATTTTCCCCTAAAGAGGATAAAAAATAAAGAAAAATATGTTCAAAAATTATGTTTCCTTTAAATTATTTATTGCATGAAGAAGTTTGTGGTTGGAAGCAAATAACTTGGTGAAAAACTGATTGTGTATGTGCGTACCTGTGTGTGTGTGTGTGTGTGTGTGTGTGTGTGTGTGTGAGAGAGAGAGAGAGAGGGAGAGAGAGAGAGAGAGAGAGAGAGAGAGAAAGAGAGAGAGAGTTTATGTCTAATACTGACATTTAACAATCAGCAAATACTGAAGTGAAAGCTGGTAAAACTCTTTCTCCAAAGAGAAAGAACTGCCTTGTAGATCATTGGCTCACTCTCAGCCCTGTTCTATACAGTCAGCTAAGTTTTCTTGAAAAAAAAAATCGTTTCTGGCTTATTTCAAACTATTCACCTCCTTACGTGGATCCTCCAATTAGACCGAAAAATAAATAAATAAATAAATAAATAAATAAATAAATGTAAGCCTTCATGTACCTTTGCCAAGAAAACAGAATCTTTAGTAAAGCTTCAGTGTTCTAAATTTTGATGAAACATAAATTGTGTAACTCAGTGTAGGAGATGATTTTAATAGACAGGTTTGAAAAATAGTGTAAGCAATGGCATGAATATTTAAATGCATGTAGTTTCATTGTGGTGGTTGCTTTTTTTGCAGTAAAATGTTCCAAGAAGTTTCAAGAAACAATCATCTACAATAAATTTTTAGAGAACTTTTCTTATCTGTGAAGCTTTTCACCTATTTCCAACTTGATTTCAAGTGTTTTTGTCAATATTTATTTTAATGTTATTTATATTAGCCCATCTTTAGCTGGACACTTAAGCCTCCGTATGTGTATGCTCTATTTTTCTTCTCTGAATAATTGGACATTTACTGTATTCCTTCCTGGCTGGTTCTGGTGAAAAACAGCTGATATCTGTTATCTGATCTTAGAATAGACTCATTTCTTCCATATCAGCATTGTCTGCAAACACAGCAAAATCAGCCCTGTTTTTTTTTCCTCTCATTATTCTGTTTAATGGAAATGTCTATTTCCTAGAATAAAAGTGACCATGGCAACATGTAGTTGCAAAAACAATGCCCAGGAGGTGGCAGCAATTTTCAGCATTTCTGTACATTTCCACCCATGAAAGTGCACTATTTTATGAATGCCCTTTCTTCTTTAATCAGCTCATCAATTTGGTATTTCTTTAATGTACCTCTGACCACCTGCCACTCGCCATTTTTCCTTCTCATTGCCAGTGGAGGCAAAGGGACCTGCTGAGAGTCCTCTCAGGGAGTGGGTGCTGCCCCCGTCACCAGTTCTCCTCCTGTGTTTCATGTGCAATTGCCAAACCCTTCAGCTGTTTGTATCCTCTTTACTTACTGCCACTCTCCATCCTGTTACAAATGACCTTGATTCTATATTAGTCCCCATCATTCTTTCCACTCTGAAAATCAAGCACTTCTTTTTGCTATCAACTGTTGCTTTTCCCCTTAGAATAACCAAAAAATTCTATTTTTTCTATTTTTTTATTTTAAATTTCTATTTTTTCCATTTCTATTTTTATTGCATGTACTTCTATCTTTTGTTGTATAAATCACTTTTAACATATCTATACATGTACATCAAGTATGTATTATATTTGTATTTTATATATACACAAATACATATATATATATATATATATATATAATATTTGTATTATATATACACACACAAGCATGTACATGCACATATACATTTATATCAAATAGTGATACTATTTTGTTTTTGCTGGTACTGGGGTTCCTGGAAACCCTTCTACCTCCGGGGCTACACTCCCAGACACCTATTTTTTATATTTTTATTCTCTTAAGCCAGCGAGGCTGGCTTTGAACCTACACGATCCTCCTGTCTCCGCCTCCCAAGTGCAGGGATTACAAGCGTGAGCCACCACGCCCAGCAGTGATACTATTTTCTAATATGCAAGTTTGTGTGTTTGGACAGATGGGTGGCTGAATAGATAATAGATAGGTAATACCTCTTCTAAAGACATTTTATAAGTGATCTTTCTAACATCAGGTTTGGATAAGTAGCCTCAGCTACTTAGTGAGGCCCTCCACAACTTAGTGAAACCTTGTTTCAAAATAAAGAATAAAAAATAGACACTAATCCCATTCACAAGGGCTCTATCCTAATGACTATGCCAAAGGAAGTGTTTCATTTTTTGTTTTTTTTTCTACCAGTCATTCAAGAGTTAATGAGAGCATGGCCTTAATGATCTATTATAATTATTTTTAAAACTACATGTTTTAGTCAGTTCAAGCTGCTATACCAAATTTCCATACTTGATGGCTTAGACGCTGAGCATTCCCTTCTTACAGTTCTGGAGGTTGGGAAGGCCAAGCTAAGAGGCTTTTGAAGAGGAGAGAGGCAAGTTCTTTCCTCTAATAAGTCGGGCATGGTGGTGTACACTTGTAATCCCAGCATCCAGGAGACTGAGACTGGTGGATCAGTGTTTGTGGACAGCCTCAGCTACTTAGTGAGGCCCTCCGCAACTTAGTGAGATCCTGTTTCAAAATAAAGAACAAAAAATAGACACTAATCCCATTCACAAATGCTCTATCATCTTAATGACTTAATTATTGCTCTAACATTCCACCATTGGCACTTAGGATTTTAACAAAAATTTTGAAGAGATGTAAATTGTTGATATGTTATACCATGCTTTTAAAATATTTTTGAGGTTGGAAAACCCTCCTTCCTTTCAAAGGAAAGAATATCTAACTACTTAACTATTATCTATCCACTCCTCTTCCAGCTCACACAAAGCAAAGTAAAATCAGCCAGTCTAGTTGAAGGGAAGGAGATTCACAAACTTCCTGATGGATTTTCACCAATCCTACCCCATCCCTAAAATGAATGCTGAGACACGGCTTGGGGTCTCAGGGTTGTACAGAACACAATTGAAAAAAAAAAAAAAACTCATTTGGGAAATCCTAAAGAACTTCACAGTAAATTTTAGTAGTATAATTATTGGACAAAAGTCGAAGGCAAGACTAATAAATAATACAAAAGCTTTCAAGATACAGTAATGTCAAGAAGAGATAACCTCTTCACCTCCAGTCAATGAATGATGAGTTAGTTCTCATCTGTGTGTATGAAGCAGGCTGTCCTACATGTGGTTTTCTCCAGCCCCGTAGTTTTTAAATTAGCTGTACATCAGGCAACTGATAATTTTTTTAAATAATGCATACACAGACCATACCTATGGGTGGATTTAACTGGACTCTGGATATTGGGCCTTTCTGGCTCTGTTTCCAGAAGCCATCCTCAGGTGTGTTTATGGGAAGCCAGAGGGCAGAGCACAGCCAAGAACTCCTGTTTCTTTTTCTGTTTTCAAAAGGATGTATATCAGGTTGGACTTTGATTCCTCCAAGGTGAGTGATTTTGCCTTAAGAGAGCACTAGCACATCTACTCACAAACTGTCAGAAGTCATGCTATATCTAAGATAAATTACCTTCCATGAAGTAAAAACATGTATATCAAAAATAGAATTATTTCCTAATGCCACCCACACTACACTCCTTTAAGCTGTAGAGATTAGTTGCTTTAAAAAAAAAAGCTGAATTTTTTAAAGCAAAGAAATTTTTTTACAGCAAAAAAAAAAGTATTATAAGTGGTTACATTTCTCCTATAACACACTTAAGAGGCCAAATTGAATCATGAAAATCTAGAATTCAATTATTTATCAATTGTGTGCTGGGAGAGTGGTCTCATTATTTTAATTTTTATTTATTTTATTTTTAATTGATGCATTGTAATCATTCTTCTTGAAGTTCAAGGAGATACAGATATACATGCACATAGCATTCATTGAACCCACCCCCAGTGTACTTTTAAAGCAACTATTAAATTTAAGGAATTTATTTTTAATAGATTCTCTTTGCCTAAAGGCCCTAAAATCATAAAATTATTAGAAATGAGAGACATATCAAGAGTACAGGTGTGTGTGTGTGTGTGTGTGTGTGTGTGTGTGTGTGTTTGTAAGTCTGGAAAATTCTCCCCAGTTCATATATTTGAGAAGACCTACCAACTCTCATAGTGCATATGCATGCATGGATTTTATCCAAAGGCAGTGAATACAATGGCGCATGAGAAAGAAAGTGCAGGCAAGCACTGGGGATCAGCTCAGCACCCCTCAAGCAAGTGCCTTGGAACACTGGTCACACAAAAATCCAACCGCACTTTCCAAATTGAACCGTGGACTGGGGCTGGCTGCTTAGCAAGACCGGGACTGGAGCCAGCAGAAGAATGGGAACAAACTTACCATATGATCCAGCAATAGCACTTCTGGGTATCTACCCAAAAGAATGAAAACCAAACTACCAAACTATTGCATGAGTGTCTATGGTTATAGCTGTGCCAAACTATGGAACTAGCCAAAATCTCCATCAACAGATGAGTGGATTACAAAGCTATGGGATATGTACACAATGGAATTTTACCCAGCCAAAAAGGAGAACAAAATTATAACATTTACAGGGAAATGTCACAAAAAATAATAAATCAGATGTTTTCCCTGATATGCAAAAGCTGGGGAGAAATGGGTGACAGGAAGAACTCTAAATGAAGAAGGGATCCTATAGAGGAGCAATCAAGGTGACCTATCTGAGGGGATGGGCGGGGGAAAAAGGGAAAGTCTTTAAAGCACATGATGTACTTAAACAAAAATATCAAAATCAATCACAAGACCAAACATGGAAAGGAGGGAGGAGAAAGGAAGGAGATAAGGGCTAATTGGGTAATGTGTGCATGTATATCTCCACAAGTTTTATACACCAATGAGATATATAACTATAATGCACTAATAAAAATTATAAATTAAAATTTAATTTAATTTAATTAAAAAATTGAACCATGGAGATCTGTGCAATGAATCTAGGCTTCTGGAGATCTTAGAGCAGGAGTTCCCAGTGGTGGATTTATGCTTTTCTGGCCACATGAACAGGCCAGATTTTGCCAAATATAAACCATTTTCTAATCAAACTGACCCTGAAAATTACCAGAGAGCTCTAATATTTAAATAGCATATCCTTGAACAGCACTGCCTGTATGTTGGTCAAGTTAAAATTCAGACACCCAAGGAGTTTTCTGAGAAAAAAGCTAAGCTTTCCCAATCAACCTGATCCTCAACAGGGCATCATTCATTACAAAAGTTAAAATGAAATTTAATTCAGTACATTTCTGGTGAAATAGGTTTGGCAAAATTTTCTCTATGCAAAATCTGAGTATCTTGTGTTTTACCATTCTCTTGTGAGCATATTATTAAACTATTAACCAATGTCATTCTTTTTCTACTTTGGGATTTTAGATTTCCATATCTGGTATATTGACTGATTTATTATTTGCATTTTACATAGAAATATAAGCAAAGTGTTCTTTCTAAAGCTCTTCATTGGTGTCCCACTGCCTTTGGTAAAAGTCTGAATTCTTTTGAGCCATAGGATTCCAATTTGGGCTTGATTGGTCTCTCCCACCCAGCACCTTTTACCCCAGCTTCTCTGTACACCTGCACTTTCTACAGCTAGAGACATTTCATTCTACATGTCTTTGCTCTCTTCCTACCAACTCAAACTTTCTACAGTTTCCTGAACCTATGGGGATATTTAAAACTCTAGCCTGCCGGGCGTGGCAGCACATGCCTGTAATCCCAGCATTTGGGAGACTGAGACAGGAGGATCGCAGTTTGCGGGCGACCTCAGCTACTGCTTATTGAGGCCCTTTGCAACTTGGTGAGACCCTGTTTCTATAAAATAAAGAATAAGCTGCTAGTGCTGGTGCATGCTTGTAATCCCTGATCTTGGGAGGTGGAGACAGGAGGATCGCGCAGGTTCGAGGCCAGCCTCGCTGGCTTAAGAGACCCTATTTCCAAATAAAAATATGAAATAGGTCAGGGAATGTAGCCCGGAGGTAGAAGGGTTCCATTCCCAGTACCACCAAAATAAATAAATAAATGAATAAATAAATAAATAAATAAAATTAGGACTAGGAGTGTAGCCTGGAGGTAGAATCCTCTTAGGTTCCATCCTCATTACTGGAAGAAACAAAGAAAGAAAGAAAGAAAGAAAGAAAGAAAGAAAGAAAGAAAGAAAGAAAGAAAGAAAGAAAGAAAGAAAGAAAGAAAGAAAGAGAAAAGAAAGACACCACAAGGGTGCAATCAGCCAGATCCAGACACCTGGAGGCACCACACACACACACACGTTTAAAAAAAAAAAAAAAAAAAAAAAAAACCTGAACCTACCTGTATGCATACAACTTATTTTCTGTCACAGAACCATTTCCCCAGACAGGGACAATTTTCTTTGCCTAAGATATACTTGACTATTTTTCAAGACAGCTCAAGCTACATGTCCTCTCTATGCCTCCCTGAATATGCTGTCCCCTAAGCTCAGGAAAACATTTATACTCTTTTCTATCACATTGTTTTAATTATGCATTTGTAAATGTATTGATGTAATGTCCCCTCACTCTATTACAGGCTCCCTGAATGTAAAATTCTTATCTATTTTATTCATGATGACAACCTCAGCACATAGCTCAGTGATGAGTCCAAGGAAGGTTCATTTGTTCATCCATGCACAAAATGGCTTTGAGTCTGACATGGTTCTAGTTACTGATGATATAAAACTGAATAAAAGAGACAAACTCTGCCTTCAGGATGCCCACAGGCTATTAGGAGACTTATCTTAGATGGTGGCATATGAACTTAAATAAGTACCTACTGAATGTATGGACATTTTTTTTCTGAGGACTTCTACTTTAACTTATTTTATCCATAATTAGACCTTTAGCTCCTTACAGGCAGATTTTAATGTTATAGTTCTCCTGCAGCTAACACAGAGTTTGACTGAAAAAGAAAACCTACCTAAGTATTTTTCAGCAAAGCCAATAAAAACTTTTCTGACAGTTTGAACTTTTGGTAAAAAGAATCAATTACCATCTTTGGAAATACAATTGACATAGAACTAAAAATAATAGCTATACTTGTCATGTCTTCATTTAGAGCGATAGCATTATCTTTCTTCTAAATAGCATTTGACAATTTACAATTGGGTAATTTTTGTATTTTCAACTTGATTTTGTTGCATCTGATGTGAATAATGCCTTTGGAAGTGTTTTAATAGTTTTCTTTCTCTCTAAGTTTTTCTCCCTTCATGTCCTCTACCATGTTCTTAGAGGTTAAAGTCTGGAAGCTCTGTATCTACTGGATGATCTTATCCTTCAGAGGTAGTGATAGAGAGGACAGTGCTAGATTCCTGTCAAGCTGATTCTCTGACCTGTGAATTTAGACCTTGTTCCAAGAGGCAATGCGGTTCCCAATATGTGGCAAATTACAAATGCTAAACTGGGAGCTGTGTGCTGAGAGGAGAAAAATAAAAAGTTGTAGATGATTTAAAAGATTATACAGAAAACAGGAAGCAAAGTGAAATTAGAGAAAGAGGAATACACTGGCTGTGGTGGCACACACCTATAATCCCAATATGTGGAAGACGGAGACAGGAGGATCACAGGTTCAGGTTGGAGGCCAGCCTCAGCAATTTAGAGAGGTCCACAGCAGTTTAGCAAGACCCTGATTTAAAATGAAAATATAAAAGGTCAGGCATGGTGGCGTGCACTTATGATCCCAGCATTTGGGAGGCTGAGACAGGAGGATTGTGGTTCACAGACAGCCACAATTATTTAAGTAGTGAGGCCCTTTGCAACTCAGTGAGACTGTTTGAAAATAAAGATTAAAAATTGGGCTGGGAGTGTAGCTAAGAGGTAGAATGCCCCTGGGTTCCACCTCCAGTACTGCAAGAAATAAATAAGTAAATAAATAAGTTAATTAATTAATTAATTAAAAGAGCTAGGAGTGTGGCGCAAAGGTAGACCACCCATGATTTAATCTCCAGTACACACCCCTCCATTCACACACAAAGAGGAGGAAGGATCTGGAAGGTAGCCTGGGGGTAGGGCAGGAGCAGGACTCAGGCAGGGAGGGTGGGGCTGAGAGTCTTGGGAAGAGGAGCTTGGTTTGACAGGACTTCTAGCGAAGTCAAGAGTCTCTGTCTCTAGGTTCCCTGGTTTGGGCATATTAGAGGAAACATATATACCTTCTCCTTCTGTGCTTGGTTGGTCTCACTTAACATAATGCTTTCCAGGACTTTCCATCTTCTTGCAAAAGGAGGGAAAATACCAGCAACGCTAGAATGGAAAGATAGAGGAGGAGGAAGGCTGAACTTGATTAACGAGGGTCCATATCTTAATATGTGTAAAATTATAATATAGCATGGTTACCCGGGACAATAATTGTTGGGAGGGGTATCAAGTATAGTTTAAATGTATACCATTTATGTTCAATAAAAATTTTTAAAAAAGAGTGTCTCAGGCTGCTGTTTGACTAAATATATAAATCAAAAGATTTCAGTTGTTTTTGCTTTTTGGATGCCTGCTCCTATCACTTTCTTTTCTCCCCATCTAAATAAAGGTACATTGTATTTGATTATTCTGTTCTGGGTAATCTCAGTAAATTAAATAGATTTTGAGCTAGCTTTGTCAGTATGAGGAGCTATCAAATATTAATGTGTTGAGGCAATTTCCTTGTCATTCTGGGAACAATATAGGCCAAACCTATCTGCCAGGCTTAATTGCAGTTTAAAAATGTGTTTATAATTTTCCTGGGAGAGGTGCTTGTAAACGTGGATGACCGATGGAGAAATAGCATTATAATTTCTAATTGTGCTAATAATTATGTGTTATTTATGTGGTGCATTTTACTCAAGGCTATTAAAACACATTAACTCTACCAACTCATTTATAATCTGAATATGCAAAGATACTGGAAAGGAAGAATTATAATAAAGCTAATTTAAGATATAATAATGACAGCTTCATATTTATCAAGTCATTCAATTATATATATTGCATTATCTGTTCTTTGTATTAACCTTCAGAGGTGGGAAATCTATCCCCTATTCAGAGGTAGAAATGATTTATTGATTTCTTATTTAAAGTACTTTTTAAAAGTTCTCTTTGTAATTCTAAGTTGGAGAGAATTGTGTGCATGTGTGGTAGTAAAGATTGAACTAAAGGGTGTTCTATCTCTGAGCTATATCCCCAGCCCTATTGATATTTTATTTTATTTTATTGCAGTATTGGGGATGGAAACCAGGGGCATTCTACCTCCAAGCTACACCTTCTGCCCTATTTTTTTATTCTTTATTTTGAAACAAGTTCTCACTAAGTTGCAGAAAGCCTCACTAAGTAGCTGAAGCTGTCCATGAACCTCAATCCTCCTGTCTCAGCCTCCCCAATGCTGGGATTACAAATGTGCACCACCATGCCTGGCATTTTATTTTTATTTATTTTTCTTTTAAATTTTTTTTTTTTTGTGTGTGTGTGTGTGTGTGTGTGTGTGTGTGTGTGTGTGTGTGGTACTGGAGTTCCTGGAAGCCCTTCTACCTCCGGGCTACACTCCCAGACCTATTTTATGTTTTTATTTGGAAATAGGGTCTGTTAAGCCAGCAAGGCTGGCTTCGAACCTGAATGATCCTCCTGTCTCCACCTCCCAAGCACGGGGATTACAAGTGTGCGCCACAACATCCGGCGTTTTTCTTTTTAAAAAAATTGGGTCTTGATAAATTGTTGAGCCTGGCCTCAACCCTGTGATCCTCCTGTATCAGCTTCTCAAGTACTGAGATAACAAGTGTGTACCACCATGCCTGGCTGTATAGAATCTTAGAAATTAATTTGACTCTTGATTTTATAGATGAAGGTATTAAGCCTAGAGAATTAAATAACATTTTTAGGTGATAGAGATTTTGTTTTAGTTCTTGCTTTTGGAAAAATGTCAGTAGTGCTGAGGTTAAGAAGCCCTGGTCTAAACAACTTTTTCCATAGCCTGCCCAGTTTATTTCACTTCATAACATATATATGTATTGTAATTATATATACATTTTGGCAAGGTTCAAATTCTGTGATGCAGCAATATCCGAATTGTCCTTAGATGTGCAACGGCCTTACTCCCAGCTGGGACTCAGGCTGTGGTTACTGATTCCACAGAGGTGCAGTAATAGGCAACAGGGCTTTAAAAAAGAAAATACGCCAGGTGTGGTGGCACGCGCTTGTAATGCCTGGGCTTGGGAGGTGGAGACAGGAGGATCATGCAGGTTCAAAGCCAGGTCTGGGAGTGTAGCCCAGAGGTAGAAGGGCTTCCAGGATCCCCAGTACCCACCAAAAAAAAAAAAAAAAAAAAAAAAAAAAGAAAGAAAGAAAGAAAGAAAGAGAGAAAAGAAAAAAGAAAAGAAAAGAAAAGAAAAGAAAAGAAAAGAAAATAATATTTGGTAAGAAAGAATAAACATTCAAACTGGTCTGTCTATATTTAAGTGTAAAGTATTGTCTCTGTGCATATTACTAAAAAGATGGTGAATGGCCATTTATTTTGGAGATTGAAATGAAATAGAAGAGGGCGATAAACTATTGCCTTTTATTTTACTTAATACTTTTCTGTACATGTAAATATTTAATAATAAACATTACATTTTGTAGCAAAAGTACATATTATTAATTTTATTTGAAAAGTTTTCCTCATGGAACCTAGAAATGAACATTTATAATGTTTAGGTAACTGCTTTATATTAGGATAAAATGCTGCCTAATTTTGAAGTCAAGCTCATGAGGCTATCCCTATTCATCCAGTGTTTACCATTTGTTCATTTGTTTACCGGGGGATCCAGTACTAAAGGGTGCAATTTCTGTCTCCAAGTTGATTCTGGTCTAGAGCAGGTGACAAACAAGCAAAGCTGCAATAGAAATATCTATCTTGCAATTATTATGTGAATATGCAAGAGGGGTAACTCAACCTGGAAGCTCCTCAGAAGACTTTCTGAAAGAAATGTTAAAATTGGAAAACGAAGAAGGGCATAGAACTTAACTAGGCGAGTGGAGTGAGAAAGGCTCACAGTAAAATAAGCTGAAGACAAATGGCCTCGTGTTTTGGCACTGACGGGCTGTGAGGTTGGAAGTTGCGACGGACTAGCTCAGTACTGGGCACAATAAATCTGGCACTGAGTCCGCTCAGGACCAAGATTCTCAGGTTTCAGTTGGGATCCTGCAGGCGTTAAGTCATAAAGCGATTCCTCCCCCTTTAGCAAGTAAAAGCTCCTTCAAGTCCCCATAAGCGGAGTTCTGCCCCCGGGGGCTTGGGAGAGAGGAACCTGAAGAAACGGCATGGACACCTGCCTCTTGTGCAGCTGACAAAATTTTAATTTTCATCACCAGTACTTATACCCAGTGTAAGCACCAAAGGACAATAGTGAGGCATTAAGTGTAAACAAGATAAACAGGATAAAAGAAGATCCATGGCATCACAGTTTAAGATTCATCTGGGACTGGGCAATTACAGTTGGCCTACTTGGCTTTTGTGATTGAAATCAGGTTTCTGGCCTCACAGGTAAATCCTAGGAAAGGCGGGGGTCACACCAAAAGTCTATTTTGGAGAACTTCAGTCTTCTAGGATCTCCTTTAATCCTTTCAGAGTCTTTTTATCCCTAGGGCTTAGTCCAGGCCCTCCTCTATCAAGATCCATAGGGCTGAGGTGAGGATTTGTCTGGTCCCGTCTGTTCAGCCATCCCCTATAAGGCAATACTTATATTACGGTTAGTAGACAGGGCAAAAATATTATAACACAGGTGACTGGATTTCTATAATTGTTCTTTAATGCATAACCTTGAAGCAAACTTTTGGGGTTTTTACTGTCCTGCTGCTGAGTCACAAATGGTGGGCTTTTGTTAAATCAAGGCTAGAAAAAAGCTTATTAGCATCTCTTAAGGAGAAACAAATGGCCCAGATTCCAGACAGTTTTACATCTCTTTGGGAAATGGGGGGAAAGGTAGGTTTGCAGCTTCCCCTGCTGGCAGAGAGGTGCTGAGAGCTAATCTTTAGATCAAAGGACCTGCCTGTGGAAAGGCGGAGAGAAATTTTGCAGCCCCTGAATTCTGACTGCCCTTTATTACAGCTGGACAAATACAAAGAAAGTCTGAAGGCTCAGACATTTTACTAGAAAATTTATCTTTCATGGACTCAACTTCTTCCACAGTCCTAATTCTTGGGATCCTGTTTTACATCATTGGAGCTTATTAGTGTAGAAATCTAAGAGCGGGGAGTATTTTTGCCAGAGATGAAGTTTCCTCCTCGGGGCTTGCCTCTGTGAGGCCTTGCCAATTAATACAAGCATTTCTCACGCTCGTATATGCCGCACTTTAGAATGGAGTCCTCTGTTCCTATGCCTTTCCTTTTACATCCTTCTCTCCCTCATTTTTCTCCTCTTGCTTTTTAAGTAAGAGACAATAATTTTGGCTATCAACCAGCCAATCAAGAAAAAACAGAGCCGGGCATTGTGGCACATGCTTGCAATCTCAGGATTTGGGAGGCTGAGACAAGAGGATCACATTTTGCAGCCTCAGCTGCTTAGTGAAGCCCTTTGAGATGCTGTTTCTTAGAAGTATACAATGCTCCTGGGTTCAATTTCCAGTACCACAGAAAAAAAAAAAAGAAAAAAGATTTTAAAAAGGTAAAAACAGATAAAAGAAAAAAGAGAGGGAAGGAGTACAGTACAGAGGGATGTTTACTGAAGAGTAGGAGGCTCAAAAGCAGGAAATAGAACAGGCCTTGGGTGAGGATGGTGACCACACCACTGAGATGAGAAAGCAGACAAGAAGGACTTAGATAAAACATATTTATTAGGATGATTTTGCATCATCAAGTAGAAATCTCTCCATGATGTTAATCTTCTATTGTTTCCTGAGGAAGTAAACTCCCTGAACAAAGCTGGTGCTCAGGACCTTACATAACACTATATCAGATGAAGTTTTGGTCTTTATGTCATGTAATAGAAGAAATAATATACGCAGTTTAATAACTATTATAAAAGAGAAGAGTGATAAGTATAATAAGAAGATTTTTAAAAGTGTTAGGAAATTCAAAGATTGAGATATTATTTCCGGCGAGGATATTATAACTTAGTGGTTTATAATTGCCAGAGAATAAAGGTAATGGCACATTGGTTAGAAATTAATATCTGAGCTAAAATAAGATAGGTGGATATATGAGTTCAAAGAAATCACCACAGTGGAAATTAAAGGTGGGCCACCAGCATTATCTCCAATACAACAGATGCTAGTTCTTATTTGTATAATAAGACATCTAAATAATTTATGCCGAAGCCAGCCAGCAAAAGCACAGGTTCCAAAGAGAGGAGTGAGGATGAAATAATATAACTCTAAGAATTAAATTCAAATATTATTTATTCCTAACATGGAAGGATCGCCAGTTCACTCCAGGGTCGATATCTCTACTGGCCGATCATGGGGTTTATTCTCTTGTCCTATTTATAGTTTTTAGCTTCAGGTTACCCCAGATGAGAAAAAGTCCAAAGTCTGGGCAGGTCAAACAATACCCTGGTGCAACACAAACAACACAAACCTAATCTTAGCTCAGACAGAACAATAGCATCATTAGTTCTGAGAGAGTCTTAATTACTTTGAAACCTCCATGACCCCAAATCTTGTTGACTCTGGACAGAAGGACAGTCAGAAGTATACTTTTAGTAAAGATAAGGGGAAGACCTTAATGGCTCCCCACAAATTTATTCTTTGGAAATCTATCAGAGCCTTTTGAGATTTCCAGTGTTCACCTCACTCTGATAAAAAAAAAAAAAAAAAAAAAAAAAGCACCTGAGTTCTTACTAGAAGAAGCCTAACAGGAAAGGGTGGGAGAACTGAAAAGAAAAAGAAGATAAAATGAATAGCATTGAGCAGGGGAGAGTATTACTCTAAGTTCTTAAGTAAAGTTTTCAATACCAGTCTCAATAATATGTAAAGGGACATGGAGGGAGTGTGGTGAGATCTGGAGGGAAAGATACCAAGTGCTATGTGCATGTATGTTTCTACCACACTGAGCCTCTTATAATGTATAATTATAATCCATAAATAAATGCATATTAAAAATACACAGTTATCATCACAGCAAAGTAAAAAAAAAAAAAAATTGAGGAAAGAAAGAGGAAGAGACAGAATAAACCAAAACCTATTTATCCCAGGAGAAGATTATTATACAGAATATGTAGATTATTATGCTTATGTAGATTATTATGCTACATAAGAATCAGAAAATAATATTTATATTAATTAATAAAACACATCACAATGCTCTATTTATTTTGCTTTCTCCTTATCATGATGTAGAAACTGAGAGAGGCTCAGAGAAGAATCAATTAACTTTTATGAAGGGTGTATAATGTTACCGGTACTATGAAACATATTTGGGATTACCCATAAGCCACGTGCAGCTGGAAAAATAAAAACAAAAATTATCTCTATTTTAGGTGCACTCACAGCTTAAGATCTTTGGGGTACAAGTGTCCCCCAAAGGCCCATGTGCTATGGGTCACTTGCCAGTTTATGGCCCTATGGAGCTATATGGAACCTTTAAGACTTGGAGCTTAGTGGGAAGAAACGAGGCATTCTTTAGGGGTTATTGGAATGCTGGCCTCTTCTCCCTTTTCTTTGCTTCCCAGGTGTCATGAGAGAGCTGGGAAGCTCTACCACATGCTACAAACATTACATACTGAGCTGAGTTACACATGTCCAGCATTACAGGGCCAAGAAATCATGGACTAAAATCAGGAGCCCAAAACAAACCTTTCCTCTTTGTGTGTATGTGGTGGGCTGGGGAGAGATATTAAGAATTAAATCCAGGGCATTCTACCCCCAAGCTATATTTTCAGTTTTTCTTATATGTTTTGTTTTGAAACAGAATCTCACTAGTTTGCTGAAAATCTAGCTGTTTCTGAGACTGATCTCAAATCTGTAATTCTTCCTGTTTCAGCTGTCCAAGTACTGGGATTATAGGCATGTTCCACCAAGCCTGGCAACCTTTCCTCTTTTTAAGTTGATTATCTCATGTATTTTGCAACAGCAACAGAAAACTGATTAATAAACATAGCCAGAGATGCTTTTGGTCATCCTTTAATGCAAAGGACAGACCACCACAAAATATTACTTAACCCAGAATGTCAACAGTGCCAAGGTTAAGAGACTCTGATCACCTGGTCCATAAATATAGAATTTTCTTCCTTTAGTGACTACCTCCTTTAAGTCTATACTCAAATATCATTTTTGTAATGCTATCCCTTTCTTGTCCTTTCACAACTCTTTTTATTTAGTTTTATTATAGTACTTCTCATATTTTTTCTATTGTATTGTTTTCTTCTAATTTTATAATGCCTTTTACACTAAAATATGAATTTCATGAAGGTGAGAAAGTTTTGTTAAATTTATTATTTCTGTTTTATTGTTACACATATCCCCAGCTCTCAATACATATTTGATATTTGGAGAAAGAAAGCAATGGGCTCTGAGTTAAGAACTTGCATTTGGAGTGAGTCACGTGGTTTTCTAAAATGCCAGTGAATTCAGTTCAAACTCTAGAAAGAATATCTTTACAGAGCAGGTGCCACCTTTGGGCAAGGGTGCCCAATTAGAAGCTGAAGTAGGCAGGGTCACAAAGGGCACAAGAAGGCATTCATCTCTGCAGCATGAGGCAAGGTTATATCTCAGAGTGTAAACCTGGTCATCTATAATGTTACTGAATGCTTTCCTCCTCCTCCTCCTCTTTCTTCTCCTCCTCTTCCTCCTTCTCTTCTTCCTCTTTCTCTTACACCTTTCCCTCCTTTTCCTCTTCCTCTTTCTCCTCCTTTTCCTCCTCTATCTCTTCCTCCTTCTCTCTTTATTTTACTCAAAGGCCCTTTACTTATCTCTCCAGCTTTTACTGGAATACTAAAAAAGATTCAAAGAAATGGCTGACCTAAATTCAGAACAAAGATTCTTTTCTTGATGACATTTTTGCAGGATCAAAATAATTTCTCAAAATATTAGATAAGATCAGCTTGAAAGGAAAGAAGATGAAATGAAAATAAATGGAAGGAGGAAGAGCTTGTATGGAGGAGGGGAAAGCTGCAGTCACAAAGTTCTTCTAAAGCAGAGTGGAAGGGACTCTGAAGATAAAGGAGCAGTGGGCTCCCCCACATCCCCACCCCGACTAAGCCATTTCCTGGAAACAACTGCTGTCCAGCAATCCTGGTCATGTGCCAGCCCCATGAGCAGGGTTTAAGCAGCCAGAAGGTGGCCCTACCTTTGCCTTCAGCTGATTGAAGCTCAGGCTGACTGCTTCCTGACTCTAAGCCCTAATCTCTCTTTTCTTAGAGCATTTATTTTTAAAAACTTGAGTCTGTAAATTTTTTTCTCAGCTCCTTTAAGATGTAAATTCTTTTAACAGCTTCTTATTGGCTTTATGATGCAAAAATAACTTTCTTAAGTGTACTGGTATTGAGAAGAGGGTTTAAAATGTATTAATGTGTCGATACTGGGAAAGATGTCCAATCTTGAAATATGTCTTCTTTACTAAGAAAGCCAGGGTTAGCTAACATGTCCTTGCATTCCTAAGAACAATTTAACACATTTTGGGGTAGAAGACGAAAGGTAAAAGCCTGTGTCTGGAGACAGAGATGCCTCCCTCTCAGGCCATAAATCTGGGCCTGTGTTTGGAGACAGAGATGTCTCCCCCTTTAGGCCATAAATTCGGCTGGAGAGATAACAGAAGCAGAGCCGGGGTTGGAGATAAGGTGTAACATGATCTCCAAAAATCAGAGGGACCTGCTGGACTTAGACAGGATAATAACTCAGTAAACTGGAGTTTGTTGGCTTTTTCGTTCGAATTGCCCCCCTGTGCTCCGCTCCGGCACAGGGCTGTAACTATCTCTATATTTCTACCTTTTTAATAAACTTCTTTAAATCTTCAGCAGCTGTCCAAGCGATGAATACTTATTCTTAGCTTAGGACAAGAATCCACGGTTTTTCTGTTTGTCTGTCTGCGTGATAGTGGGGGGGGGGTTACTTTTCCACACACACACCATGCACCTTTCACCCCCCAACCTATCCCCTGCAACATTAAGGACCTGAGACTCATATCTTTAAAGTGTGACCAAGAAGGAAGAGAGGGCCCCTATCTCTCAGTCCATGATTCAGGGTAGGGACTTCTTTCAGCCTTTTTCCAAGTTGTAAAACAGTTAGATAGACAGGTTTAGATAGATAGGTTAGATAGATAGATAGGTTAGATAGATAGGTTTTATGGTTGAGAAGAGAGAGGGTATGTTAGTCAGATCTCCCTGGCTGGAGCAAAACACAAATATAATCAAGTTACAAAGAGAAAGATTTATTTTGGCTCATAGTTTCAGAGGCTGCAGTTCAGGGTCTGTTAGGCCCATTGTTCTGAAGCCTCTGGAGAGACAGAGCATTATGGTGGAGACCATGTGGGGGACGGCCACCAGGAAGTGAAGAGAGTGAGAGGAGGGGCTTGCCCCAGCATGGCCTTCAGGGGCACACCCAATGACCAAACATCCTTCCTCTAGGTTCCACCTTCCTAAAGTCTACACTTCCCAGTAGTGCCACAGGTTGGTGAGTGAGATTTTTTTTTAGCATGGGGCCTTCAGGGTATATTCCAGATCCAAAGCATAATACAGAAGATTTTCCAAACTTTTCTTAAATTAGGGCCAGATATAGTTGCAGGAATCAGGAGATGCTCGCAATAGCCAGGATGATGTCTAAGCAAGTGGCTTAGACAAATGAAGTAAAGTAGATGGGCCCCAAATCCTGTAGTACCAAAATCCTGTGGTATCATAGAAGGGCTGGAGCAGTTCCCAGTTGTGGAGAGAGGGGACAAAACTTAGGATTTGCAGGATCCTTGGCTTATGTGATGGAACAGAATTTCAGCACTCACTAGAGACGTAGAGATTTATTTATAAAAACAAGAAATACATATGTAATGGAGAACATGAGTAATCTCCAGAGTGAGAGACGCCTTTTGGGGGCTCATGGCTCTTCTACTACAGGAGGCTTTTGTGAGGGGTTGGCTTGACTGGGTATGTGAGGATCTCATCATTCTGGTAGTCACAAGTGATTTAAGGTGTTTTGATCATCTTTGGGGTCCCGATGTGATGTAGCCTTTACTATCTTCTCACTAGATATAACTACTATTTAAACTATTCAAGGATAGCAAAGAGTGCCTAAAGAGATTAATCTTTTGTATTACCTTTGTCCTCTGCCACACAGATATCCCTCCTGCTTAACTATTTATTACTAGGTTAGAAAATTAATAGTTCAAAGTATTTTGTAAGTAGGATTCTAGTATGGTATCCATCCAACTTTCTGGAACTTTTGTCTGGTCATTGTTGTCTGATCAATAGATCTTTGGGGATAGTCAAAATTGCTTAATGGTAATTATTAAAGACTTATTATAAGGCTCTCAGAAACCTAAAACTAGAGGGCCTGGCTGGGTATAAGGGTTCTGGGGACTATTACCACAGGCTTCTATACTGTTACTTTTTTTTTCTTGTTCTCCCTTTATGTCTCCTTCCTACATATTTCTTTATTGTTATTGCTTGTATTCCATCTCATTTAAAATAGGACTTGATGGAAGATGCAGAAGAGGAAAAAGGAAAGGGAAGCCTAGATGAAGATGTGCTTGGAAAAAAATCCAATGGAAATTGGGCAGAAATTTAGACACAGACCTGTGTGCAAAGTTGTTTGCCAATGAATTATGTATAATAGCAAAAACAAAAAGCAAAGAAAGAGAAAATAGTTCTAATTACTCACCAAATTATAAAATGTGATTGTATAAAATATTGATTATGAAGAATTTTTAATAACAGAAAATATTTATGATTTAGTAGCAGAGTAAATTAAGCAAAGAATACAAATTATAAGTGCTATATGGAGAGGCAGGGAAGGAAGATGGCAACCAAGAGCAGCAGCATTTACAAATCCTGCTAACAATTGGTCACCATTGTCCCAAAAACAGAGCACTAAAAAACCACATAATACATTTAGCAGAGGAAAAGCAATAATAAACACAAGAGACTGGAAAACAAACAAACAAACAAAAAAAGAAGGCCATCTGAGAGGGGAAAAAATAAAGAACAATGAAAAACAACACCGCCTGCCACACAGGCAACTGGTGCCACTGAGGCACAGCTTTCCTGCACAGTGCTGCACGCAGGATTTAAAGAAAGAGAGACATGGACCAACGGGCTAAGAGCCAGCTTGCATGTAGACCTCCTACAACTTCCAAGGAGCTAGACACCACCAAGGAAACCTGAGTAGAGTTCAGCACCCGCCACTCTCCTCTCATGGGGCAGACTTGATGCCATCAACACCATTAACTGAGTGACAGCCCAGCCTTCCACACACACACCCCGGAGTCCCAGCCCAGCTAGCTCCTACAGCATAAGTGATTTGCATCTCAATAGGGATTGCTTAGCACCTTGCCCCTAGGGACTTGCACAGCCCAGGTCTGTGACTTCCCAAACAGCCTGGAGAAAATGAGAGAGGAGGCTGCTGCTGGACATAACAGAAGCTCTGACAGACTCAGGCTTTGATCAGCAGAAAATGGGGGGAGGAAAATCTAGCTAGACCCATTTAATAGATGCTCTGGGATCATCACAGACCTCTCATTTGGGGCAAGCAGAAAATAAAACCAGACCAGCACTAGCTGCGGAAAACAGATTCTTCAGCAGTGAGTTTGGTCTCAGAGGTAAGCATCACCAGTGGTGGTAGGGAGATATCTAGTCTCCAATCTGGTTGAAAGCATGAGAGCGACCTGCACAGAATACATAACAGCCCAAACGGTATCAGCCATCTACCTAAACTTAGAAAATCACAGAGAACCAAACCCACAATAGGAAGGGAGCAGGTGGTAATAGGTTTCTGCACAGAGAGAGACTGCAGCAAATTTATCTGCTAAATGACATTTAATTGTAGACCTGCATTAATTTGTAGTGGAGGTTGTTTTTATTTCTTTTGCTTTTTTTGTTTTTGTTTTGTTTGTTTTAATCATTTGTTTGTTCTTTTTTATTGTATATGAGTGTGTATACCTGGTTAGTTTTATTATTGTTTTGATTTTTTTCTGTTTTTTGTTTTGTTTTGTTTTTAACCTATTCCCAAGCCCTCTCCCAAGCTTCATCCTTTGTACATACCAACCATCCTCTCACTGTCCCTTTTCTATCTTCTTCCTGCTTTCTATCCCTCCCCTGTCTTATATAAAACCCACTTTATATCATTATACCACAAATTCTACATTGGTTACCAGAATATTACTTTATCCTTACTACCTCGAATCCCTAGTATATTCTGCTCTAAGAAACTCATGCTTTCATTCTACTCAACTCTACCTGAGATTTTACTCTATTCTTCCATTCACTCCTGCATTTCCCTTCTTCCTCAATCTTCAGTATTGAATACAATACAAACGCTCCTTAGATATACCAGCAGACATTTAGAAACTGAGAGAAGTCTACCAAAAGCAACAAAGGAAAACATCTGAAATCATAAAAAGGAGGAAGAACAAAGGAGAAATAAGTTCCCCAAACTCCACATTTACAGAACCTGATAACACAACTGCAGAGATCTCAAGAAGGTCAAATCAGGAACATAGCTGTAGAATTCATACAGGAATTCCAAAAAGAATTTAGAGAGAGTCTGAAAGAAATAAAGGATGCAATCATTGAAGTAAAGGCATCTATTCAAGCAATAAACATTTTCTTAGACCACATGTACAGCAAAATCTCACTACTAGAAGATGATCACTCCAAAAATGAACAAATAGTTCATAATATAGAAAAAAACAATTCAACAGCAGGAATTAGACATTGAAGAATTATGGGCCCATTTAAAAAGATCCAACTTAAAAATTATTGGCATAGAGGAGAAAAAAGAAGGTCAAACCAAGAAGCTCAACAACTCTTCAAAGAAGTAATAGCAAAAAATTTTCTGAACACTGAGCAAAAGTGTTCAAAAAAATACATGGGTACAGGAAACAATAAAATACCCTTTAGGCAAGATCAGGGAAAAGATTCTCCATGCCATATAATAGTCAAAATGATCAATGTAGAAGACAAGGAAAGAATCTTAAAGACAACAAAAATAAAAGACAGAGTGAAATTCAGAGAGAAGCCAATCAGAATCACCCCAGACTAGCTGGGCATAGTGGCAGATGCTTATAATCCCAGCATTTGGGAGGCTGAGACTGGAGGATCGTGGATCGCGGACAGCCTCAGCTACTTAGTGAGGCCGCCTGCAACTGAGTGAGACACGGTTTCAAAATAAAGAAAAAAAATATTGCAGGGGATGTAGCTCAGTGGTCAAATGCCCCTGGGTTCCATCCCCAGGCCTGAAAAAAATATAAAAGGATCACCCCAGACTTCCCAAACCAAGTCATGAAAGCCAGAAGGGCCTGGAGTAGCATATTCCAAACTGTGCAAGAAAACAACTTGCAGCCAAAAATTTCTTACCCAGCAAAATTATCTCTCAAACTAGATTAGGAAGTAAAATTCTTTCATGACAAATAGAAGCTCAAGGAATTTATGTCTTCAAAATCAACACTAGAAAAAAAAAATACTAAAAGAGATTAACTACAGAGAAAAAACAAGAAATACATGACAGAACCAGAGAAACAAGAATTTCTATCCAACATACAAGTAAGAAGAGAAGAACAAAGAGTATTTTAAACAGAAGTAAAATATCAACATGTCAGGAATTAAAAATCATCTCTCAATAATCACACTGAATATAAATGGCCTCCACGCCCCAGTGAAAAGACATAGAGTTGCAAAATGTATTAAAAACCAGAATTCTTCTATATGCTGCTTGCAAGAAACACACCTTACAAGTAAAGACAGCAACAAACTCAAGGTAAAGAGCTGGAGCAGGGTAATTCATGCTAGTGGAATTCAAAGATAAGCAGGAGTTGTAACTATGATATCAGATAAGCTAGACTTCAAGCCCAAGCTCATCAGAAGAGACAAAGATGGTTGTTTTTACTGGTAAAATGATCAATCCAGTATGAGGAAATAACAACAATCAACATTTATGCCCCAAACATAGGTGCAGCTACTTTCATGAAACAAATTCTTTGTGACATCAAGCCACATATAAATCCCAATACAATAATACTGGGAGACTTCAACACACCTCTCACAACATTAGATCAGTCTTCTAGACAAAAGGTCAGTAAAGACACTGCAGACCTAAAGAACACCATTAATCAAATGGACCTATTGGGCACATACAGAATATTTCACCCAACTACAGCTAAGTTCACAATTTTCTCAGCAGCTCACGGAAACTTCTCCAAAATAGAGCACATCCTGGGCCATGTGACATACTTCCCTGTGTCTTTTCAGACCACAATGGAATGAAACTAGAAATCAACTATAAGAAGACTCAGAGAAACCACGTAAATATGTGGAGACTGAACACCACACTTCTGAATGAAGAAATGGGTCATAGAAGTAAGGGGTGAAATCAAGAAATTTCTGAAAACAAACAAAAATAGAGATACAACATATTAAAACACATGGGATACATTGAAGGCAGTATTAAGAGGGAAAATTATGGCACTGAGTGCTCACATAAGAAAAACAGAAAATAACCAAACAAATAATTTAATGACACACTTCAAAGCCCTTGTAAAACAGGAACAATCTAATCCCAAAGCCAGTAGAAGACAAGAAATTGTTAAAATCAGAGCAGAAATAAACAAAATGAAGAATAAAAAAATGATACAGAAAATAAAAAATCCAAAAGCTAGTTCCTTGAAAAAAATTAATAAGATAGATAAACCACTAGTCAATCTAACTAAAAGAAAAGAATCAACCCAAATTTTGAAGATAAGAGATGAAAAAGGGGATATCACAACAGACAGTGCAGAAATCCAGAGGACTGTCAGAAATTACTTTGAAAAACTATACTCCAACAAAATGGAAAATCTGGAGGAAATTGACAACTTCCTAAATAAATACAACCTTCCTAAACTAAATCGAGAAGACATAGAAAACTTAATCCAACCAATAGCAATCAAAGAGATTGAAACAGAAATAAAGACCTTACCATCTAAGAAAAGCACAGGACTGAATGGCTTCCCAAATGAATTTTATAAAACCTTTATATAGGAGCTAATCCCTATACTCTTCAATCTATTTCATGAAATAGAGAGAAACGGAACTCTCCCAAATACATTCTATGAAGCCAACATCACAGTAACACCAAAACCAAGTAAAGATAGTTCATGGATAGAAAACTATAGGCCTATATCTCTGATGAACTTGGATGCAAAACTGCTAAACAAAGTACTAGCAACACTCATTCAAAACCACATCAAGAAAATCATACAACATGACCAGGTCGGCTTCATTCCAGGGATACAAGACTGGTTCAACATATGAAAATCAATCCATATAATTCATCTTATAAACAGAACCAAAGATAAAAATCACATGATCATTTCAATAGATGCTGAAAAGGCCTTTGATAAAATCTAATATCCATTTATGATAAAAGCACTGCAGAGAATCAGAATAGAAGGAACATAACTCAACATAATAAAGGCAATCTACAATAAACCCACAGCCAACATCATATTAAATGGGGAAAAACTTCAAGAATTCCCGCTAAAATAAGGAACAAAAAAAGGATGCCCATTATCACCACTTCTCTTCAATACAGTACTTGAGACCCTAGCCAAAGCAATAGGGCAAGAAAAGGAAATCAGAAAAGTTAAAATAGGAAAAGAAGAACTCAAACTCTCAGTATTGGCAGATGACATGATACCATACCCAGAAGACCCAACAAACTCAACCAAAAGACTTATAGAACTGATCAACAAATTCAGCAAAGTATCTCGATACAAAATCAATCATAAAAAATCAGAAGCTTTTCTGTACACCAACCATAAATCCACTGAAAAAGAAATTCAGAAAACACTTCCACTCAGGATTTCTCACCAAAAAAAAAAAAAAAAAAAAAACTTAGGAATAAACTTAACCAAGGTAGTAAAAGACCTCTACAAAGAAAACATTGAAAAAAGAAATCAAAGATCTTAGAAGATGGAAAGATCTTCCATGTTCATGGATAAGCAGACTAAACATCATCAAGATGGCCATACTTCCAAAAGTTATCTACAGATACAGTGAAATACCAATTAAATTACCAAGATCATTCCTCACAGACATAGAAAAATCAGACCTTAAATTCATTTGGAACAACAACAAAAAAAAAACAAAAAAACAAAAACAGAATAGCCAAAGTAGTTCTCAGCAAGAACAACCATACAGGAGGAACCACAATACCTGACTTGAAACAATACTACAAACCCACTGTAATAAAAACTGCATGATACTGGCACAAAAACAGATACATAGACCAATGGAGCAGATTAGAAGACTCAGAAATGAAACCACACACTCACAGCCAACTGATATTTGACAAAAGGGCCAAAAACATACAATGGAAGAAAGACAGTCTGTTCAACAAATGGTGTTGACAAAACTGGTTATCCATATGCAGAAAAATGGAATTAAATCCCACCTTCTCACCCTGCACAAGAGTCAATTCAAGATGTATCAAAGACTTGGAAATTAGACCAGAGACCTTGAGGCTCCTTGAAGAGAAAACACTGCAAAACTTTGGCACAGATAATAACTTTCTCAACAAGACCCCACAAAGGCACAAGAAACTAAAATGCGAATCAATACACGGGACTGCATAAAACTAAAGAGCTTCTGTTCAGTAAAGGAAACTGTCAAGATCCTCATCTGAGAGCCACCCGAATGGGAAAAGAATTTTGCCACCTATTTCTCAGACAGAAGAGTAATATGTATAATATACAGAGAGCTCAAAAAACTCAACACCAAAAAAAAACAAATACTCCAATTAAAAAATGTGCAAATGAACTTAATAGACATTTCACCAAAGAAGAAATTTAAATGGCCATAAATGCATGAAAAAATATTCAACATCATTGGCAATCAGAGAGATGCAAATCAAAACTACTCTGAGATTCCACCTAACTCCAACTAGAATGGCAATCATTCAAAACAAAAACAACAACAAATGCTGGTGAGGATGTGGAGAAGTGTGAACTCTAAAACATTGTTGGTGGGATTGAAAACTAGTACAATCACTCTGGAAAACAGTATGGAGGATCCTCAGAAGAATGGGAACAAATCTACCATTTGACCCAGCAATCACTTCTGGGTATCTATCCAAAAGAAAGCAAACCAAACTATCAAACTAATCAATGCGTATCTATGTTCATAGCTGCAAATTCACCATTGCCAACTATGTAACCAACCAAGATATCCATCAATGGATGAATGGATTACAAAACTGTGGGATATGTACACAATGGAGTTTTACTCAGCCATAAAAAAAAAAATACAATTACAGCATTTTCAGGGAAATGGATGGAACTGGAGGACAGTATGCTAAGTGAGATTAGTCAGTCACAAAAGTAAGAAATTGGATGCTTTCACTAATATGTGAAAGCTAAAGTGAAATGGGTCATAGGAGGAACTCCAGGTGAAAAAGGATAACCTATTGAAGAGCAAATAAGGCAATCTAACAGAGGGAGGGGAGGTGGGAAAAAAGCTCTCTAAGGCACATGATATATTTAGACAAACATATCAATATCAATCATTAAGCCAAGCATGGGAGGGAGGGTTAGGGAGGGAATGGGGTGGGGATTGAATGGGGGCTGACTGGATAATGTGTGCATGTATGTCTACACAATTTTTTTTTATTCCACTATGATGTATGAATACAATGCACCAGTAAAAAAAAAAAGTGCTATATGATATCAATTCCATCAAAAGGCCTACATAAATTATATGTGAAGTATTAATACTGGTTAACTATAAGGGTTTTATCAGTACTTATTTCCCATATACCTTTTCTGTATTTTTGAGAACACATAAATGAAAACATCTTAAATAAATCTAGTATGATTTACAATTTGAATAACCTCTCAGCAACTTCTAGTTTGTGATCATCAATATTTCACCTTAACAATCACTAAATAAGAATGATTTATTTATATCTATTTAAAATGTATTTATATCAAGGCACTGACCATTCTTCAAGCAAATAAACTTAAAAGTAAAAGATGCAGTAGATATGAGGAAGAAGTTATAGATCATAGATTCTTATATCATTAAATGCAGTTCATAATTAGCACCTTTGTTGTTTTTATTTTTATTTTATCTCATGTATATAACTCTTTGAGTTGTAAATTAGATATACCAGGTTTTCTAATCCACATAATAACTAACAAGATAAATATGGGGAGCTAGGCATGGTGGTGGCATATGCCTATCATTCCAGCTACTAAGATACTGAAGCAGGAGGATTTTGGGAGTCCAGCCTGGACAACATAACAAAGTCATCATCATCAAGTAGAAGATAAACAAATATATAGATGGCAGATATGGGAGAAATCATCCCAATACTCAGCCAGAGAATAAAAATCTGTTTTCTTTTCTTTTCTTTTCTTTCTTTCTTTCTTTCTTTCTTTCTTTCTTTCTTTCTTTCTTTCTTTCTTTCTTTCTTTTCTTTTTTTTTTTTTGTGGTACTGGGGTTCCTGGAAGCCCTTATACCTTCGGGCTACACTCCCAGACCTATTTTATTTTTGGAAACAGGGTCTCTTATGCCAGTGCGGCTGGCTTTGAACCTGCGCAATCCTCCTGTCTCTGCCTCCCAAGCGCGGGGATTACAAGCGTGCACCACCATGCCAGGCAAAAATCTGTTTTCTTAGCTGAGTGTGGTGGTGCATACTTTAATCCCAGTACTTGAGAAACTGAGTAGGATCCCAGGTTCACAGCTACCTTCAGCAACCTAGTGAGGTTCTGTTTCAAAATAAAAAGTAAAATAAAATAAAATAAAGGGCTGGGGGTATAGCTCCGAAGTATAATTCATCTGGGCTGAATCCCCAGTACCACAAAAAAGAAAAGTAAATAAATTAAATAAATCTGTTTTCTTTTGTTTAGATAGCTCCCTAACTTCAGGCAAATGCCAAGACCAACTACATATTTGAGTTCCATCCATACAGGCTCAGTTATTCTATAATTGAGTAGAGTACTACTCAAAAATAAATTGAAGATATTATGGTCTCTACATTATTCATTATTCTTGTCTTTGTTACGATCTTTACATTTCTTAACAGAACTCAAATTTTACCAGGCATCAGAGGATTGAAGAAGGAAACAGTTCAAATAATACTAATGGCCATGCATGAACTTATTACTACCAATCTTACTAACTCATGTGGAGTTGGAGGAGGGCAAGGCAGGGTTGGATGTGGAGAGAAGTACACAAAGAGCTCTGTGCATTTGTTTATCACATGGAATTTTACTATAATACATGATTGCCACACACTAAAATATAATTTTAAAAGATAATTTAAAAAAAGCTAGAGGGCTTGTCAAATCAGACTGTGGCTCTCACCCCCTTCATTTCTGATTTATAAAGTCTGGGAGCCAACTGTAAATTTTTATTTCTAAGAGGTTCCCTAGTGATTCTGATGCTGCTGATCTGAAAATAAGCCTGGCCTGGTGGTGCATGTCTGTAATCCTAGTACTTTGGAGGCTGAGACTGGAGGATCATAGGTTTGAAGACAGCCTCAGCAGCTTAGTGAGGTGTTTAGCAACTTAGTAAGACTCTCAAAATAAAAAATAAAACAGGGCTGGAGGTATAGTTCTGAGATAGAATGTCCCCGGGTTCAATACTCCAATACCAAAAAAAGAAAATAGTCTGTTTTTATTGATAACATTCATTTATTTATTTTTTTGGAGTTACTGGGGATGGAACCCAGGGGCATTCCATCTTTGAGAGACACATCCAGCCCTATTTTTTATTCTTTATTTTGAAACAGGGTCTCACTGAGTTGCAAAGAGCCTCATTAAGTAGCTGAGGCTGTCCTCGAACCTCGAACCTCCTGTCTCAGCATCCCAAATGCTGGGATTACAATCGTGTGGCACCATGCCTGGCTGATAACATTTATTCTAATCATTTTTTTTTAAAGATAAGGGGATGGGTGTGCTTGTCATTCTCTTTAATATACATTTCTGAAAAAAGATGCTGATGGCATAAATAGCCCCCTTTACACAGAAATAGGATCATATGTCAGGTACATGAAATACAACATTGATTACTCTAATTCCTGTTTCCATGACTGTGATATGGCTAGGAAATAGTGGCACATATCATATAATCATTGGATTACATGCTCTTTTTTCAATAACACACATTAATAAATGAACAAGGAGTTTTTTAAATAAAACTCTCAGAAGGCAATATCAAGGGATTATCTGTAAAACATATGAAATTCAGCATCAAAAAAAAAAGTTAAAAGAATATTATAATCTGAAACCTTCCAGATCATACACTGCAAGCCTTTCTAACACAATCAGCGCTCTTTCGTCTCAGCATGGTTTGAGATGAGTTTTATGAAAAAGTCTAAGATCCCTGACCTATGATCTTTTGGGAATAGAGATGAAAACAAAATTTTGGTGAACCCATCTAACATTCAATTTAGCTACAGATTTTTTAATTTAATTTACATAAATATAGTTTTATTGCATTTACTTAGTGCCACATATTAAATTCTCATCATATCCCTTTGAATCAAATAGGGTTATATCTATATATAGATATAGATATAGATATAGATATATAGATATATATATCATCAGCTCAGAAAAAAATTGTTCAGTAGAAACATAAAAGTGTGATCACAGCTATTTTTTTATTATGTGGCTGATAAAAGTAATAGAGTTTAAATAACTCAAGGTTCATGGGTATGAGCAAGAACATGATGAACACTCGCCATTTCTTGAGTACCAAGATACAATAAAAACTGTGGACTTTGGAGGCCAATAGTCTTGGTTTAAATACAGGAACCATTTTTCCTGTACATGAAATTTTGGACAAGCTACTTAATATCTTTGAGCCTCATTTGATGTGCCTGTCAGGAAAATGATGTTAATGATAGTGTTGAGATTGATAGTAGTGAATAACATAAAGTTTGCAAAAGAAACATACTAGACTGCACAACTTTGTGAATATGCTGGAAACCACTAAAGTTTACATACAAAAAGGGTGAACTTTAATGGTATATAAATTAAATGCCAATAAAAAATAAATTCCATAACACAGTGCCTGTCAGAGAGTCATTCAACAAAATTTTTTGACCTTTTTTTTGCTGCTGCCATATAGTATAGTAATCTGGCAGTGGGAAATATGATCTAAAAACAGCTAGGTAGCATGAAATTCTCACTGGGGTTCTAATTCTGTAGTAGACTGATGGAAGTTTTAATTCTAGTTTTAATAACAAGCTTATGCATTTGTTAGGGTATCTATCTAGATTAAAATATAGAGTTGAACTCAATTATCTCTATTTTAACCTCAGGTAACACTAATACAGTAGCAAACAAATTAAAAAATAGCATAAAATTTACAAAGACCTAAAAAATGCAAAAGAGGAAATAAAAAAGAAATGTTATTTTTTTTTTTAGCTAGAAAGCTGGAATGCTTTGTGCAAAAGAATACCTGGGTTTGGAGATGCCAGGTAAGTATGGAAAGGCTCAGGGATAAGAGTAAAACTGAAAGTAGGGTAACTGATCTGAAAGTAGGATAACTGATCAAAAGACTCTTCCAAAAAGTTAGAACCTAGTGTCACATCCCTTCTCTGCCCACCCAAACAACCCCTTACTAACCTCAGTAGGAGAAAAGGTATAATCTCTGGAGAAATAAAACTAGAGAGATACTAACGTTGGAGGCAAAGGGCAAGGGTAAGAAGTAAGACTGAAATGAGGGAAAATAGGGAGAAATGTACAGAATTCTCCAGGGAAAGAACTCTAAATTCCATTCTTTTCTTGGTTTTCAGGAAGCTGGAATTCAGGTTGATGCCTGATCTCCTTCTTCTTACCAGTTATCATATAAAAAAAAATTCTGGAAATACTGTCCAATCTAAGATTAAAGTCAAGCACATGCAGCCATATCACCACATGAGCATCCTAGTTCAAAGCTTCCCAGGACCACTAAGTACAAGAACACCTTTACAGGGCTTCATTATGAAATACTGAAGTATTGCCAAGGAGCATCTGGTATTTGAGAAATTCTTATAATCTAAAAGAGATTTCTAAAATAAACTAACAGAGAGCCTATCTAATTATTGAGGATTAGTTGGTGTTATATAACAACTAGCCTCAAATTAACAGTGTGCTATAAAACAGTGACTTTTTTTTTCATTCCTGTTTCCTATTCACTATGGATTGCCGTGAACGCTTCACATGCTCCCTGATCTAGACCCACAAGGGCTGAAAGGAAAAAACTCTGGAGAGCCATGATATGCAGTTAAATTCTATGCCCTGGAAGTAATAGATGTCCCTTCTGCTCACTACTGGCATGAAGTGGTTACATAGCTACATTCAACAACAAAGACCCTAAAATCATCATATGTTCATTTTCTTAAAAAGCAAAAATAAAAATACTAGAAATAGTTTCTATAAAGAGAAAATAGTGCTAAATCAAGAAACAGAAGCAAATTTTTAAGAAAATTTATAACAAATATACCTAAATATGTTTAAAAATGCTATATTGCCAGGTGTGGTGATATATGCTATTTACTCAGGTACTCAGAAAACTGGGTAAAGGAGCATCACTTAAGCCCAGGAGTTTGGGACCAGCCTGAGCAATATAGCAAGACCCTGTCTCTAAGAAAAAAAAATAAAATATTGTTTTCATAGGATTAAAAGTAGCAACTGCAGGATACAGCACATGTCAGTAACTGAACAAAGTTCAACTACAGAGAAGGCAGCATTTTGACAAAAAAAAATATATAGCTCATGAACTAAAACAGAACCAGAAACCACAGAGGAAGGAATCCAGTACTCTGAACTAAGAGATCCACTGCAAAAAGCGCAAACATGTAACGGACCTCCTGTGGATGCAGCCTGGCTGCCAGTGCCATCGCGAGCTGAGGGCCCAAACTGCGAGTCATGGCTCTGGCCAACATCAGTGAGGCAGGCCCAAGAAAATCAGAAAAATAATCCAAGAGCTGCGCCCGGAAGGCCCTGAAGGTCCAGACCCCATGGCCCAGACCACGGGAGGGTGGGCGGGCATGGGCGGGGCACCCTGAGGCGTCTCCCACAACCGGAAGGCCCCAGAGGTCCAGGCAGCAAGGCCCCAACCCCGAGAGGGTGGGCAGGCACGGGTGGGGCTCCCTTAGGCGACCCCCCCACACCCGGAAGGCCCCGGAGGTCTGGGCCGCCGCATGGCCCCAAACCCAGGAGGGCGGAGGCTGGGGCAGGGCACCCTCAGGCGACCCCCCCACCCCCACCCAGAAGGCCCCCGGAGGTCTGGGCCCAAGGCGGGTGGGCGGGTGCAGGCGGGACACCTTTAGGAGACCCCCTTCCAACCTGGGAAGAAAAAAAAATTTTAATTGCTACCGAGTGCCTGATCCCACATCCTCCCCAAACCACACATACTCTCTTCTCTTATTTAAAAATAAAAAAGGGAAACGAAAAAAAGAAAAATATTTGAGAGGGGTTAAGATGGCCCTGGCGGCAGCTAGAATATTGGAGATGCAAACAAAACATATCCATCTGAACTGGAACTTTTGGAAAAATTCCCCATGAAGGAGGACTGTTGCTTCTCTACATCATTAAGAATCCTGGACATCACCTGTAAGGAGAGAGTCTAGTGGAGACATAGGAGGAAGGCGGTGGTGGCAGCAGTGGCCGAGATGGCGGTGGAGATTTGAATTTGGGAGAGGCAGACATCTGATCCAACCCACCCTGATCCTCTGAAGAAATTACCCCAAAGGTTGAATGCTACTGTCGCACATGCTTAGGAACACTGGACATTATGCGGTATGGGAAAAGAGCTTGGGAAAGATTTGAAATGGTGGAGGCAATCGCATTGGCAGCGGCAAGTACTCAGGGGAGGCAGAGATCTGACATAATATACCTGGAACTTTCTAAGAAATTACCTCAGAGGCAGAACACTACCACTACGCATCCTTGGGAACGTGGGACAACCTGCTGGGTGTAGAGGGTGCTCAGATTGAAGCCTGATGAGGGGTGAGGCCAGTGCCAGGGCCAGTGAGATGGAAATGGAGCCAGCTGTGAGGCAAGGCTGCTACTGAGGACTCCGAGGCTGGGATCAGAGCCTGCCGAGGGGTTAGGCCAGTCCCGAGGTCAGCGAGGTTGTAATCAGAGCCTGCTGTGAGGCAAGGCCGGTGCTGGGGCCTCCGAGGCCAGGACTGGAAACTGCCAAGGGGTTAGGCCAGTGCAGGGGTCAGCGAGACCGGAATCGGAGCCAGCCGTGAGGCAAGGCTGGTGTTGGGGTCTCTGAGGTTGGGATTGGAACCAGTTGATGTTTTAGGCCAGGGCCAGAGCCAGCAAGGCCAGGATCATAGATTGCCACGAGGTAAGGCCGGTGCTGAGGCTTCCGAGGCCGGGATCGGAGCCTGCTGAGGGGTTAGGCCAGTGCCGGTGCCATCGAGGCCTGGATAGGAGGCTGCCAAGGGGTTAGGCTGGTGCCGGGCCAGCAAGGCTGGGATTGAAGCCTCCCTTGAGGTATGGCTGGTGCTGGGGCCTCCGAGACTGGGATTACAGCCTGCCAAGGGTGAGGTCAGTGCCGGGGCCAACGAGGCCGAGACCGGAGCCCACCATGAGGCAAGGCCACTACTAAGGCCTCAGAGGCAGGGATAGGCGCCAGCCAAGGGGTTAGCCTGGTGCCGGGGCCAGCAAGGTCGGGATTGGAGCCTGCTGTGAGGCAAGACTGGTGCTGGGACCTATGAGGCCAGGATTGGACTCTGCCGAGGGGTAAGGCCAGTGCTGGGGCAAGCGAGGCCAGGATCGGAAACTGCTGTGAGGCAAAGATGGAGCTGGGACTTGCGAGACCAGGATAAGAGTCTGCCGAGGGGTTAGGCTGGTGTCAGGGTCAGCGAGGCTGGGATTGGAGCCTGTCATGAGGCTAGTCTGGGGCTGGGGCCTCTGAGGCCGAGAGAGGAGCCAGATGAGGGATTAGTTCAAGGGGGCCAGCGAGGACAGGATTGGGGCCTCCTATGAGGCAAGGCCAGTGCTGGAGCCAGCAAGGTTGGGATCAGAGCCCTCCGGGTGGCCAGGCCACAACTGGGGCTGTCAAGAGTGGGATCAGAACTTGCAATGCAGTGTGCACAGAGAAATTGCACAGAAAATAAAATCCAGATACTTCCCCTAATTAGCAAGAACTAGGAGGAAAGGGGTAACAAGAGGAGGTTGAATAGTAGAAAGGGCCCTATTGAGAAGCAATTAAGGTGACCAATCAGAGGGGAGGGGATGAGGGAGGATGGAATCTCTTTAAAACTCATGAGGTGCATAAACAATTATATCAAAGATAATCACCAATTAAGCATGGGATCGAGGGAGGGGGAGGGAATGGGATGGGGATTGGATGAGGGCTTATTGAATGATATGTGCTTGTATATCCTCTCAAGTCTTGTATTCCAAAGTGATGTATGATTACAAAAAAATAATAAATCAATAGATAATAATAATAATAATAATAATAATAATAATAATAATTCAAGAGCTTAAAAGTGGCCACAGAGCTCCAACATCTTAATTGTTTAGTGGCACCCAAGTCAAAAGCCATGTGCTCACCAGGGCCACCAGCTGCAGCAGCACAGTGAGGCCTCCAGAGACCTGGACCAGATCCAGGTAACCATGTGTACCCATAGAAGCTGCAGGACCCAGTGGCACAGGCAGCCCTTCAGAGACCCAGAGCAGGGCATCCAGGTACTGTGTCCGCCCACAGAAGCCACAGGACTCAGTGGGCTAGCCCAGTAAGAACCTCCAGAGACACAAGAAAGGTGTTCAAAATGCAGTACCTATACAGGGTCACAGAGGGTCACTTCAAGACTACATTGGACACCCTCTGCCTCTGAGGTTAGGGAAACACAGGCTAGTGAGGGTAGGGAAGCACAGGCCTGAGCCTGGGGTGGAGAGTGCAGAGGCTAGAGAATGACAGGATGAAAATAGACAGAATGCTGAACTTACACAGAACTCATTAACAGTGACACCCAGTACCCACATACCTAAACACAAAGCTGCCAGAGGTGAGAGAGGAGTGCAAACACTCAGAGAGTGGGTTCAAAAGCTGACAAAGCAAATAAGAGATGTTAGAATGTACTCCAGAAGCTACCACAGTGATCAGACATGCAGGTATTTTATGAGCCCAGCTCCATATTAGTAAATTGGTAGGACTGTTTTATAATTATTATTATTAGTAGTAGTAGTAGTAGTAGTAGTAGTAGTAGTAGTAGTGGTGGTGGTGGTACTGGGATTTCTGGAAACCATTCTACCTCTGGGCTACACTCCCAGACCTATTTTATATTTTTATTTGGGAACAGGGTCTCTTAAGCCAGCGAGGCTGGCTTCGAACCAACGCGATCCTCCTGTCTCTGCCTCTCAAGCACAGGGATTACAAGTGTGTATCTACCACGCCCAGTGGGACTGGTTTTTTTTTTGTTGTTGTTCTTTTTTGTTTGTTTGTTTGTTTGTTTGTTTTTGCTTTGTTTTCTCACACTATTGCTAGTTCTTTATATTTCATTTTATTTTTGTCCTCTATTTTTTCTCTTTCTTATTCCTTTTTTCTCTCTTTTGGTTATTTTTGCTTGTTTCTTTGTCTTTGATGTATAATTGTTAGCTTTTGTTTCTTGTTTTGTTACTTTATTCGTTTTTATTTGCTCCTTCCCCCATTCTTTTTACAAACTTCCTCACTCTAGCCTATCTACTGTCTTCTCTCAAAACTTTTTTCCCTTACTGTATCTCCTTGCTTAAGATTCAAGGTATTTTATATCTCCATACTTAAATACTCTACTAACTACAAGAGTCCTACTATCTAATCTTCTCTCATTCTCAACCAGATACTACCTTATTATACTTAAATTCTTACTCAACCTAATCATATCCTCTACTTACCTGACTCCTGTACCGATCACTCAAGCTCTTCCCTGGTTACCCAACTCTTGCCATTGGAAAAAGCACTGCTTACATGCTGACACCTCAAAATTCCTACTACTAAGACTGAAAAAGACATAATACCCACAAAAGACACCAAGACATCAGAAAAACAAACCTGAGAACTTGAAAATATAAGAACTAGGAATAGAAATCACAAATACTAACCTACAAGAAATGCAAGAAGGAGAATTCTGAATCCTTATCTATAATATGATGAAAGGCCTCAAAGCAAGTATACAGAAATGAAAGAGGAAATAGAGTCACTAAGAAAGAATTAGAGGTCTGGAATGAAATGAAATGGTCAATAAATGAAATGAGGACAGAAATAGAAAGAAATTCTGAAAGATTAGATGAAATGAAAAATAGAATATCATTGTTAGAAGGCAGCTCTTTCAAAACTGAAAGCACAGTCAACAGCATAAAGAAGACATTAATGCAACAAAATCTAAACATCCAACAACTATGGGACAATATAAAAAATCCTAACTTACAGATAAAAGGCATTGAAGAAGAGATAGAGGTACTGACCAAGAATATTCATAAACTCTTCAGAGAAATAATTTCAGAGAATTATCCAAATATGGAAAGAGACTTGGATTTAAATGTTCAGGAGACATACAAAACACCATTAAGACAAGATAAAAGAAGGACCTCCCCATATCACGTAATAATCAAAATGACCAACATAGAGGCCAATGAAAGAATCTTAAAAGCAGTGAGAACAAAAGAACAGGTAACTTTTAGGGGCAAAATAATCAAAATCATACCATACTATAAAACCCAACTCATGAATGCCAGGAAAGACTGGTATGATGTGATCCAGACCCTAAAAGAAAACAACTTCCAACCAAAACTGCTATATCCAGTAAAATTATTATTCAAAATTGATGGAGAAAAAAAAAGTGTTTCAAGATAAGCAGAATCTCATGGAACCTTCTCCAAAATAGATCACATCTTGGGCCACAAAGCAAACAACAGCAAATTCAAAAGATATAATATAATTCTCTGCATCTTTTCAGACCATAACACAATGAAAGTAGAAATCAACAAGAAACTCAAAAGAAACTATTTAAATACATGGATATTGAATGATACACTATTGAATGATAAATGAATAAGATCAGAAGTAAGGGGAATTAAAAAAAAACTTATGGAATTAAATAAAAATTGAAAAACAATTAACCAAAGTCTATGGGACACTTTAAAGGCAGTGTAAAAAGAAAAGTATAGCATTGAGTGAACATATAAGAAGAACAGAGAGTTGCCAAGTAAACAACCTACTGACCAATCTCAAGGACCTAGAAAGACTGCAACAGTGTAATCCTAAAGTCAGCAGAAGGCAGAAAATTATTAAAATAAGAGCAGAAATAATGAAATAGAGAACAAAAAAACAATTCCAAAAATCAACAAATGAGAAAGCTGGTTCTTTGAAAAGATTAATAAGATTGAAAAACCTTTGGCCAGCCTATCCAAAAGAAAGAAAGAATCAAGAATCAACTCAAATTATTAAAATCAGAAATAAAAAAGACATCATCAGAGACAGTGGGAGAATTCAAAGGATTATCCAAAACTATTTTGAAAATTTATACTCCAATAGACTGGAAAACATGGAAGAAATCGATAGATTTCTAAGCACATATAACCTACTTAAATTGAACCAAGAGGACATAACAAGTTTAAACCAACCAATAGCAAGAAAAAAATAGAAACAGCAATATAAGTTCTGCCATCAAAGAAAATCCCAGGCCCTGATGTGTTTCAAGCTGAATTCTACAAAAGCTTCAGTGGAAAACTAATCCCAATATTTGAAAACTTATTTTGGGAAATTGAAAGAGATACAATTCTCCTAAATTTCTTCTATGTGGCCAGAATCACACTAATCCTCAAACCAAATAAAGATACTTCAAGAAAAGAAAATTACAGAACAATATACTTAATAAATATAGGTGCAAATATTCTAAGCAAGGCTGGTTCAACATATGTAAATCAATACATGTTATTCATCACATAAAGAACTGAGAACAAAAACCACATAATAATATTAATAGATGCTGAAAAGGCATTTGACAAAATCCAACACCCATTCATTTTAAAAACACCACAGGAAGTTGGAACAGAAGGAACATATTTCACCATCATTAAGGCACTATACAATAAACCCAAATCCAACATCATATTAAATGGGAAAAACTGCAAGAATTTCTTCTAAAATCAGAAACAAGACAAGGATGCCTAATATCATCACTACTTTTCAATACAGTTCTTGAGACTCTTGCCACAACAATAAGACAAGAGAAGGAAATCAAAGAAATTCAAATAAGAAGAAAGGAATCAAAATTATCTTTATTTACAGATGACATGATCCCTTATCTAGTAGACCCAAAAACCTCAACCAAAAGACTATGAGAACTGATTAACCAATTCATCAAAGTTGCAGGATACAAAATCAATCTAAAGAAATCAGTTGTTTTTCTTTATGCCAACAATGAATCCACAATGAAAGAAATAAAGAAAACAATTTCATTCACTATAACATAAAAACCAACAAAATACCTAGGAATAAACTTAACCAAAGATGTAAAAGACCCTTACAATGAAAACTATAAAACATTAAAGAAAGAAATTGAAGACCTTGGAAGATGGAAAGATCTCCCTTGCCCATCAATAGGCAGAATAAATGTCATCAAAATGGCCATTCTGTCAAAAGTAATCTATAGATTCAATGCAATTTCTATAAAATTACCAATGACATTCTTCATAGACCTAGAAAAATCAGTCATATATTTTATATGGAGAAAGAGAAGAGCCAGAATAGCTAAAGCAATCCTTAGCAATAAGGAAGTATCACAATCCCAGACTTCAAATTATACTATAGAGCAATAGTAGTAAAAACAGCATGGTATTGGCACAATAGCAGGTGCACAGACCATTGGAACAGAATAGAAGATACAGAAACAAACCCACACATCTATAGTCAATTGACCTTTGACAAAGGAAAAATCTTATACACTGAAGAAAAGACAGCCTTTTCAACAAATAGTGCTGGGAGAACTGACTCCATTTGTGGAAAGAAGGAACTAAATCCTTACCTCTCACCATGCACAGAAATCAACTCGAGATGGATCAAAGACTTAGAAATTAGACCAGAGACTGTGAAGTTATTAGAGGATGGCATAGGCTCAACACTACAACATATAGCAACAGGCAGTAACTTTTCCAACAAGACCTCCAAAGATCAGGAAATTAAAGCAAGAATTAACAAGTGGGATGGCATCAAACTAAATTATGTTATAAGATTTGAAAATTCAATAGAATAAAAATTTAAGTGATTGAACAGAAATCTGTTAAAATATCTATATAAATTTCAACAGGAAGGAAAAGAGGAGAGCATCTGTTAAAAACATAAAGCACTTCAATGCTGGTCATGGTGGCACACACCTGTAATTCCAGTATTTGTTAAGCTGAAACAGGAGGATCTCAGGTTAAAGGCCAGTGCACAATAACTTAACAAAATATTCTGTTTCAAATAAAAAATTAAGTAGGGCTTGGATCTAGCTCAGAGTTAGACTTTCCTCAGGTTCAATCCCCAGAACCACAAAATAAATAAATAAAGCTAATCAGTAATCTCAGCATTTTATTAATAAAATCTTCTGAAAGAGATAACCAAGAAAAACAAGGAAGATATCAAATAAGGAATTTAATAAATTTCCTATGGCTGGGTGTGGTGGCACACGCTTGTTATCCCCACACTTGGGAGGTATAGACTGGAGGATTGCGCTGGTTTGAAGCCAGCCTTGCTGGCTTAAGAGACCCTGTTTCCAACTAAAATTATAAAAATAGGTCTGGAAGTGTAGTCCAGAGGTAGAAGGGTTTTCAGGAACCCCAGTACCACCAAATAAGTAAATAAACAAATATATAAATAAATAGATTTCCTAGTGTGTCATTTTCAAGATTGGTTATGCCAACCATGTGAAAGAACAATAAAGCCCTACATCAAGGAACTGTGTCTACACAGTATAAGTCCTACCTACCTAAGTTCACTCCTGTATTACGGGCATTGCTGAGAAATTGCTCAATCAGGAATAATAAATCAGGCACTGAGTCCGTTTGTGACTGAGATCCTCAGAAAGATGGGCAAGTGCTTCAGTTGTAGTTCTGCAGCCACTTATCTGCAGTGATATTTTCCCTTTTTATGAAATAAACTCCTTTAAGTTCCTGTTCACGGCGCTAGAAGTGGAGATTCCTCTCCGGGAAAAAAAAATCTGAAATAATTGACATGGACAACTGCCTTCTGTGAAATCGACAATGTTTTAATTTCCATCACCAGTATTTATACCCTATACCCCATGTAAGCACCAAAGGACAATAGTGAGGCATTAAGTGTAAACAAGATAAACAGGATAAAAGAAGATCCATGGTGTCACAGTTTAAGAGTCGTCTGGGACTAGGTGATTAAAGTCAGCCCTCTTGGCCTTTGTCATTGGAATCAGGTTTCTGGCCTCACAGGTGAGCCCTAGGGGGCAAGGTCTGGAGTTCAGAAAGGCATCCAGGACAGGCAGGCATCCGTAAAGGCGGGGGTCACACCCAAAATCCGTTTTGGGGAAATTCAGTCTTCTAGAATCTCCTTTGATCCTTCCAGAGTCTTTTTGTCTTTAGGGCTTAGTCCAGGCCCTCCTTTATCAAGATCCATAGGCTACATTGCAGATTTGTCCTCTTCTGTCTGCTCCGCCATCCCCTATAAGGCAATACTTATATTACAGTTAATAGACAGGGCAAAAACATAACACAGGTGACTGGATTTCTACAATTGTTCTTTAATGCATGATCTTGAAGAAGACTTTTGAGATTTTTACTGTCCTGCTGCTGAGTCACAAACAGTAGGCTTTTGTTAAGGTAAGAGCTTATCAGCATCTCTTAAGGGGAAAACAAATGGCCCAGATTTCAGAGACAGTTTTACATCTCTTTGGGAAATGGGGCGAGATGTAGGTTTGCAGCTTTCCCTGCTGGCAGAGAGGTGCTGAGAGCTAATCTTTAGATCAAAGGACCTGCCTGTGGAAAAAATCAAAAGGAATTTTGCAGCCCCTGAATTCTGGCTGCCCTTTATTACAGCTAGAACAATATAGAGAAATTCTGAGGGTTCAGACATTTTACTAGAAAATTTATCTTTCATGGACTTAACTTCTTCCACAGTCCTAATTCTTGGGATCCTGTTTTACATCATTGGAGCTTCTTATTAGTGTAGAAATCTAAGAGCCGGGAGTATTTTTGCCAGAGATGATGTCTTCTTCCTTAGGGCGTGGCCTCCGTGGGCTTGCCGAATGCAAGCATTTGTCACGCTTGCACTTTGCTGAGGGGGGATGGTGGCAGGGCATAAAACATAGAAACTGTACTTCCTGAGCTTCCTTCCTTGGACTTCAATTATTTATTTATTTATTTATTTATTTATTTATTTATTTATTACCAATGGGAAGCATTCACAAGAGATTTAAAAGTAGAAAAGAAGGTAATACCATTACACATGGAAAACAGCTGTAGAGATTCATGAGTGCTGATTGATAAACCATCAATTTCCCCCAGCTTTGGATACTTCTCTAGAATCTTCTAGTGTGGTGCTACAAGAAGATGAGATCAAGTGCTGCAATGGAGCTCAAAGTAGAGCACTTGCCTAGCATGTGGTGGGGGACCCTGAGTTCCATCCCTAGCACAAAAAGAAAGAGAAAGAAAGAAAGAAAGAAAGAAAGAAAGAAAGAAAGAAAGAAAGAAAGAAAGAGAGAGAAAGAGAGAAAGAGAGAGAGAAAAAGAAAGGCAAGCCTAAAAAGCTGAGATAAACACCTGTTTCCTTCCAGGGGATCTGCATAAACTATATTAAACTCTTCCTATATTAAACTCTATATTAAAACTATATTATAACTATATCATAAATTACTATATGATTATATCACTCTATTATATGATATGATATATGATATATGATTATAGTGATATATGATTATATCACTATATTAAAACTCTTCCTATTTTAAATATCTATAAATATCTAGAAAACACAGAATAACTTATTCCATATTTTGTAACAAACCAAATGATAAAGAAAAATCTAAAAGTTTATGGAGCTGGGACAAGAGGAAAGTACTCAAACCCTTGGTATTAGAATAACCTCAGGGGCCTAGTCTTGCATTCTAGAAGTAAATGGAATAGTGCCTTCAAAATACCCAGGAAATATCATTTCCAACCTAAAATTTGTCATTCTTAGGTGATACTCATAGGTACAATCACTTATAACCTAGACACAGGATTAATTAAATGTCAAAATAAAGACATTGAACAAATGAAAGTTCCCAAATAGTTACAACAAAATGGGCTTTTTCTTGAACAACTGAAGGTAGTGTTCCATTGAACCTACAAGGAACATTGTGATAAAGAAAGACTAGGGTTCAGGGAGTCAAGTGCAAGAAAGGGGGAAGTGCCTGGGATGATAGAAAAGTATTAGGATAACTTAGGAGTCATAGGGCTAGACTTGAGAACCCACTTTGGAGAAAAGATACTCCAGGAAGGATGCTTTCAAAAGGGTATTACCTGATGTGTTTAGTCATGTTGATTAAATACACAAAATATCCAATGATCTCATAAACAAAAGCAGAATCAACACCAAGGCAGAAAAGTACTTACATAATAAATTAAATAAATGGTACTCTGGCTGGGTGTGGTGGTGCATGCTTTTAATTCCAGCATTCGGCAGGCAGAGACTAGAGGATCCCAGTTCCTAGACAGCCTCAGCTACTTAGCGAGGTCCTTTGAAACTCAGTGAGAGTTTCAAAAATAAAAAGAATACAATAAAATAAAAGACTAAAAAATAAGGCTTGGGATGTAGCTCAGCTGTATAATGCCCCTGGGTTCCATCCCTGGTACCACAAAATAAAATACAATAAAATATAAAATAAAATAAATGGTAGTCTACTATGTGGCCCAAATTTGAGAAATTAATTAATTTATTTATGTATTCATTTAAGAAGTATGTAATTAGCACCTACTATGTGCCAAGCATTATTTTAGGTACTAGGAATAGAAGTGTGAACAAAGCAGATACTGTTATTACCCTCATGGAGCTTACTAGAATGTGTAGATATACACAATAAATAAATATCATGTAGGCAAAAGAAATATGAAGCAAGCTAAGGGACAAAGGCATATCATGGGGAAGGAGACATATTTTATATAAGAGGTACATTTGCACTGAGATTTGAAGACTGTGAGAGATTGAGGTATGGGATGTCTGAAGAATCTTCCAGGAAAGGAAGTTGATGTACAGGTCTTGAAGGTGAATCACAGTTGGCATTTCCAAGAAACTGACCAGTGTGGCCAAAACTTGGTGAGTGATAGAAAATGATGTGAGATTAGAGAGGTGGGATGAGGGCATCTTAGTGCTGTTGTTTTGAATGGATGGAGAAGCTACTGGAGTGTTGAGCAGGACTTCCATGACCTCATGTATGTCTTAAAGTTTTCTCTGACTAATCTGTTGAAAATTCTGTGAGTAAACAAGGACAGACACAGTCATCTATTGCAAAAACTATAGAAATAGCAACAGAAACACATCATTTGGAAACAGGAACATAGACACTATAGAAAAGTGAATTCTGGAAGAATCAGAAAGGTTTGCCTTTGGGAAATGGAAAATGGAGTTGAAGCAGGCTAATGAGAAAATGGAGGAAGAAAATAGTTTTTTTCCATAAAGAGTTTTGTACTATTTGTGTATATATGACTTTGACAAAAATATAAATAATTTTTAAAATGGACTCAAATTTAAAAAAAGTTTAATATTCACAATGTAAAGTGCCATATATAATAGTCACAGACAGCAATGGATAATTATACATAATGCAAGCTTTGCTTTATAGCTTTGCTTTGCTCTGTATTTATTAGAATTTAGAGACCCCCAAATTAGAGAGAAGTTTATATTTTTCCATGTAACATTCTTGACACAAATAGTTCAAAGCTGGTATGGAAGACCAGAGTTTTAGGAATCTAAGATCCTTCCAACTTGTCCTGCCATCTATACACAACATAGTACCAAAGTCATTTTTAACTTACTGGAATTTTTTTTCTTGTATTTGGTTAACAGTTTCTATAAGATTCTTCAGAGAGAAGAAGCAGCACCATGGCAGAATGAGCCTATGATTCACAGCCAAACAATACTAAGCTTGAACCCCAGTTTTACCAGTAAAGAAAATTTGTCCGTTAAAACTCTTGTACTTTCATTTCCCCAATCTGTAAGACAATATAGTGCTATGTAGTAGAGTTGTTGTGAGGATTGAGTGAAATAATATGTAAATCTAAACAATGGCTGCCACCAAGAAACAGCTCAACAAATTGGAGAGATACCGTCATTAGTTGAAGTGAGGCCCTCAAATAGCAGAAATACAAGTCAGTTCATGTCACTGTTATGGCTCTCCTCACATGTAAAATCAGATCCAATTTTCTTATCACAGCCTGTAAGTTCCCACATGATCTGCTTCTTCACTCTACTGAGGCAAACCTCTATGTTAGGGCCTCAGTTCTTGCTGTTCCTGTTCCCCCTGACAAGATAGAGATGTGTCTAGATTCCTTGATATAGCTATGAGCCACTATCTCACTTTAGGCTTAGACTTTTGCAAAAACATCAACTTCTCCTCAAAAAGACATATCTTAGCCATATAGCTAAAATGATAACCACTATCACATTGTCCCCTGATTCTAATTACTATTTCATATATAGTATTTGTTAACCTATCACAACATACATTATCTGTATCTCTCAAGAGGGGTTTAGCTCTTTGAGGGAAAGAACTTTGTAATGCTCCAATATCTGAAAATATGCCTGGTATATAGCAGGCTTCAATCATTGTATGTTGCAGATGCAGTACTCAGCATCATAAAAAACCTGTATAGACAGCACCCATTCACAATCTGGATAATTGTAGACAAAACTAATTTTAACAGAAAAGAGAAGCAGATGAAGCAGGAGTGAGGAATGACGAGAGAGAGGGTCTGAGGTCTGGGTTTGAGCCCAGCACAGGAAAGCTTGCCCAGGACGAACCCATCCTTGAATGAGGACTATTAGCCTAGAGGCAGTAAACCCTTCTTTGTTGTGTTTGAGTGTCATTCCTTGTTTTCTTGGGAATAATTTCTACCATCCCAAGCTGAGCTTTGAACACCTACTCTCACCACTTCCAGCGGTGAAATATCATTTCCTTTGAGCCAAGATGTTCTGGTCTAACTATCTCTATATAACAAATAAATCATGTGGTGGATTAAATGTTTTTTGTTTTGTACTAAGTACGTTCTGCTTAATACTGTAGAAGTTATAAGGGAGATATGCAATGTTAAATTTTAAAAAAGACTTTTAGAACAAGAACAGCTTTAGTATTTACATATCTGATTAAAAGTGAGTGGTAATTTAGTAGACCCTGTTTGTTTCAAAATTAAAAAATTTAAAAAAGCTGCTGGGGTATAGCTCAGAGGTAGAATGTTCCTGGGCTCAATCCCCAATACTAACACACACAAAAAAGCAACAACAAAATAAAACCTAATTAGACATGAGTATTTGATATAAATAAATTAAACAATCTATTTTATCTTTACCACATATTGTCAATGTAACACAGTGAATTGAGACTGAGACTGCTGTGACTAATTTTAAAATTATTCAAAAGAACAAAAGGATAGAACACAAGGTGAAAAATTCAGAGCCAAAACAAATGAATGGTTCTAACTATTTCCTAATGCAAACAATTTCCTTCCTGATAAACATAATTTCAAAAGGAAGAATTGAAATTGGTTGTCTTTTGACCAACTGAACTTCCAGCTTTTAAGTTCAAATATTATACTTAACACAATTAGTGCTTTACCTAGAGAGATACTTATGAAATAAGGTTTGCTTGACAGAACAGATATTGTCATCTGTAATAATAGTTTTCTAGATGATATAAGCTCATTTGAGTGGAAAAATATCTACATTTGCTAATATGGCTTACATATCCCCTATATTATGATCTATTTGTGCTTTATTTTTTCATTTGTCTGGTAGCATTTACATTTAAAGAAATCCAAATACGTGCAGGGCATAATTGTATACATCTATAATCCTAGAGACTCAGGAGGCTAAGGCAGAAAAATGGCAAATTTGAAGTCAGCCTAGGCAACTTAATGAGTCTCAAAATAAAAAAGAATAAAAAGGGCTACAGGGATGTTGCACTGTGGTAGAGCACTCCTGAGTTTAATCCCCTTGATGCAGTAAAAGATACTACTGTGTTATTAACTGATGAACACACTCTATTCCTCTGATTCCTAATATAGCATCAGCTCAAAATAATTTAAAAGCCTATTTCACATGACAGTCTCACTCTCCTCTGCTACCTTTTCTACCCAGGCACACTGCATGGCCAGCTTCACTCAACAACACCATAAACCACCCCTTTGGTCTTTAATGTTTGGTATCAAATGACCCAAATACATGAGCAGTTCCTAGTCTCTCTCTGTGAGAACCTAAGAACTGATATGAAGTAGGGTCTGACGTGGAGTAATGGACTGTGTACTTCTATCGTCATAAACAAACTATGAAGCAGAAGAGTTTCTAGGTTGTAATAGTTTTTCCATTTCCTGATGTGTCTATTAGAAGCATTAAGCACCTCTGAGATCATGTTCAGATCTCCTCAGTAATTTCTGGAAACCATTTGTTTGTACTGTCAGCCAAATCACTACAGATTAGATCATTACTTAATAAGAAATTGGTTAAATGTAGTGAGTGGTCTACATTCAAATGACTCCTTGTAATCATAAATTGCTACAGCAGTTCTCCCAAAGATGCGTACCTCTCTAGGCAGACTGATTGTATTGGCCCTGAGCTCAGCCAGGTGGCTTGAGTGGTCAATAGGATTAGCATATATGACACAGGCAGAGGCTTGAAAAGAGCTATGTCTTATCTATTCTTTTTTTCTCTGAAACCATAAGTCTGAAGAATCCAAGCTAGACTACTAAAAGATGAGCTACATAGAGCAGAGGTAAAATATCCCAGCTGAGAATCTCTGGACCATGTGCTCTCAGCCTCCCTGCCAGCTGACTGCAGCTGTAATCAGGGACCCTTGGCAAGTCCTTGGCTGCCCCTTTAAAAAAGTAGAAGCTTTTTTTGAAATCAGTTAATGATGCTTTGGTGTGAGTGTAGAATGCTCTAATTTCCAAATAAATAGCAACATTAACAGTGAAATCAATAATAACTACCATTCATTAAGAAGGCAGCACCACATGGTTTTAAGATCACAGATGATAGTTAAACTGCCTGGCTTTTGTCACTATCATGCTGGACAAAGCTCTGAACTTTTCTGTGCCTCAACTTTCTAATTTGTAAAATGGAAGAATAGTAGTACCTTCTTCATAGAATTATCATGAGGATTTGCTGAGTATAGAATTTTGTAGGTCATATCAGAAACACTTAGTAAGTGTCAATTATTCCTGTTGAATGTTAGATTTTGGATACTACAGAAAGTTCTTTATCACTGTTTATATAACCTATAGAGTGAGTATATTATGCTTTATAAGTAGGTAATGTTAATTCAAAGTACCCACATTATTGGTCAACATCACACAAATAGAAAGAGATGGAGCTAGTAGGACCAGTACTCCAGTCCAGATCTTTGTGGTACAGAATGCAGAGTCCAAGCTCCGAGCAGTCGTGCTCTCCTATAGTGCTAGGTGAGGCACTGATGATGGCACAGAGAGCAATTGCTGGGTTCCCTATATGGTAAGTAAGAACTAAAATAACTGTCTGCTATCACATTCCCCAAAAGACCTTTGGGTGGGGATCACAGGATAATGCCATATGGTTTCAGTTGATTTATTCATGGGGGAAAACTGGCCCTTTATTCTATGCTTACTTACTGGCTACAAAATTCTCTGAAACTTCTCCATATCTAAAAGTGTCATGACAGATCCACTACATATGATTTATTACACTCTAAATAAAGGTATCTATTACACTGGATAGATTTTTTCTTATGGATTGAAACACAAGATTTTTTTCTCAACATTGAAACATATCAAAAGGTAGGATGGATCCATGTAAGCACAACACAGTCAGCTTCTTCCCTGCAGACACCAAGCTTTAAGACAAGCTCTAAAGAAGCATGCTGTAAAATTAGAGACTATACAAAGGTATTTACCCTATAGGAATTGGTATTAGAAAGAAATCAGATGGTGCTTAACTATCTGGTAGTCTGCACATCTAGGAAGCAGACAGGTTGCTTTCACTCAAGAGAAACCATCTCTGGATTAAATATATTTACAATAATATTCATACCTAATATCTGCTTTAGAGCTACCACCTGCATACAAGCTGTGAATCCCGGTTCTTCACCTGGAAGTGATTGCTGCAGGTGAAGCACTGGGAAGTGGGAAAAGGCTATTTTATCACAGACTTTAGGCTGTTACCCAGTTCACACCTTCTCTGGGAGCTTCCCCCATCCCAAGCTCTGGTAGGCATGGTGATACCATGTGACTCATTTTCTGGAAGTAGTATTTTGGTTCAGGGATGGAAACCTAATCAAACTGATTCACTAAAAGTCACACTGTGGGCATTGGTCTACTAGATCTTATCTATTTTTTTTTTATTGGTGCATTGTATTCATACATCATAATGGGAGAAAAAAAAACTTGTGTAGACATATATGCACACATCGCCCAGTTAACCCCTACCCCATCCCCATCCTTTTCCCTCCCCCAAACTATGGAACCAGCCAAGATGTCCATCAACAGATGAAAGGATTACAAAACTGTGGGATATGTACACAATGGAATTTTACTCAGCCATAAAAAAAACACAATTACATCATTTTCAGTGAAATGGATGGACCTGGAGGACATTATACTAGATCTTTGACATGACATATTAGGAGCTATGAGCTGGCAAGATTTGGAATGTGGGCATGAAAATGAAGAGAGGCAGAAGATGGAAGCAGTTGCTGAAGGTAAGAGATCAGAAACAGAAAGCAAGATATTTCTCAAAAATATTTTTCAGCTTTATTCCTACTCCTGTACCAAACAGGAGAAACACAAGATAGTGTCCACGGTAAGATTCAGAGAAAGTATAAAAACCAGTCATTAAATTCATTGATTATGCTCCATAACTTCCGTATACACTAAATATATCTTTTGGTAAATATCAAATATTTATCAGTGTTTTTTAATTCTCCATATACTAATAGCTGGTCACTTTTGCTTTTGTAAATGTGACCTGCTATTTAAAATGAGATTTTTAAGATATGAACTGTGCAGTATATATATGAGCTTTGGAAACTGAATCTTATTTTATATGCACAGGAAAGACTTTATTGAATGAATCCAGGCATACAAAATTTAGCCCAATTACCACCATTCAGTATTGTTAAGACATCTAAGCAAGTCATGTAATTTTCATCAGTATCCTTTTATTCATATTCAAGATTATACAATGACAGTAGGAAATACCCATTTCTACAGTGAACTAATTAGAGAGAAAATTTTGCTTTGAATTCATCAACTGGGAATCTTTTTTTGGATTAATTATTGATGAATTGTTCATCAGGTGTGCATAACACTACAGTGACAGGATTAGTCTTGATTAAATTCAAAAGTGATTTATTTACAGTAGCTATAAATTATGGATTATATTACAAATAAGACTTTAGGGTAGTTTTTTTTGGAAGGATAGGCTTTCTTAACTATGCTTTGCAACACCAATCAGTAGTAAGATTAGTGATATTATTTGTTCCTCATTAATTCATTCAAAATGTTACATAGATTTTGCTAGGTATCTAAGAAAATAAAATGGGAAAATAAAGCCCCATCTCTTGAAAAAATGCTGAGGAGGGTAGGAGATAATTATAACTCAGTCAAGGAATCTATTTTAATTATTAATATGATTTTGCACTTAAATGTAGATACAGTGAAATTTGAATTCTCAAATATATATATACATATATATGTATATATATTTAGATGTTTGTATCCAAATATATTTCATTACTCAATAGCTACTAGTTATCACTATTTTAATATAACTGCAACAAACAAGATTTCTTATTTTTTCATTCTTTCCTCTTCTCCTTCTATTTGTTTCTCCTCCTCCTTTTTTGCCTCCTTCTCCTCCTCCTCCTCCTTTTTCTTCTCCTTTTTAATTTCTCTAATTTTGCTTCCCTCATAAGTTTAGAGAATAGATAGGAAATATGAAGGTATTTGCAGGGGGAAAAAGGTGCCACGTTCTACTTCAGATTCTAATTTGCTAGAGAAAATTGTTGGAGCCCTAAGGACTAAATAAACACCAGGGATGGAATGGACTCATGTCCAAAATGAGTTTCAACACTCAGCCACCAGCTCCCACTAGGGAACTTTTGGGAATCGAAACTAACCTTATCTTCTCTGGAAATCCAAAGGTTTAGATTCAAAGAAATTCAAAGGTTTTCTGTGTTGTACAGAGTAGTTGGGCTGGGTGTGGTGGCATGTGCCTGTAACCCAGTACCTTGGGGGGCTGAGATAGGAGGATTGCAGGTTCAAGTTCAGCTCAGTAACTTAGAGAGAGACTCTGATTTAAAATATAAATAAATAAATATAAAGGTTGGAGGTTAGCTCAGAGGAATGCCCTTAGGTTCATTCTCCAATGCCAAAAAAAAAAAAAAAGAAAAAGGAGAAGAAAGGAAAATTGATACTGTATAAATATATAGACTTACGTAATGCCATGAAATAGGAATCATCAAAAATCTGGAAATGATGAAATAAAAACAAACTATTTCAAGTGTCTATGGAATCAAATATAATACTAAAGTCTGCTACAATATATATTGTATTTACATAAAATTGCATCACATATTTACCTTAAGCCATTAAAGGGTCTGTCAAGGAATGGCAAATTTGTTCTTGTATTATTTATTTTCCTTCTCTTTCTCATTAAGTATTGGAGTTACTCTATGTAACATTTTGAATGAATTAATGAGGAACAAATAACTATCATATTTGAGAAAAACTTGCAACATATACAACCTATTATGGTGTTTTGTATTTTTTTTATTGGTGCACTGTAGTCATACATCTTAATGGAGTATGAGATGATGGAAGCATACATGCACACATCATTCAATTAGCTCTTACCTAGTTCCCACCCCATTCCCTCCTCCACCTTCCTTCTCATGTTCGACTTAGTGATTAAATTGATATGTTAACCATATGACCATGGTTGGGTGAGGTTTGGTGAGGCCAGATGCAGATTAAGAAAGAGAAGTCTGATATTCTTCAGATTTTTTATGCTCATAATTTCTTGGGAAGCAAGAATTAAGCAGGCACAAGTTCTTGGGGAAGAACCACTTAAGGGCCACTTAAGGGAAGCCCCAGGGTTGGGCAAGAGGCAGAGGCAGTGAGTAGGGAAAACTGGGCAGTCCCTTTATCATGGTTTCTGTGGGAAGAAACAGGCAAGGCAGAGTGAACAGGGTCACGATTGTCTGGTTGGGAAAATTTCAGCAGGTTCTAGGGTACAGGGGCTGTCCCTGTCCCTGGGGTGATTATAACACTGGGACAATAATTCAGTATTTGAGAGACCAGGAGGTGGTTTGCATTATAGATGTAATTACTTGCTCAAGAAGTTGAACCAATCAGAATCTAGCCAGGGCCTCCAAACTAGGTCAAGACAGCATTTGTAAAAATCTATAGTATATCTAAATAATAGCAGATCCTCTGCTACAATTAAAGAGATGTCTCTTAAAAATAACCATCGTGTTGTTATTGTACCCATGGAGGAATAAATGCAGATAGGCTTGATGTACAAATTCTTTTCAAATAGAGAGTGGGATGTGTCCTCCCAAACTTTGCTGCAAAGCAACAGAGATAAACAAGAACAGAGAACATCCACCAGGATTTTCAGAAATACAAGCTACTTTTTAGCATATAGACAAAAGCAAGCATCTTTAATAGCTCATTGGGTAAATAATTCTTATTAAAATCTAACTATTGAGAGCAATTGAAAGAAGAGAATGAGAAACTTTTACAACTAATACTTAGAAATATAATACATGGTAACAAGCTTTGCAGCATGGTCTGGCAAGGGAAAAGTCGGTGTGGCAGAAAGAAAATCAGAGATCAATGGACAAAGACAGAAAACATCTGCAGACCTAAAGAAAAAGTACCCAGAGCCCCACCTGCTGAATTTTTTACCACCTTCCTAGAGAGAAAGTCAGAAAGGGATTGGCAGAATTCCACCTTCATTTGCAACCTCTTGCTTAGATTTTGTTTGTTCTTGCTGGTATTTTATTGTTATCTGCATAACAACAGCATATAAGTCTATTATCAGTGTGTTGTGATTACTCTTAGTTTTTTATCTTGTTGTCATTATAAAGAATATCACATTGGCAAAGATAAAAGGTTAAGCAGAATTCCAATGCTTAGAATAAGCTAACCTAATGACATACAGCCCTTTAAATTAAGGAAACTGTCTTTCCTAGTAAAGGTGTCTCACTTGTTTCCTTACACATCTAATGCATGGTTACTAGGAATGCAGAGGACACTGGTAATGATGGGACACATGAAAACACCACATGATAAGCTGGTTCTGCCTTACACCATTTCATTACCTCTTAAGAAATTTTCAGATTCTCAAAACTGGCCTTCACTCAACTCATCAAAGTCAAAGATAATTGAACTCTTCTTGGGTTTTCAATCACAGGAGTAGGGTAAATCATATCCAATCCCAAAGCTAGTGTTTCTCTAAATTTAGAAAACCTGAGAGCGAATTGCTTCAGAACATCTCTGGGTTGGCATGGCATCCTCCTGCAACAACTTCACCTGGCCATCTCTAACATGTACCAGGGTGAGGACCTTTGTCCTGCAGCCTGAAGAAATGCATGATTCATGCAGTTATTATCAAACTTCCACCCTACACAGACCCAGGCTTTTTTAGTATAAGGGAAAATGGAAAGAAAGGAGAGAACTCAACTCTGTCACTGTCCATTAGTGATGAGCCTACCAAAAATTAAGAATTATTGTTTACAGTTATTTACAACATGACAAAGAACATGATACCTTTATGAATAAAACTAATGCCCCAAAATATTCCTCAAATAGGATCTGTTCAATGCACATTCTCTCCAGAGAGTCCCATGCCTGGATGTTTGTTTTATACTTGATTTATACAATAAATGTTTGTATATTTATTTTATATAATCTCCCTTACCCAAACAGTACTTGATTGCTTTCTACTTCTTCTTTCCCTGCATCGCATTTCTGAAGGGTCATTTGTCCACTGATATACGTTAGGCATGCTCTTTATTCCACCAAGATAATGGTTTTCTTTTCTCATGTGTGATACAGTAAAAAATGAACTGGACTAAGGAGACCTAGAGTCTGATCATGCTTCTCTCTGTGGTCTATTGTTTCTGTAAATTCACCTCACCTATTTGTAGCACTCAGTTTTCCATATATATACATACATACACACATATACATATATATTTCCCAATATAAATATTGCATATATATATTACATACATAAATATATATATTACACACACACACACACACACACACACACACACACACACACACATATATATATATATATATATATATATATATATATATATATGTATAATAAGTGGTTGAATTTAAGATGCCTTACTGTCCTGAAATTTAACAAGTGAATAAATGTCTAGTAGTCCTTGAAAAGCATAACACTAGAGTCCTGAACTTTTCATTCTGGGAAAGGAAAATTTGGACATAAATCCTATAAAATGTGCTTTTTCACCAAGTGGTTAGGTCAACCTTGATTCTATTTCTAGGATGACTCCAACACTTCTGTCTAACCCTAGCACTTTATGTTCTGGTTTTCTCTAAAGAAGTCAGTAAGCCTTAAAAAATCAGATCTCATAAGCAAAACAGAAGCTGTGAATGAAAGCCAGAATCATCCCTTCTCTATCCTTGTAGCTGATGCAGGTAGAACCAGAAATTCTGTGTTTGATGAAACTAAAAATAATTGAGGATATCTCCTTGGCTGGGGAGTCACATACGCTAAGATGCTTTATTTCTAGGGTCTCATCCAGCATAGCTCTATAGGATGACTGTGGTACCCTGGGGCTCTCCTACTCCAAACACCACTCCGATTACATAAGAAGAAAAGTCAGGTGAGGAGTGGAAATTGTCACCCTGAAAATATTCAGAATCTCTTGCTTTCAAAGTATAATATAGTAGCAAGCCCTGTTTAATCTGGGAGCCATTTAAAAACAGATAACTCAGGCCAGGCGTGGTGGCACATGCTTGTAATCCCTGCGTTTGGGAGGCGGAGACAGGAGGATCACGCTGGTTTGGAGCCAGCCTCGCTGGCTTAAGAGACCCTGTTTCCAAATATAAAAATATAAAATAGGTCTGGGAGTGTAGCCCGGAGGTAGAAGGGCTTCCAGGAACCCCAGTACACCAAAATAATAATAATAATAATAATAATAATAATAATAATAATAATAATAGTAATAAAAAACAGATCATTCAATTATTATTTTTATTTTTTACTTTTTTGTGTGGAAGTAGGCATTGATCCAGGATCTTTCTACTTATGAGCTACACCCACTGCCCTTTCTGTGATTTTTTAAAATTTAAAAAAGGCTCTTGGAAGATAAAATCAGAAGATGGCAACCAAGGGAAGCAGCACATACCAGTCCTGCTGACACCTGATTTTCACCTCAGAAACAGTGTTTTACAAAGCCAGAAAATACTACCAGTAGAGAAATAAAAGATAGATACAAGAGGCAAAGAAAAAGAAGATTAGAAGACCGATCAGAGAGCAGAAAAGAAACCTGCCTGCCTTGAGGCAGCGAGCACCACTGGCACTAGCAGCACCATCTTGCCTCACAGCACCGGACTCCAGAGATGAACAGAAAAACAACCAAGGAACCGAAGTGAGAGCTGCAGAGCACTGGAGTTGTAAACCATCAGTTTTTTTCTGCACAAACACTGGCTACAACTTTCAGCAGTGGCAGCCGAGCTAACCACATCCTCCAGGGATCCAGAGCAGAGCTCAACACGAGAAAAGAAACCTGCCCACCTTGCAGCCTCGGGAGCCACATCAGTGCCATCTTGCCTCACAGTACCCGATTTCAGGAATGATCAGATAAACATCTAAGGACCTGAAGAAAGAAGTTACAGATCATTGAAATTGTAAATCATCAGTTTCTCCTGAGCAAACATTGGCTACAACTTGCAGCAGCAGCAGCCAAGCTCACCATGCTCTCCATAGATTCAGACCTGCATGTAACCACACCCAACGCCATAAGTGCAGCTGCAGTCCCCACAGGAAAATGCCCAACGTCTCTCAGGAACTCATGCAGCCACAATAAATGTCCTGGGTCTGATACTTTGCAGTTCAACCCAGCAAAGAGGGGATGGAGTGTACAACTTGCAGCAGTGGTGGCTGAGCTCACCACACCCTCCAGTGATCCAGAGCAGCACTCAATAACACCATAAATTAAACCACAGTTCCATCAGGAGAACACCCAGCAAGTGACCCCCAGGGACTCAGGCATCCAGAATAAACTACCTGGGTCTGAGACTTTGCAGTGCAACACAACGAAGGAGAGTTTGGAGTCTACAACCGACAGCAGTGGCAGCTGAGCTTAGTAGCACACCCTCCAGAAATCCAGAGTGGTTCTCAATAATAGCATAAGTGAAGCTGCGGTTACTGTGGAAAAACAGACAGCATGGAGCCCCCAGAGACTCACTCAGACACAATAAACTCCCTGTGTCTGACACTTTGAGGTTCATTAATCTGTTGTCGGTGTTGCTTTTGTTTTTGTTTGTGTGTGTGTTTGTGTGCCTATTTTTTTACCCTCTTCCCAAACCCTCTCCCATGCTTCTTCCATTGTACACACCTACTCTTTTCTCTCTATCCCTTTCTTTCTTTTTCCTTTTTCACCATTGCCAAACTGTGAAACCAGCCAAGATGTCCATCAACAGATGAATGGATTACAAAACTATGAGATATGTACATAATGGAATTTTACTCAGCCACAAAGAAAAACAGACATCATTTGCTGGGAAACAGATGGAACTGGAGGAAATTATGCTGAGTGAGATTAGTCAGTCACAAAAAAAAGAAGAAATCTGACACTCTTCCTAATATGCGAAAGCTGGGGAGAAATGGGTCATAGGAGGAACTCTAGACAAAGAAGATTTTTATATATGAACAAAGAAGGTGACCTCTCCTAAGGGGATGAGAGAGGGGAAGAGAGAAATTCTCTAATGCACATATATTAACAAACATATCAATGTTAATCACTAAGACAAGCATGGAAAGGAAGAAGGGGGAGGGAATAGGTTGGGAATTGGGTAAGGGCTAATTGGGCGATGTGTGCATGTATGCCTCCACCATTTTATATCCCATTAATATGTATGACTGCAATGCACTAATAAAAACATTAAAAAAATTAAAAAACAGGCTCTTGCTATGCTACTGAGTTTTGCTATTGCTGAAGCTGGACTTAAACCTGTAATCCTTTTCTCTCAGCCACCCAAGCGCTAGGACTATAGGTGTGTGCCATCACACCTGGCACATTGTTATTTTTGATAATATTAATTTTTATACTAGTATCCAATGCCAAAATAATGCCACAGATTTTATTTTATACTTAATATAATTATATAATCCAGTTGGAAAGTACCTCAGGTTTTAGAGTTAAGAGAGCTCAGCCCGGGGAACATAGAATATTTAGCCACTGGGGCTTTGAAAATAATATGTGAACTCTTTGAGATTTCTCATGATCAGTGCAATGAGCTTGATCAGATAACCTCCAAAATCTTTTCTGAGGCTAAAATTTTATGAACCAGAGACCTACTAGTTTATAACACAGGAAACTGAAACCCTAACAAAAGTTAATAAAATTGCCTAAGGTCGATACACTGCCAGACTTCAACACTCCTCACTTTTTTTTTTTTTTGTGGTACTGGGGTTCCTGGAAGCCCTTCTACTTCTGGGCTATACTCCCAGACCTATTTTTATATTTTTATTTGAAAACAGGGTCTCTTAAGCCAGCAAGGCTGGCTTCGAACCAGTGCAATCCTCCTGTCTCCGCCTCTCAAGCACGGGGATTATAAGTGTGCGCCACCACGCTGGGCGTAACTCTCCTCACTTTTGATGCCATATTTCTTTAAGTAACCCACAACTCTGTGTATCCAAAAGGGCCCAGCAAAAGAGGGAATTGGAAGCTGGATGTGGTGGTGCACACCTGTCATCCTAGTATTTGGGAGGCTGAGACAGGAGAATCAAAAGTTTGAGAATGGTCTCAGCAATTTAGCAAGACTCTGTTTCAAAATAAAAAATAAGGCTAAGGATGTGGCAAATACCCCTGGGTTCAATACCCAGTAACATACACACACACACACACACACACACACACACACACACATACACACACACACACACACACACACACACACTCAGAGTTGGAGACTTGGATAATAAGTGATTTCTCCAGGGTTATAAGACTAATTAGAGGTATAGAAAAGATGAGAATTCAGCTCTTTTGCTTCCAACTTTACAGATGTTGTGTGTAATGACCAGAGGCCAGCATCGACTAGAGAAAAACAAATTAATAAATCGTAGAGACAATGGAACACAGCTGCTAGGGGAATGATCAATAGAGTAGTTAGGAAAACAAGCAGAAAAGATTTTACTATAATTGGCTAGTGGCTATCCAAGGAGTAGATGCAGAAGATGGATTAAATAAAATCGGTCTCATTAAATAGCATAGATACTGAACAGAGATAACTTGTAATTTATTATAAACTTTGCTTAATCCAGTTTTCCACTATAAACTTATCTGTAGACTTGTTTAGTAGGTAGAAATATTAATGCTAGAGATAAGATTAAAATCAATATATGTTTTAAAGTCCAAAAGTATCTTCAGATGTGATGTACAATATTATATTCATCTCATAAGTGATTTTCAAAAATAATTTATTCCAGTTTCATGATCTTACCTTTAGAGTACTGAAAACTTCAAATGATGAAACTGCTAACCCAGTTTGTTTTTTTGCCTTTTGATTTTCATTGCTGCCAAAGAAGAACCTTTATGAGTTTGAGTAATAATTCTTGTACTTCTTGGAGTAACTTATGACCTCCTTGGGCCCCCTCTTTCTTTCACAGAATTCCTCGTACAACCCATTTCCTGATATTTTTGGTGGCTGGAGAAAAACAATTATGCTTTAGAAAGGATTAAGAGAAATGTAAAAGGAATAAGGAACCAATAATATTTGAGCTCCTCAGGTCAAACACTGTACACAGTGTTTATATACATTATTCATTTAATCCTCAGATTATCCTTGTGAGACTGGTGCTGTTATCCATACTTCACAGATAAAGAGGAGGAACTAAGAGGTTAAATCACATAGCCACAAGGTCACCTAGTTGGTAAGTGACTTGGGAGTCTAGAATTAAAGTTTCCCTTCATATCATTCTTTAGTTTTCATTTCCTTAGTTTTTTTTTCATGTTTGGGATATCTAAAAATATTTTGTGATAAAAAACATATCTAAGAACAATCACTAATAAATAAATGTCTCAAATTAAGATTGCAATCAATAAGCACATAAGTGATTTAAGTTTATTTCAAGCTATAGTCAGATCCAAGTACTATATGCCCTTCCATTCAGAGCAAGCTGACGTTGCAGGTGTCTAATATTCAGACAGAAGTGCAGATGTTGTCTTAAAATGATTATTTACTTGCTTATAAATAACACTGTAATTTACATAAATACAGACGGAATAGGCAACTAAAAATTATACCCATATAAAAACGTTAGTACAGAAGCTAAGGAACTTCCAGCTGTGCCAACTCAAAACTAACAGATGTGGTTCACTCTGTAGATTTGTCAAGTAATCACGGCAGGATCTTATAAAGACAAGAACATGAGCAAACAGCAAGTCACAAATCACTTTTTTTCAGGCTGAGTAATGTAAGTAATCTGGACAATTATTAATTGTCCTTGTGGAGATAATAGATGCTGAATGCAGAAATCAAAAGAAGTATCAATGAATGCTATAGAAACCCATTACATTCAGACTATGCAGAAAAAGACTATTTCATAAGAGTAAAAGAATGAATTATAATGTACATTTTAACTCAATTTTCTTACTTCCTGTTTCCTTCCTGATTATTTGTATTTACAGTTGATTTTGAAAGATATCAAAAATGTTTAAAGGTAATTTAAGAGGCTTATCAGCACTTGATTTCTTTCTGATTATCCTATCCCCACTACACTAGCTATGTTAGCATTTTTCTTTAATACACAATTACATATTCCCCACCAAAATTTTCTCAAAGTGAAAGTAAAAAGACTCAATGATTTCAGGCTTGCTGAAGGGATGACTAAGCAACACGACCAAAGCTCTTTAAATCTCCTAACAAAGCAGGCTTCTAAATGCAATGTATTTTGTTTTAAACTGCTTACCGATGTAGATCTCATCTAGGAATTGAGATAATGCCTAAATCAGATTTCAGGCAATAACACACAAGCTAGTCTGTCACTGATCAAAATATAGCTAATAAAGCAAATGGCCACAACCTTGTTTTAAAAAATAGTTGAATAGAAAGAATTTTAGGAGCCAGGTGTGGTGGAACGTACTTGTAATCCCAGTATTAGGGAGGCTGAGACAGGAGGATAGTAGTTTACGGACAGCCTCAGCTACTCAGTGAGGCCCTTTGCAACTCAGCGAGACCCTGTTTCAAAATAAAGAATAAAAAATTGGGCTGGGGGTGTAGGTCAGAGGAAAAATGCCGCTGGGTTCCATCCCCAGTACCGCAAAACGAAAAAAAATAGTAAAGTAAAGTAACAATTTTAGGCTTTGCAAGCTATTATAGCTAATAAAGCAAATGGCCACAACCTTGTTTTAAAAAATAGTTGAATAGAAAGAATTTTAGGAGCCAGGTGTGGTGGAACGTACTTGTAATCCCAGTATTAGGGAGGCTGAGACAGGAGGATAGTAGTTTACGGACAGCCTCAGCTACTCAGTGAGGCCCTTTGCAACTCAGCGAGACCCTGTTTCAAAATAAAGAATAAAAAATTGGGCTGGGGGTGTAGGTCAGAGGAAAAATGCCGCTGGGTTCCATCCCCAGTACCGCAAAACGAAAAAAAATAGTAAAGTAAAGTAACAATTTTAGGCTTTGCAAGCTATATTTTCTCCGTTGCAGGCAGTATATGAACTAAGATTGTGGCCATATTTCAATAAAACTTTATCCAACCAGACAGTGCCTGGGTTTAACTAATAGGTTACTGATCAATCGCTAATAAGTTGTAATAGAATAATTTTTACCATCATTTCTCCCTCTTGGAATTAACAGAATTCCAGACATGGTTAAATTCGACTTTAAAGCCTTTTAACAGCAGGAGAATGTAAGGTCTTACCTTTAATTGACTATAGAAAGGATTATTTTCCTGATAAAACTAACTGTAAAACCTAAAACTAGTAGAGCATTGTGTCCTTTGATGAGAAATAGAGCAGATGTCTATTTCAAATTGAAACTTGGTGAAGTATGCTAATATTTTATAACCTGGGAGAACATTTTCATATTCTTTCTTCAAGCAGATGTTAAGATTACTGGCACCATTGCCAAAAGCTATGGTCAAAAAATTTATCTTCAGAATTAGCTTAGGTAGAATGATAGTATGTGCTGAAAACTCTTCTTCCTCAATAATGACCATTATTACTAGGCTATTGATTCTCTCTCTCCTGACACAGAAAGAAAATAAGAAACACTCTCCCCAATGACAGGGAATAAGATGTCCCTTATATAATTTTATATTCAAATACATTATGAACTATGGAACTTAGATATAAAGGCTACATCCATGATCAACAGGTATTTATTGGTTTTATGAATACATAAGCCCTGAACAAGAATTTTTAGCAAATGACAAGGAGAGCTGAATCACAAGGCTCCTACTTGAAATCCTATATAGCAAGCTGCTTCCTGTGCCCTTTCCCAGACTCTGGTGGGTAACCACAGAGTAGAAGGGCATCCAGGTGCTGCAGTTAAATTTAATCAAATGCATATACATCACCTACCACATATCAAGGTGCAAATGCTATGAACATAAGGGAAGGTGAATCTTCTGCTTCCTCCCAGAGCACCCAGTCTACACTCATACACAAGTATACAAATGAGTCTCATATGCTTTTTGATGTTCTGATAAAAACAGCCAAAGATAATTTTTCTCCTCTCCTCCTCCTCCTCCTCCTCTCCTCCTCCTCTTCCTCCTCTTCCACCTCCTCCTCCTCCACCTCCTCCTCCTTCTCCACCTCCTCCTCCTCCTTCTCCTCTTCTTCCTCCTCCCCCCTATTTCTTCTTCGTTGTACTGAGGATTAAACCCAGAGACAATCTACCTTTGAGCTACACCTGCCAGACTTTTTTTATTTTTTTATTTTGAAACAGTTATCACTAAGTTGCTGAGGTTGGCCTCCAATTTACTATTCTCCTGCCCCAGCCTATATGCTACTGTGCCCCACTGAGAAAAAAAAATTTTAAACTGTGATTCTTTGTTGAACATTACTTTACTTCATTTGGATGTTAGAATGTATACATAAACCAATATTTAATAACTCAGACTTCAGAAAGGAAGAAATAAAAAATGAAAACTCTTTGAGTTTGAGGCGTCAGTGGTACAAGAGTGTGTTCTTTTTGAGCTGGGAGAAGCAGAGAGTGAATATTTACTAGGTGACAGTTACAAAGTCAAAAGTGAAGTTAGGAATATTAAAAATTAGGGGTTTCAAAAATACCTAATGCATACAAAACCATAAACTTTTGGAATAATAAAAGGCCAGGGCTCCAGAGAGAAAGAAAGTGAATGGTGATATAAAGAGGGAATCAGAAAGACTAATCTGTTCCAGCAGGCACAATTTTAATCCCTGCAGAATGCAATTTAAGCTTATCGCCAAAGAGAAGCAAACAGAGCATTTTAAAATATTTCTGCTTCAATGGACAATATTGAAGATAAGCATTTTCTTGGATTTTTAGTTTTTAGGATATTTATGAGAAGATATATTGATGCAGTAAATATAATAACTCTGGTTATTTATGGCAAATATTCAGAAAAATAGTCCCAAACCCACAAATATAATATTTTCTCCTGTAAATTTTTTAAATATTTTATTTTCTAATTGACAAAGACTGTATACATTTATCATGCATGATGTTTAAAATATATGCACATTGTAGAATGGCTCTGTTCAACTAATTAACATAGGTAATACCTTGAATACTTATTTTTGTGGTGAGAACACCTAAATTCTGCTCTTAGTAGATTTTCAAAATGCAATACATTGTTTTCAAAACACAGATTTTCAAAATACAATACATAATACAATAATTATGGTAACCACATTGTACCATATACTGGGTTTTTAATTTTTTTTTTTCTGAGTAGCTTTGGATAATGCCAACCAAAATAGAAATAAGAAAAAGGGCATAATTTCCCTTAAAGGAAATATATAAATCATGACTCTGTAAAATAAAGTAAAAGGATTTTCTGAGGTTAATTTCAGAATATCTGCTCATTTCTGAAGCTCAGAACACTGAGAACTACTATGTTATAAATAATCAGTGCAAAGGAACAAAATCGAAGTTGGAAGAGACTTATTCTGAAAAGTCTTCACTAAAAGAATTTTATTGCAGAAATCCCACAAGAAGCTGAAAAGCATCCCAAAGCCAAACCAGGTGAAAAATATCAAAATCCTTCTTTCTTGGGTTAAGAAATCTTATTTTCTCGTTCAGCTCAACATGTACCTATTAAGCACTATTCACTGATTTGAGGAACACTTATTGCATGCTTACTAGGCAGCATGCCCTTGTTGGGTGTGAGGAATACAGATAGAAAATACAAACTCTGTTCTCTAAAGCACTGTAGCCCGAACAAAAGCAAACTAATAATTATAATACACTGGGGAAAATGTGATGGGATACTCTCATGGTTTAGTTTCTCCAAGAAACAGACCTAACACAAGGATGTGATTGAAAATAATTTATTTAGGAGGTAAAGAAAACACCGGCAGACAGGTAGAAATGTGAGAATAGATGAGAAAGCAGCCAATGAAGGATGTAATGAAACCAACTGTGGTGGTGCATGCTTGTAATCCCAATACTTGGGAGACTGAAACAGGAGAATCACAGGTTTGTGATCAGCCTTTGCAACTTAGGGAGACTCTATTTCAAAATAAAAGAATAAAATAGGGCTGGGGATATAGCTTAGAGGTGCTGAGCTATCAAAAGCCCTCAATAATCACAGGATGTTAATATCACTTGTATTATGATAATGAAATCACGAATCGAGAGCAACTTGCCATATTAAAAATAATTCTGGACCAGACCCTGCCATCTTTTAAAACTAAGCAGGATATTTTTGTGCTTCATCTTTTACGACACAGCCACTCAGGGGTTCTTCCCATCTGCACCACATTTTGCATCGTATGTAGTCTGCAGAGTTAAGAAGAGGGTCTCTCTGGTTGTTGATCATCTCTCCATCTAGGTTACTTCTGAAGTATTCTTGTTGCTGTTCACATGGATCCTTGACAGTGTTTTGTTCTATTTTTTTTCTTTTAATCCTTATCAGTGTTTTATTCTTCTGGCTTTATTCTGGGAAAAAAATTATACTAGAAGAAGATATCATGTCAGGAAGATTTTATTTAAAACTATTTCAATAGTTAGGAGTTAAGATGGCTGCAGTTGAAGTTTATTGAAATAAAAATGACTGTCTAAGAGCTGAGCAAATATAACAACCCTGGAGGAAAATATTGGAGGAGAAATTGGTAAGGGTCTCATATTTTTTGATGATCATGGGTCAAAGGGATGATTTCCAGACCCTTAAGAAAGATATTCTTGGGTTCCAAACTGGCAAATGCTGGGAGAAGACTTACATCATTGAATATCATAAAATGAATGTGATTACAAATTTTCTAAAATAAATGTTCTAAGAAAGGGGAGCTTTAGTACAGTAATTTTACTGAAGTTTAGTCAAGCTTACGGGACCAGTGAGGCTCACTTGGTCAATCTGGAACATTTTTTAAGCTCTGCCATTCACAACCCTCTCTGTACCACCATGACACTTCAGTGCCTTGGACTGCTCCATTCTAACCCAGAAACCCTCCTTTTCTCTATAGCTGAGTGGATTGAGGAACTTATCTCCTTTCCCTTCTTATTCCAAGTCACTGTGCTTATTTGTAAAATCTCTTTTCTCTTTTCTGTTCCTAGTTGACCTTAAAGACTCAATGTAAGGAAAGACAACCAACAAATAAACTAAATCCTTTTCATCAATAACTGGAAGGATATAATTCTCACACTCCCTCAGGAAGTTCAGGGTAAGGCGGGAGTGAAGAAGAGACACAGTATGAGTTTCAACAGAGCAAGGGAAAAGAGGTCAGCCACAACAGCACTCAGTCTTCATTCTTTTTTTTTTTTTTATGGTACTGGGAATGAAATTCAGGGGCATTCTACCTCTGAGCTACACCCCCAGCCCTATTTTTTGTTCTTTATTTTGAAACAGGGTCTCACTGTGTTGCAAAGGGCCTCACTAAGTAGCTGAGGCTGTCTGCAAACCTGTGATCCTCCAATCTCAGCCTCCCAAATGTTGGTGTTACAAGTGTGTGCCACCATGCCTGACTCAATCTTCTTTCTTCCTTTCTTTCTTTCTTTCTTTCTTTCTTTCTTTCTTTCTTTCTTTCTTTCTTCCTTCCTTTCTTTCTTTCTTTTTTTTTTTTTTTTGTGGTACTGGAGTTCTTGGAAGCCCTTCTACCTCCGGGCTACACTCCCAGACCTATTTTATATTTTTGAAACAGGGTCTCTTACGCCAGCGCGGATGGCTTCAAACCTGCATGATCCTCCTATCTCTGCCTCCCAAGCGCGGGGATTACAAGCGTGCGCCACCACGCCCGGCTCCTCAGTCTTCTTTCTTAAACATGAATGTTCCCATTCTGCCATCAAGACAATGTGCTTCAGAGATTGTGTATGAGTTTAATGTGGAAATGCACATCCCTGGGACAAATTCCGATGATTAAACACTCATCAAAGCTTCTTTCTTCTTCCTATACTTTCATTAAAGAAGAAACTATTCTTATTTTACCTGCATGTTGGTAAAGCACAAAGTGACTTCTAAGATCTTTCTAAACACTTTTTCTTCTGATTGTCAAATTCTAGCACTGTGCTAAAGATTTTTTTTTTACCAACTTCAATAGAAATTAAATAATGTATCAAATATCAGTGTTGTGGGGAGAAAGGAAGGAAGGAATGAAGAAAGGAAGGGAGGGAGGGAAAGGAAGGGAGAAAAAACAACTGCATCTTTATTTTTTAGTAGAAAGTCTTTGAGAGCCTGACTTACTATTAGCAGTTTCCTTTATTTCTGACAAATGAAGCAGTTAAGCTTGCTATGCCAACTCTATGAGTGGATATCTCTCCCTGTTCCCCTAGAAAAGAAGGATAATACTGGAAACCTTTGTCTGCTGGTACTGTACCTAAGATACTCTTTATGTTATTGGCCCTGCTATTAAATAGAAACCACTCTTTTTCTAGTTTAAGATTAAACTAGCAGAACATGGTGAAACACACCTATGTTCACAACACTTGGAAGGCTGAGATAGGAGGAACTCAGGTTTGTGGCCAACCTCACCAACTTAGGGAGACCCTCAACAATTTAGCAAGGCCATGTTTCAAAATAAAAAAGGCTGGGGATGTAGTAGAAGGGTTTTATACATATCCCCAGTATACACATATAAAAAGGTTAAATAGCAGCTAATGTAGATATAAATTTGTAGACATATATACACATCAAATCATATCTTGGGATTAGTTTCTCACTTCCAAAGTAAAGGCACCAGGGTGCAGAAGAAAGTCTGCGGGTCTCTCAGTTCTACTTGATCCATCATTAAGTTTCCCATCGTGTTATCTCCCTAAGCTTCCAAGATACACGGGCAGCATTTCAAACACCCCGGCATTGTTCATTTGCATCTCCTTCCTCTCCATCCTTGCTCATCCTTGTCCCAGGCTTGCTGTGCATATGCATAGTTTATGAGGTCTGTGACTGCATGAATGGGGGCTGCTGCTGCTTCCTTGGACTCAGGCAGGAGCCGTGACTGCTGGAGCTGCATCTTATTCTGCCACATTCTTCTTGTATCCACGGTCTCATACACAGCTCTGTACCACTGAGTCCTAACCCTGGCTGCTAGCTTCTATTGTTTCAACTCTGTCATCTACTCCTCCTGCCCTGGGGATGATGAATAATTGAAAACTGAGCATGAGATTAATTTGGTATTCCTTGTAAGAGGCTTTTTATGCTGATTTGGTTGTGTAGTCTCTGAAATATCAAGGGCCGGGCTTCAATGTCAGGAATAATTACTATATCCCATACGCAACACATACCTCAAAAGGGAATTGAGGACACAGATGATTCCCACATCAAGTTAGGAGTCATGTTAGGTTTTTAAAGAACTGTTAAGAATGAAAAGAGCCAGGCGTGGTGGCACACACTTGTAATCCCAGCATTTGGGAGGCTGAGACAGGAGGATGGTGGTTCACGGACAGCCTCGGCTACTTCTTAGTGAGGCCCTCTGCAACTCAGTGAGACCCTGTTACAAAAACAAAGAGAGTAAAAAATTGGACTGAGGATATAACTGGGAGGTAGAATGTCCCTGGGTTCCATCCCTAAAACAGTACCGCAAAAAAAAAAAAATGATAAAGAGAATTTTATGGTTCTTTTCTAGGGCAGAAATCTTTTAAAGTACCCTGTTTTAAAGAATATATCTTGAGCTTGATATGGTGTCACATACCTATAATCCCAATACTTGGAAGCCTGAGACAGGAAGATCAAAGATTCAAGCCCAGCCTTAGCAATTTACTGAGACCCAGTTTCAAAATAAAAAAATAAAATAGGACTAGGGGTGTAGCGCAGAGGTAGAATGCCTCTGGGTTCAATCCAGAAAAGGAAGGGGAAAAGGAAAAAGAGAAAGAGGAGGAAGAAGAGGAGGAGAAGGAAGAGGAGGAGGAGAAGGAAGAAGTGGAAGGGAAGGAGGAAGAGGAGGAGGAGGAGGAAGTGGAGGAGGAGGAGGAGGAAATGGAGGAGGAGGAGGAGGAGGAGGAGGAGGAGGAGGAGGAAATGGAGGAGGAGGAGGAGGAGGAGGAGGAGGAGGAGGAGGAGGAGGAGGAGGAGGAAACCTGCTAAATTCTATGTCCCCAATCTCCTCCTAAACATTCAAATATTGAGGACATATCTCCCAGTGTTTTAGAATGTAACTGTATTTAAATGCATGCTATTTACAACAGAAACTATATTAAGAAGAGGTTATTAGCATGATTCCTAATCTAATATGACTGGTGTCCCTTTAAAAGAAAGAAATCTGTACATAGATACAGAGGGAAGGTGATAGAAAGCTACAGGGAGAAGACAGACTTTTATGACAAAGGAGATAAGTTTGACTGAGGCCTGATCCTTCCTGTGACCCCCCTGTGAGGAGCCAAGCCTGCAGACACTTTGATTTCCAGCTTTCAGAAATGTAGAAGAAACCATCTCTGTTGTTTAAGCTAACCTAGTGTGTGGTAACTTGTTAAAGAAACCTTAGCAAACGAATGTAGCACTCTTCTGTCGTCCCACAGTGGACACACCTGAGCCTCGTGGACTCCACCCTCCTGTCCACCACTGCCCTGACCAGAGGGGAAGACATAAGCCAAGGTGCCACAGCCAATAAGAGACTAAAACATCAGAAACAAAAGGCCATGCTGAAGATGTGGGTGTATGTCTTTAATGGCATGGTGCTAGAGTGGTCCTGCCTCTGAGGGCTCTTTTTGGAGGCTTCTAAAGCCTGTGGCCCTAACATAACCTGGCTGGAAAGTTTCAAATATGTCTTGTGTCAGAGAATACATCTAAATAAAAGAGGGATGAGAGGAAGGTCAAGCAAAAGACGTGAACTGGGTATGAGACTATAAAGTAAGACATATCCATCGGTTCGTCCATGCCACAGGGCTTCTGGGCTGCATGCATGTGGGATGGTCACTGTCATCCAGAGTAAATGGGATTCGGTTTCTGAGTTCACTCAGAGACTAAAAATATCTCACTCAGTCTAAAATTACTTGCCTTATTAGTTATTTTTAACTTGCTATACTTCTGTCCCCTTTGGTTAATATTGATAAGTTGATGATAGTCATTTAAATTATGTGTCTCATTATATCAAGGTGATTTTTTTAAATAAAGGACTCATTCCTGCCTTCTTATCTATGAATAGTTTCTATGCTATTCTTAACATTTATTATAAACTCTATGAGGGAAGCAATGCCGATGTAGTAATGAGAGAAAAGAAGGCCAAACGAGAAAAGTTTTCTTCTTATTCTTGTGTCTAAAGGCTGGCTCCAGAAAAATTCAGAGACCAAGAAATGTTACTATTTTAATATTTCCCTCCTTTTATTCTGCTGTCTCTACTGCTAATCTTCTCCTTTGGCTTTAACCTGTCTGAGCTACACTTCTAGAATTGATCTTTCCCTTCAAGTGCTTCATACTTCAAATTAATCATTCCTACTTCCACTTGCTATACTCATGCAGTCAAAACCTTCATTAAGTTTACCAAAAGTGCAATCGAAAACAATTTAGCCTTTAAGAAGAAAGTCATTCAGCCAGGCTTGATGGTGCACACCTGTTACCCCAGTACTCGGGAGGTGGTGACAGGAGGATTGCAGTTTTAAGACCAGCCTTGGCAATTTAGCAAGACTGAGCAACCTAGCCTGACCTGGTTTTTTCTTTTTCTTTTTTTATTTCTTTTGGTTGTAGTGGGGATAGAAGCCAGGGACTTTCTAACTCCGGGCCACACTCCCAGACCTATTTTTATATTTTATTTGGAAACAGGGTCTCACTCAGAGCCTCACTAAGTAGCTGAGACTGTCTTGGAATTTGAGTAATCCTCCTGTCCCTGCCTCCCAAGTACTGGGATTACAAGTGTGCGCCACCATATCCAGCTTAAGACTCGGTTTTAAAACAAAACAAAAAAATGGTTGGAGATTTGGTTGGAGAAGAATTCCCCTGGGTTCAATCCCTAGTATCTCAAAAAATAATATAAAATAATAAAAAAGTTATCTCATTTGTGATACCAGGTATGAACCCGGAGAATATTAAATTAAATAAGTCATATACAAAAAGTCAAATACTTCATTATCTTATATATGAAATTATAAAAAGTCAAATTCAAAGAAATAGTGTAGGAGAGTAGATGGAGAAAAGGAAGATATTGGTCAAACGATACAAAGTTTCAGCAAGACAGAATAAATTTTAGTGCTCCATTGCACAGAAAGTTGACCATTATTAGTACTGTGTATTTCCAAATAGCTGAGTAGATATGCCTATTTTGTCTTTTGAAAAAAAATCCTAGGGACTAGCTACTATTGTTATCACCACCCTCTCTGTTTTACAAATGAAGAAAACTAAGTGGTGGAATAATTAAAGCCACAGATCTGATCATTGTTGAAGTGGGAATATGGCCCTGGGAATCTGGCTGCATAATCTGTCTGCTTCCCCATCATCCTATTGTTGGCAGGAGATTGTTTTATATAAGTTGGATTTTAAAATCACTTTGTATTCAACACCAGCAAGCTGGAACTAATCCTGTGGAATCCTCTGAGACTCAAAATTGACTTAGTGATATGCTACTTTTGTCAAATTATCACAGTGATATTTATAATTGAAATTTGAAGCTAAAAGCCATCACATGCTGAAATGTTGGAATGTTTAATATATAAAGAGATAAAACATGTTTTTCACTTGTCCCAGTAATATTTTTCCAGTCCTGTCACCAATCTAGCACATGTCTGAGGTTTAGGTCACATCAACTCTTCAGATTTCAAATTCCTCCTATATTGGGTGACCATATAAGTAATCATCCAAATAGGGACACTGTTAACAACGAAAGGTGATACTATTAATAATTACACTGGGATGAAGTCTTAGAGCAAACCATAGTAGATAGTTGTTGTATATATATCAAAATGAGGTTGATCCCTAACTCCATCTCCAGCTGTATTGGGTGTGTTTATGTTTGTTTGGTTGGCTGACTGCTCACCCAGTTGCACTAAGGCTGTTCATTAAAAGGCAGGAGAACAGAGAGGTCTGACTTGATAACTCTGCGCCTATACCACAGATATTTTTACTCTCATTAATGAAGTGAGTAATAATACTGATTTGCAAATGGGCCACATCTGTATTAAGTTGAAAGCATTGTGCAAAATAAAGCAAGCACAAGTTAATTCTAACTGGGCTCAGTGTCCAGGCAATCAGTATTGTGCCAAATACAACATGCAAAACCAATGCCCAAGAAAGATTGATGATTAGAAAGAAAAGTTAATGTAGCTCATAACAGGTTTTAAATTTGATTCCTCAACAATTAACCAACTAACCTGGGTACCTCTAACCAGTATAGGATAGCAGACAGTGCTAAAGAAGCCTGGACTTGCACAAGAGGAAATCTTAAAGTATTTATTCATTCAACAAAACAGCAAAAACTTATTATGTGTCAACTATGATTCTATGTGCTACTGATAGAACTGAATAAAAACATAGTACTTGATCTTTAAAACTACCAGTCTGATCTCAACGCTGCTATACAGGTGAAGTGAGGCTTTGGTTATGCTATTTACCTTTTCTGAGTCTCAGTTTCCTTAAAGGTAAAATAAACTACATGATCACTAACAATTTGTGATTTGGTTAATCAAATTTCAGAGAATTACAAGTTCTGTCTGGATACATGTTGACTTTTCTCCAGTTTCCTTATACTGTATAATGAAGTTAGGAACATTTGTAAAACACAATGGGCATGCAACAATTTGTTTTCATAATTGTTCTGTTGAAAAAGAGATGTTTCCTTTCATCCATAGTTTACCTTTAAATCGGCTTCATCAGGCCACATTTTCCATGGCTTGTTGTCATTAGATAAGTTTAGGTTATGGGAATGTACTCTACTAGAGTCTTCAAATACAGACAGCTGGGATCATTCCAAAAGTTTCTGGTTTCTGTTTAGTGGTCTGGTGTGTCTGACTAAGTGACCTCCCGTCCTAGGTTTCCTGGGACTGTCAGATATTTTAGCACTAAAAGTTTTTTGTGGTATTTTTTTCAGAAGATTTCATTCCATACCAACCCAACTGTTTACCCTGGATTGGTAGGATAAATGATTTCTCAGAAGTTTCCATATGATGCTGATATTGCTGGTCCAGGGACCACATTTTATTTATTTATTTATTTATTTATTTATTTATTTATTTATTTATTTATGTATAGGTATTGAAAAACTGAACTCAGGACTCAGGTGTGTTGTATCTCTGAGCTACAACTCCCCATCCTTTATTTATTTATTTATTTATTTATTTATTTATTTATTTGTTTGTTTGTTTAGTTTGTTTGTTTGCTTTCTTATTATTTTTAATTTTGAAGCAGGTTCTAAGTTGCTGAGGCTAGCCTCTAACCTGCAATCCTCTTGTCTCAGCCTATCAATTACTAGGATTAGTATGCCACCACACCTGGCTGAGGGACCACATTTTGAGAACCACTATTTTCTACCAACGGTTCTCATCCTTCGATACCCATTGAGATCTCCTGGGGAATCTAAAAACTCTGTAGATTTGGATCTAATTAATCTCAGGTGCTGTGTGAACATTGATCTCATAAAAAGCTATTCAGGTGATTCTAGGGTGCAGCCAAAGTTAATAATCATTGCTGTAGTTATATGAAACTAATCACTAAACACTTCAGCCTGTTAATATTCTGAATTGCAGCATCCCCTTCCATCTTTGCTGCTGCTACTGTAATTCAAAACATCTTTATTTCCTGGATGAATTATTGCACTGGTCATGTGAGCAGCCTCCCAGCCTCTAGGCTTCCCCTACCTTCTCTACTTTATCTTGTATATAGCTGCTAGAGTAATCTTGCTAACATAAAAACCTGGTTATATCACTCCCTTGCCCATGATTCAGTAGTCTTTGCTGTATAAGTCAGTGTAAAATCTACTCTAAAAGGCAGTTTCCAAATCCCAGCCACTTTCATAGCAAAGCTTTACACCTTTCTCATGCCCTAGTCCAATAGCTGCTGCCCAGGATGGTTCTTTAACTGTGACAGCATTTCTCCCATTATGTAGATTCACAATCTCTAGAGCTTTTTTGGAATCTTGCCTAGGAACATCTCCATTTGGTCAGCTGACAGGTGAATTGAGAGACTATAGAGCAGGATGCAGGCTATTTTACAGGTAGGACCCTGGAGTGACGCATATTACTCCACACATACTCTATTGATAGAGCAGGTCTTGCAGCTCCAGATAGACAGCAGAGATCTGGGAAATGTTCTCTCTTGTGCCTAGCAGAAAAATTAAATGGCAGAGAAATACATAGCACTGTTTTAATCATAGCTCTTATTGAAATAACACATGCACACACACACACACACACACACACACACACACATGTAATTTACTGCATTTCAGAAACACTAAATTTATTCCTCATTGCCTTCTTCATAAAGTGCAAAGTCCTATACTTGGCTGACCATGGACTTAAGAACTTGTTCCTGCCTCACTTTCCAACTTCAGCCTTTCTTCTTCCCATAGGCATTCCTTTTTCCCACTGTTTCCCAAACATCCAGTGTTGCCATGTCATTTTGGGGATTCAGAACTATTCTCTCTATGTTTTACTTAACTCTTTCTCACTGGTTCCTCAGAGCTCTGATGAAGAGTAAGCTCTTACAGAAAATCTGTCCTGTTACCCATATCCCATTGTTCACTTGATGCCAATTTGAAATATGCAGTTTCCTTTTTTGTTTTTGTACTGGAGAATGAACCCAGGGGCATTCTACCTCTAAGCTCCACTCTCAATCCTATTTTATTTTTTATTTTGAAATGGAGCTCTGCTAAATTGCTGAAGGTCTAGCTAAATTTTGGAAGCTAACCTCAGTCCACTTGCTGTAATCTTCCTGTTTCTGCCTTCCAAGTACTGGTGTTACAGGTACGAACCACCACACCTGGCTAGCTTCTTCCTCTTTCTACTCAAATAGCCCCTGACATTTCCAACTCATAGATCTCATCTCACTGTACCTCTCTGACATGGTCCAGAGCATTTTGATTCTCTGTAGTGGGTGACAAATGTGCCCTTTCTCATTATGCCTAATAAACTTGATTCTGGCACATAGCAGATTTTTTTTTGTTTTTTTTTATTTACTTATTTATTTTTATTGGTGCACTGTATTCATACATCATAGTAGGATACATACTTTTGTAAATAATTGTTTTTTGAATAAACAAATGGAAGATTAAAGACAATAAACAAACCTGACCTTATGCCACCAAATAGTCAAAATGGTTCCCTTTTTGATTTGATGTGTGAGCAAAAAGGCCCCTATTGCACACACTTCTGTGTGTGGAACTATTATCTTGCCTTTTCATAGTACAAACGGGACACTATGTTAAAAAAATTATTTACCATTAAACACAGGACTTCTTGAACTGGTTTATCAGTTTATGTATCTAATCCCTATGTAAACTCTATCAAACTGAGACACAGGAGAAGCCACTTTTAGGAAGGGCTGAGATTTTTAAATTTAAGAATTTATTTTGATCATGATCACTATTTAGTGACTGCTGATCTGGATTATAAAACACTCTGAAGATCTTAGCCAAAGATAGCATGACAGCATTTGAGGTCCGAGAAATAAATAAATGGTAAGGATAGTCCCCAGAGACAAATCCCAGCTTTCGTTGTTTGTGCCCATGGGCATCCCTTGGGATCACATACTCCTAAATTCAGTGTCTTAACGGCCTTAATTAGGGCTCAATTAGTTCCACCCATTACTACTAAGCAGTAGCAGTCCCAGGTAGAGCCTTCTGCTCCCTGTGGGAATCACCTGTATTCTCTTTGTCATTGATCTGATGCTGTGATTGCCATGTAAATAGTTAGGCATAATCATCTTGCCCTTCTGTGAGGTTTTAGCATGAGAGATAGCCAGAGCTTATCAGGAAGAAGACTATAACGTGTCCTTTCTTATTTTTCCACAGTTTTCTGGGATGTGGTGGGCATAGAAATGTAAAAAATGTTATTGTGATTGTATAAAAATACTTTTCTATTTGCCTTTCCAGATCCATTTTCTATCCCTCTTTATCCTGTAATGTGCTTTGGGAACTAACCTTTATGGGCTATCAAAAGTTTCCTTGGCCTCTCTGATTAAATTTGGTCATGGGCTGCTCAGACAGTAAGTCAGAGGCAGAAAGGATGAACTGTGAACGTGTATCCACTGATCTCTCTCTGAGTCACAGAAGGTACCTGCCTCTACACGATGGCACAGGTCTTGTAGGTCGACCTCCAGAGCCCCAGTTACACTGGAGCGTTTCATTGATAGCTTCTTCTTCTGTTGGTGTTGGCTTCTAGCACTTGTCCCAAAGTACTCCATTGACCATTATCAGTTTCCTTTTACCCAGTAAATGATCCCTTAACCACTGGAAATGCTCCTTTGCTAAGTCATCCTGATGGAAAGTAGCATTCTTTCCTCCAGAGCACTGACAAATACAGCAACAATCTCACTAACCAGTAAGGAATAGATGAAATTTAACAGCCAGCCATATGGCTGCAAACAGACTGCCTGACTAATCCCTTTAACACGCTTGAAAAATTACTTGTGACCAATATACAGAGTTTCAAGTCTTTGGTACTCTTTTGAAGATCTCTCCAGGTACACAATGCTAATCCACAATTTAATCCCTTCTTACAGTGTTATGATGCAATTGAGAGAGTTTAAATTTGTGCTCTCCAGACTCAATATCAGGGCTTAGAAGTACTACCACACTTAATTAAAATCTCCAGGCCTATAAAAATTGCCCAGAATTCTCCTAATATAACTTTGGAATAGTATTAAATTAGTTTCTAAAATTTTAAAGTCTTAGAAGTTGAACACTTATGTGGCTATCTTAATGTGCTCTGTCTGATTGAACCACTGAATGGTAATAATTTTCTATCAGTTATCCATATCAAAGGATTTACCTACAGCTCAATTTATACTGCATGGATGTATTTGCTTTTTAAGAATCATTTTGTTTATTAAAATGTACTAATGCATAGTGATTAAGTGCTCACATTGCCAAACAAAATAAACAATGGGAAAATGTTTCCCCACTTGACCACTGTCTAAAAATTAATCTCTATAAACTCAAATTTTCTGAAATTAAAGAGTCACAATTTCTCTCTCACAGGTTGTTGTAAGATACAGCGGTACTTCTAAGTGTTTAGTGCAATAACTCATAGAAACACTGAGTGAATGTTAATTCTCTAATATTATGCATCTCTCTTTGCCTCATAATAAATTTTAATGTGATAATATTCCCAAACTGAACATTTTCTTTTGTGGTCACCATGTCTAGTCTCACAGAATCACTGTATTTATTTGTTTGTGCTGTAGGCATTCCATTTGAAAGAGTCAGCGAAATTCAGAATAGGGAAGCACTTTGGATATGATGTAGTCCAGTCTGCTCATCTTACTTTGAGAAACTCAGGATACTGGGAGTGAAGTAATCTTCTCACGTTCTGCTACAGTGGCTACATAGGGTTGTCAGCCACGCTTCCTGGACACCACATGTCAAAATGCCTACTGAAATGGTTTCCAACAGACTACCTCCTTTCCTGTGTCCTGGATCTCTCATTTGGACTACTTCTTGGTCTTTTATTTTTACTTTGTTTTGTTTTGAGTACTAGTTATTGAACCCAGGAGTATTCTACTTTCGGGTTATGCCTCCAGCACTTTTTTATTTTTTATACTTTTATTAGTGCGTTATAGTCTCACATCATGATGTAGTTCATAGTGATGGTGAGGTATATGCACACAGTATTTGGTGGGCTTCCCTTTGTCTCCCTCTTCACTCCCCCACTTCCTTATTATACAGGATATTGAGATTGGCATTGGTATTCTCACATACGCATATAACGTGAGTTGAAATTATTTCATTAATTCTTCCTCCCCAACTCTCCCCTAGACCACCTCGCTGGCTCCACTGGACTTTCTCCTTCATTCTCTAAAGTCCCTCTGGTGTTCTGATTATTCTCTAGCTTGCACATATTAGAGAGAACATATGGCTCTTCCCTTTCTGTAGCTGGCTAATCTCATTTAACATAACGTTCTCCAGGTCCAGTCATTTTCCTGAAAATGACAAAATTTTGTTCCTATTTTCTGCTAAGTAGAATTCCATTTTGCATCTATCCCATAATTATATAATTCATTCATCTGTTGATGGACACATAGGTTGGTTCCATAATTTGACTTTTTTTAATTTTTTTATTGGTGCACTGTATTCATACATCATAGTGGGATACAAACTTTTGTAGACATACATGCACACATCGCCCAGTCAGCCCCCACCCGATCCCACCCCATTCCCTCCCATCCCTCCTTCCCACGCTTGGCTTAGTGGTTGACATCTAGTATTATAGCAATTTATCCAAAATTAAAAATGATAATCTCACATAACAGTTTCTTTTGTCTGATACCAAGCTTTTGATGACTTAAAGATAACATTTCAATATTTCTTTTTGTTTTCTTTCTTACCAGAGAATACTTTTTTTCTTTTTTTTAGGTGAAACTATCATATATTTATATATTTATTTTTCTGAAAAAAAATCTATCCTAATATGGAATATGGACTCTAGATACCCAAAACGATCTCAAAAAAGAACAAAGCTAGAAGATATATATTTTCTGATTTCAAACCATATAAAGCTACAATAATTGAAACAGTGTAATACTGTTCTAAAGGCAGATATATAAACCATTGGAGTTAAATAAAAGCCTAGAGATAAACTCTTCCATATATTGTCAAGTTATTTTTGACAAGGTTTCTACGAACATTTGGTGGGGGAAATAATAATCTTTTAACTAAATATGGTTGAAAAATAATAATTACATGAAAAAGAATAAAATTGGACCCTTACCTAATCCCATATACAAATATTAACTCAAAATAGATAAAAGACCTAAATATAAATCTTAATACTATAAACTTTTAGAAGAAAATCTGGGTCATAAAAATCTCACAACATTGAAATCGGCAGTGATTTCTTGGATATGATTTCAATGGCACAGGCAACAGAAGAGTATACAAACTCCCTAAAAAATAAAAAAAAATATTGTATATCCAAAGACAATGTAAACAGAGTTAAAAGTTACTGATAGAATCGGATAAAATATTTCCAAATGCTATATCTGAAGGTATATTGATATTCCAACTAGAAATAATTTGACTTTTATGAATTGTACTGCTGCTATAAACGGATATGAATGTTTATGCCCAAGCATAAGCCTTTTTTTTTTAAACAAGGTCTAACTAAGTTTCTTAGCATCTTGTTAAGTTGCTGAGAATGGTTTTGAACCTGTGATCCTTCTGTCTCTGCTTCCTAAGTACTGGGATTATAGGCATGAGCCACCATGTCTGGATTGCTTTTTTCTCTTTTCTCATAGCCTGGTGTAAGGTCAAGTCCTAATCCCACCCCCACATCACCACTAGCTCCAACTGGCTTTTATCATATTCCAATACAGGCACTGAGAGCTCTACTTACAACCCTCCAAGGCATGAGCTCAAGTCAGAGCTCCTCATTTGGGCTTAAATTAATGATGTGATATTTAGAAATAAATCATCTCTTCCTGACTTCAGAGATAATGATTCATAAGATGAAAACTATGGTAAATATCACCCAGCACAAGGCTCAGTGGCAGAGTGCTTTCCTAGCATGCATGAGACCCCCTGGGTTCAATCCCCAGGACCTGCAAATTTTACATTCTTGGAAGATCCCACCATTCTTGGAGAATTGTGTTACTTTTTGGCACAAGGTATCTCAGGCTTTTTGTGGCACTTACCCAGCCCCCAAACTAGCCATTTCTCTCAGGAAACCTCATTTGTTTTAGAGAATAAAAGTATTTTTGTAAGGCAATACTTGGTCTCTAGATCATTAACAAACATTTTTGAGATAATGCTGCTCCTAAGTCCACCCAATAGACAATGCTAAGAAATGCATATACATGTACATTTATACCCACATTCCTTTACACATGTATTATAACCATGAGTTCACATTATTACATCAATTCCAATTCAACACTCTGAGGTTCATGCACCTTTTTTTTTTCTCTTCTTAAATTCCAACCTCTTCCCATCAGCTCAGTGAGGCTTCTGTGCTCTGCTCAGACTCCAAATTCCACAGCTTGACCTCAAAGGAGTCTCCAAACAGGTCAGGTAACTACACACCTCACTTATGTCTTCCCCAGAATCATGGTCCTGTGCTGCCTGTGTCTGACAGGGTTGGTTCATGTATTTTGTCCAGTTTTGCTGGTATTTATGATGAGAGGATGGTCTGCTATCAGGTTCTCCTCCCTCACTAACATATCAGAAAGTACATCTTACCAAGCCTTACCTCATGCCTGTATATATATAATATGTATTATATATATATTCAAACACCATGCACATAGACTTAAAACATAATTCAGATTATCTATGGAAACACTTGTACTCAACAGAGAGGAGAGGAAGGGATTTGGAGACAACCAGTCCCTTGTGAACTTACTGTTTCTCACTGTGTAAACTTAAGCAATATCTAGGCCTCAGTGTCATCTTTTCTAAATTGGGAAGTTTGAATAAAGGGTAAAGTATATAATGTATATGAATCACCATTGTGCAGCTCAATACAGAGGGCTTTGATATATGAAAATTTCTCTAACACTTCTATGAAGTCAATTAATATGTATTTTGAATGGATAAAGTTTATCCCATATAATATATAAAATTCCTCCAAAAATTTTTTATGAATTTTATAACTTATAATTTCCATTTTTAAAAGAAAATTATTTTATAAATTGAACATCAGCATTTATCATGTCAACTACTACTGAAAAGTCAGAGTCTCTGGGGTAGGATATGTCAGTTTTTAAATGGGATGCAGAAACAGCCTGATTCAATTTTGAATAGGAAGTTAAAATACTTCAGTCACCTGAATCTACAAGATACAAAGTCAGACAGGATGTCAGTTGCCAAGCAGGCACTAAGTGTTCACTGTACTTGTTAAGTTTTGTACTTGTTTTTGCTCCACTAGTTGCTCATAACTCTTCATCATGACTGAAACTTGAAAAGATATCACATCTATAACATTTCCAATTTAGGAAATTGTTTTTCCACTTTTCTGAAAATAAAGCCCTTTATATAACAATTAACAGGCTTAATATGTAAAATAATCACTGCAATATCCAGCATGCATGTGTGAGCATACACACATGTATGATTATATAGAAACAGACACTAAGACATAGATTTTTCAAGGTATCCTTTCGTGTTTAATGTTGACCAAGTATCTTCTTCCTCTCCCCCCTTCTCTTTCTCTTTCTCCCTTCCCCACTATATCTAGGCCTTTTGCTCTTCCCTCCCCCTCTCCTCCTCTCTCTTTTTATTGTCTTCTCTCCCTTCTTTCTTCTTTCCTTCCTTCTTTGTTTCTTTTACATACATTTTCCAAGCACCTATTATGTGACAAGAATATTGGGCATTTGAAATAAATGAAATCAATAAAGATTATTAGGAACAATGTCAAAAATTATAACTCCTAAATTTAATATTTTAAAGAAAGTTATTTTATGAATTAAACAACAGCATTTATCATATATGACCTGTAGAGACACATGATCTCTGTAGGTAGAGAGCAGATCGAGGCAGCTGACCCAGGTGGGATGTCAGGCAAGGCTCTCTAAATAAGTAAGCCCTTAAATGAATCTTTTCTCTGTCCTATCCACTTTTCTTCAATACTGGAATACTTTTAACCATTATTGGACATCCCCTGTACCCCATTTTCTTACATTCACCTTTGAAACCTCTTTGAATGTCTAATGCTTAGGCTTATGCTTTTAATTATTTTTCTGTGTCATCTAACTTTTCAATATATATATTTCTTTTTTCCACTGTATTACATTTCCAGTCAGTTTTCTCATTTCTTCACAAATGCTTCCCTATGTTGGTTATAGTCTATTATTTATCTGTTAACTATTTTACATTTCACTGATCATATTTTGGCTATTAGGTGAATTACTATTTTATTCTTAATAAGTCCAATTGTCAGTCAGGGCTTGGTGGTACACACCTTTAATCCCAATATTTGGGAGGATGAGATAGGAGAATTATAAAATTGAGGCTAACCTTAATAGTTTAGTGAGATCTTGTTTAAAAAATAGGAAAAAAAAATAGAGCTAGGGATGTGCCTCAGAAGTAGTATGTCCCCGAGTTCAATCCCCAGTACCACACAAATGCACACATACAAAAACATACAAAATATCCAATTGTCATTTTTTTCAAATATTCTGAATTTATCTTACAAGCTTCAGCCATTCTTTTATTTTATTATTTAAAAAATCTCTCACATAATTTCACCATCTATCAATTCTATCTTTGAAAGGTTTTCTCTTTTGAACTGCTATTGGAGAGCCCTTCGCAACTCAGTGAGACCATATTTCAAAATTTAAAAAAAGTAAGTAAAAAGTAAGGCTGGGGCATAGCTCAGAGGTAGAATGCCCCGGGATCCAACACAAGTACTGACAAATAAATAAATTTTAAAAAAAGAGCTGGGCGTGGTGGCGCACGCTTATAATCCCCGCGCTTGGGAGGCGGAGACAGGAGGATTGCTCAGGTTCGAAGCCAGCGGTGCTGGTTTAAGAGTCCCTGTTTCCAAAAATAAAATAGGTCTGGGAGGGTAGCCCAGAAGTAGAAGGGCTTCCAGGAACCCCAGTACCATAAAAGAGAGAGAGAGAGAGAGAGAGAGAGAGAGAGAGAGAGAGAGAAGGAAGAAGAAGAAGAAGAAGAAGAAGAAGAAGAAGAAGAAGAAGAAGAAGAAGAAGAAGAAGAAGAGGAGAGGAGAGAGAGGAGAGAGAGAGAGAGAGGAAAAGAAAAGAAAAAGCAGAGAAAGAAACTCTCAATCATCTTCCTGGGGTACCCTGCACAATGGTGGGGAATGGTTGGCAAATTTTCCACTCATCTGGGCTCGGTCACTTTTTCTTTTCTTTTTTTTTTTTTTTTTTTTTTTGTGGTACTAGGAATGGAACCAAGGAGCATTCTACATCCAAGCTCTACCTCAAGACCTATATTTTTTGTTGTTATTTAATTTGAAACAGGTTCTCACTAAGTTGTAGAGGGCCTCAGTAGTAGCTGAGGCTGGCCACACAGTTAAGATCCTCCTGTCTCAGCCTCCCTAGTACTGGCATTAAAACATGTGCCACCATGCCTGGCTTCCAAAGAACTTTTTTTTTTTTTTGAGACTGAGTTGCCCAGGTTGGCCTTGAACCTGCCATCTTCCTGTCTCAACCTTTCTACTAGCTGGGATTGCAGGCATGTGCCACCACAGCTTTAGTGTGAGGAGGGCCTTGCTAACTTGTCAAGGCTGTCTTTGAATCTGTAATCCTCCTGTTTCATGGCCAATTTCAGCCTACTTAGTAAGTCCCTTCCCAATTCAGTGAGACCCTGTTTCAAAATTAAAAATAAAAAAATAGGGCTAGGGTTGTAGCGCAGAGGTAGAATGCCCCTGGGTTCTATCCCCAGTAGCACAAAAATAAATTAATTAATTAAGATTGAGGATGTACTCAGAATTAGAATGTCTCTGGGTTTCATCTCTACAACCACAAAAAGAAAAAAGAAAAAAAGGACTTGAGACCAGGGTGTGCTGGCCCACACCTGTAATCCTAGTACTTGGGAGGCTAAGACAGGTGGATTGCAGCTGGGCATGGCTGTGCACGCTTGTAATCCCAGGGCTTGGGAGGCTAAAAAATAAGGATGCAGGTTCACAGGGAGCCTCATCTACTTAGAGAGGCCCCTTACAACTTGGTGAAACCAGGTTTCAAAATTAAAAAAAAGAAGGGCATAGCTCAGAGTTAGAATGCCCCTAGGATCCAATCCAAGTACTGCCAGAAAAGAAAAAGAAAAGAAAAAGCAGATAAAGAAACTCTCGTTATTCTCCCTGGGATACCCCTGCATGAGTGGTAGGGAACGCTTGGTCAATTTTTTCCTCACTCTGGGCTTGGTCTTCTCGCTACTTTTTTCTTTTTTTGTGGTACTGGGGATAGATCCAAGGGACATTCTTTATCCAAGCTCCACCTCAACCCTAATTTTGTTCTTTAATTTGAAACAGGTACTCACTAAGTTGCAGAGGGCCTCACTTAGTAGTAGCTGAGCCTGGCCACACAGTTAAGATCCTCCTGTCTCAACCTCCTAATAACTGGCATTACTAGCATGTGCTACCATGTCTGGCTTCCCCAGAACTTATTTTTTTATTTTGAGAATAAGTTCCCCAGGATAAGTTGCCTTGAACCTGCTATCTTCCTGTCTCATCCTATCTACTAGCTAGGAATGCAGGCATGTGCCACCACAGTTTTAGTATGAGGAGGGCCTTGCTAACTTGTTGAGGCTGGCTTTGAATCTGCAAGCCTCCTGTTCAGTCTCCCAAATGCTGGCATTTGCAAGACTGAAACAGAAGGGTTGCATTTTATGGCCAGATTCAGGCTACTTAGTTGACCCTTCCCAATTCAGTGAGACCCTGTTTCAAAATTTAAAGTAAGAAATAGGGCTGGGGGTGTAGCAGGGAGGTAGTATGCCCCTGGGTTCCATCCCCAGTAGCACAAAAATAAATAAATAAATAAATAAATAAATAAATAAATAAATAAATAAATTAGGGTTGGGGTATAGCTCAGAGTTAGAATGCTTCTTGGTTTAATCTCTACAACCACAAAAAAAAAAAAGGAAAAGAAACAAAAGTACTTGAGAGCCAGGCATGCTGGCCCACACCTTTGATCTTCCCACTCGGGAGGCTAAGACTGGTGGATTGCTGCAAGGCATGATGTTGAATGCTTGTAATCCCAGAACTCGGGAGGCTGAAAAATAAGATGCAGGTTCACAGAGAGCCTCATCTACTTAGAGAGCCCCTTTGCAACTTAGTGAGACCATGTTTCAAAAAAAAAAAAAAAGGCTAGAGCATAGCTCAGAAGGAAGGAAGAGCAGAGAAAGTAACTCTCCTTCTTCTTCTTGGGGTATTCCTGCATGAGCAGTGTGGCCTATTTTCTCCTCACACTGGGCTCAGTCTTTTTGTTACCTTTTCTATTTTTTTTTTTTTTTCGGTACTGGGGATGAAACCAAGGGCATTCTACATTCAAGCTCTACCTCAAGTCCTATATTTTGTTATTTAATTTGAAACAGGTTCTCACTAAGTTGCAGAGGGCCTCACTTAGTAGTAGCTGAACCTGGCCACACAGTTAAGATCCTCCTGTCTCAACCTCCCAAGAACTGGCATTACTAGCATGTGCCACCATGTCTGGCTTCCCCAGAACTTATTTTTTCATTTTGAGAATAAGTTACCCAAGTTGGCCTTGAACCTACTATCTTCCTGTCTCAACCTTTCTACTAGCTGAGATTATAGGCATGTGCCACCACAGCTTTAGTATGAGGAGGGCCTTGCTAACTTGTCAAGGCTGGCTTTGAATCTGTAATCCCCCTGTTTCAGTTTCCCAAATGCCAGCATTCCAAGTGGTCCCTAGATGTCCCTTGGGCTAGCAAACCTGGCACCTGTTTATATATGACCATAAATATGGCAGCTACATATGTGATGCATCTGTGGTGGGTTGTCAGGGAGACATGAGGCCCATCTCTGATTACAGGTCTGAATGCACTCTGGTAATTTCAACCTTCATGCCTTTCTGTTGTCCCCTACCCCCTGACGGAATTTTCTCACTTCCAAAGCATCCCAATAAGCCTGGAATCTATGTTAGCAGAGGATAAGTTTCTGGAGGGACCTCTGGTGAGAGTGCGCTCTACCACATCTCATATTTTTTTTTTCCCTTAAAATAATTCTGGCATTTAAAAGAACATTTTAAACTTCCAATTTTTCCTTTTTTCTCTTTTCCTTTTGGGAAGGGATTACTGGTGTTTTAGCCCCTGTGTGCTATTATTTCCCTTCCAGTACTTTGTATCCAAAGTAAAAGGAGAATCTAGTCAATTGCAGCATGAATTTTAAGGAGCAGAATGCCTGAGAGATTCAGTGCTGCAACCTCTGTAGAGAGCATGCACCTAGCCTGCCGAGATGGCAAGAAAAAATATAAAACAAGGACATTTACTTTAGTTACTATGGCTGATGTCATTTTAAAATAAAATCAGAACTGGTTGAAGCCTCAAGGAAAGAAAAGAGTCAAGCCAGAACCAAACTTACATTTCTTTAGCCCAGTTAAGCAAATCAATTTGGCATTTGAACAAAATATTTTACAAAAAGCCTGAAGAATAAAGATGGAGAAAATCTGCAATTATTCACCCTTCTGTACAGTATACCAGATGAGCCCCCAAAAGATGAAGCAAATGTTTTTCTTATCAGGGTTCTTGTCTAAAGAGTGCAAAGAATGACACTCACAGACAAAAGAAAGGAAATCATAGAGTTTATTGTAGAGAGAACGGGGAAGGGAAAAAGAAACAAAAGGCCCTTGTAGGCAATAGGAACCCTGGGGTCTGGAAGCTGCCTTCTGGACACTACTTGTGAGTAGCCCAAGCCATGTGCCATCAATCACAAACTACTTTCTTCTAAAGTCCACATAGTCTACCAAAGAGAGTGATAGGCCACCCCTAGAGGCCTCAGTCAGCCTCGATATCCAGTGGGGACCTTCTGGTCACTACCCCAGAGTTGCCTGGGCCAAGTGCCATCAATTACACACTACTTTCTCACAAAGCCAATTTGACCTAGGAAAGATAGGATTGCTCCCAAAAGTGAGGAGTTTCCAGAATATGACAAAGATGTAGAGTAGCTGGTCTAGGGGTTTATATACTTCCTTGAGTATCCTTTCCAGTTGAGGTGTCAGAGGTAGTTTCCTGGAATTTACATAGTATATTTGCATAGTATCCTTTGAGTCTCCTTTGCTCAGTTGGGGATTCCAGACACTGTTTCCCCAAATCCCCAGGGAATCTTCTGGGATTTCTTATCAGCAGGAACAACTGGGGTTTTGTGAAGCTCTGGTCACTCTCAGGAAGTGTCTGATCATTATCACTTAACATTATGGAGGTCTGATCTTTTTAGGAGTCTTGGAAATTAGCATCTGTTGCCTCTCAGGAAATAAAGTTTTCCCTCTGTGACCCTCTGGTCCTATCTACCTGCTTTGTTGTATACCCTCACCATTATCTTTCATACTGCACTCTAGGAAGCTATGAAAAATTAATTGAGATTGGCCTTCTAGGTAAAGGCTGTGTATACCTAATCCCATATCTACACTAGAAGAACCCAGGCTATGGTGAGTTCTGAAGTTGCATCCATTAGTCTTTTCTTCCCTTGGTCACTGGATATTTTACTTCCCTCCCCATGTTTCTTACCACTTCAACATTCAGGGCTTTACTTTGCTTTTAAGGCCATGATGCCTAACCAGATAAGAAAGAACTCAACGTGTTTCTGTTCGTCTATGGACTAACTACAGGTCCATAGATAACAGGGTTCATTGCCCCAGGGTTCAATCTCTAGTATAACAGTCAACAATCAATCAATTAGTTCATGGTCAGTTGGGGTATTGCCACACCATTTCTTTCCTTTCCCTAAAGATGAACACACTGCCCAGCTTCCTTTCCTAACAATAGACTGGAATGTGGTTTTCCCAGAGGCATATCTTTTCTTACAGTGCCTGGTAGCATAGTAGGCTTTCTGTTAATGGATGTTTCTCTGAGAAAATGGCCACAGTGTCACTTTAGGCCTGGACTAAATTCCTTGATTACTTATTTAGTGTTCTGACTTAGAATACTTAACCTCTGAATCATTTTCACTTGGAATATTTGGTTGGCAAATGGCTTCACATGTTGCAACTCTAAGCCAAGCTAATTTGGAAAACTAGAGACTGCATATTTTGAGTCAAGCATTGTCCAGTGCTATATAGAGAATGAGATTAAAAAAAAAAAATCAGGAACTCATAAATGTCTTGTTTAGACATGCCAGCATGTAACATTAGAAATTTGAACATGTCAGTATAGGGCTCAGACTAGCGTATCTGTGCTGCAGCTGGTAACATACCTTCAGATTATAAAATGCTTCTTAACTCTGCTAGACTTATGTCACCAATACATTTTGATTACTGACAGAAGACTGGCAGGGTTCAATAAGCCTAAATGAGCTAGGTGAAGACACTGGGCAACACCAAAAAAGTCCTATAAAGACAAAGGCCTTCCTACAAGCAGCACGCTGAGCTTTGATTGAGCCATGATAGTCTGATGCTGTGTATGACTCCATCCAGCAACCTGCTCTTCTCACTGACTGAGGAGCAATGTGATTCTAGCCTGTGCTAAGCCTGGGCCAACTCATGAATCTCCTCTTCCATTCCTGGACTTGGTGTGCTATTCCCTATTCCCTGTTTATTTGTAGAGTATTGTTACTAAGTATTTGAAGTTCTCTAAATATATAGAACTCCTGTGTTGTTTAGCACATCTGTTCAGCCTAACTCAATTTTACTACTGTGAAGTGTACTGTTTGATGCTCATTCATTGCTAATTGGCCTTGGCAAAGCTGCCACTCGGCATCCCAACTCAGCTTAACTTTACTTAGACAATTTCCTGATAAGTTCTTGGGTGCTATAACCTGTGAGTGACTAATAAACCTTGTGGCATTATGGAAAGACACAAATTGTGTGTGACTCATTGGTCTTAGGACCTTGTGGCCCCGTTGCTCATAATAAGCCCCCCATTTTAGTATCTTCTATGTTTCCCTGCAGAGATTGCTAAATTTATTGGCTTACAAAAAAAAAATCTCGGCAACTCCCTGGGTGCTTCTTTGGCTCACTTATTGATGTTCACTCCCCTAATTGCACCAAGGCTACTTATATCCACCCACCTCCAGAACAGTATTGCAGACTTTAGGAATCGATGCTTAATGACTAGAAAGCACACTACCTTTCACTTATGACAGAGACCTCTCTGATTCCCAAAAGAATCTTATCAGGATTCTGAAACTTCCTTTGTTTTGTTTTGTTTTTTTGTGGTACTGGGGATGAAACCCAGAGGCTTTCTACCTCCAGGCTATACTCCCAGACCTATTTTCTATTTTATTTGGGAACAGGGTCTCACTAAGTTGCTGAGAGCCTCACCAAGTAGATGAGGCTGGCTTCGAACCTGTGCGATCCTCCTGTCTCAGCCTCCCAAGCGTGGGGATTACAAGCATGCGCCACCACGCCCGGCGTAGGATTCTGAGACTTTTAAAACAGGATATTACTTGGTAGACCCAGAAAAACTAAGAGAGGGACACTTTGTCTTGAACTGTATGTAGTATACCTGACAACAAAGGTCGTCCTCCACCCCTTCGAAGATCATGCGCTTTTCTGATTCAGCCCCTGAGTCACAGTATTAAAGAATGGTAGAAAATGTCACCCCCAAAATTCACCACTCAGACATAAGGATTATTCAAGCTAAAAGCACTTAAGGACTATTCAAGCTAAAAGAAAACAGTAGATGCAAGAAGGGCAGTCTAATCTTCCTGAATTCTTTCTGAAAATAGAATAAACAAACTCTCATGTGAAGGATGCTCTCCCTATACCTGGAGAAATGGATCCTTCAACAGAAAGACACAGCAGAGAGGCTTTTGTACACAGAAACTCTGCTAAGCTGATTCTTACCTTCCTCTGTCCTCCCCACATCTGCTTCTTTTCAATTGTCTCTCTTCATTAAACCTGATAGAGAAGTACATAGAGGTACCATTTCTCTGAAAGCTTATATTCTCATGAGATTTCCTACATAATATAACACATATTAAATGTATATTTTTCTACCTTTAATCTAGCATATGTCAATTTAATCCTTAAACATATCTGGGACCCTAAGCAAATAGAGGTAAAGTTTTAGCTCCCCTACATTACTGATCCCCAAAATGCATAAACGCATGCACATGTGTGCGTGCACGCGCGTGCGCGCGCACACACACACACATACACACACACACACACACACACACACACACACACACACACACACAAGTCTCTTTTTCTGTTCTCTGCCAATGAAATCCTTCCATTCCTCCAGACTCAAAGTCCCTGCACCAGCTGATGTTTTCTGCCGTGACTCTGTCTCTCCCTGACCCCCAGGTTTAAGTTCACTCTCTCTGACACTGATTCTTATTGTTTAGAGGGAAATATATGATTCCCCATTCTTTCTTAAGATCCTGGTGCAAATTCCCAGCTTCCTACCTAGGTCACACTCTCGTGGCCGGTGTGCACTGCACTCCACTGAGCCATAGGAAGACAGGTTTGCAAAGGTCCCTGGGTTTCTTCTTGAGCTCAGAGTTTTGCTCCTTGTAGCTATCCAACTAAAATCTGCCCACAGACTCCGTGTCCTCCTGATCCAAAGGGAAGGATCAAGTTCATGCAGCAAGCGTATTTTATTCTAACCTGGAAGATATTGACCACACGGGAGATTCAAGTCTCCTTTACTCAGGTTGTTGTAGAATCAATCATACACGAAGCTTTAACAGAGAATTTGAATTTGTCCTCTTGTGTGTAATTCATGCATTCGACAATGCTTGCTGAGTATCTAAAATGGGCCAGGCTTTTTAATAGATAGTGGAGACACAGCAATGAATAAAGTAAATGAGATTTCTACTCATGGGGACGCCAGGAAGGACTTACCAGTGCTGGCTGGTGAGTGGATTCACTTCTCCTTGTCGAGAATCAAAGGTATATGGTAAATAAGCCATCAGATGGTAACACATGCTTTGGGAGAAACATAAATACAGGAAGAAGGCAGAGACTCTTAGAGCAGCAAAGTGGTGATTTAACATACAGCTGCTCAGAAAAGGTCTTACTCGAGAGAAGTGTTTGGGCAAAAACCTGAAGGATGTAAAGGGATGATATCTTAGAGGAAAGTGTTTCTGGCAGGAAGCCTTGGGAATGCAAAGGCCCTGAGGCGGGCGAGAACCTTGTAATTAGGGAATGACTGGAAGACCTGTGTGGCTGAAATATATAATAGAAATGCATAGAGACAGAGTAAGGCGTCAATCTCAATAGAGATTTTAGCTTTTTCTATGAAACTGAAAGAGAGTGGAAGATTTTGAGCAGTGAATTAATATAATCCCATTTTTTAATTTTTATTGGTGCATTATAACTATACAACAATAAGATTTATAGTAGACATTTGTTTGTGCACCTAGAACAGTTTGGTATTGGTTTTGGTGTTTGTTTTTATTGTATATTATTATTATTATTATTATTATTATTATTATTATTATTATTCTGGGGATTGAACCCAGAGGCATTTTACCTTTGGCCAAGTTCCCAACCCTTTTATTTAATTACTTTTTATGTTGAAACAGGGTCTCACTAAATTGCTGAGACTGGTCTCAAACTTGCGATTTTCCTGTCTCAGCCTCCCAGGTTTGGGGATTACGGGCATGCACTACCATGCTCAGCTCGGTTTCCGTTTTTAAAGCATCACTCTGGCTGATGTATAGAAAGAGAAGACCAAGGGCCGAAGTGGGGGGATGAGTTGGGAGGTTACTGGAGTAACCCAAGTGGAATGATAGTGACTCCAACCAGAAGTGGGTGGATGTGCCAGCAGATCTGGTGTGGAGAGCCGACACGGAGCACAGGGTCCAAAGACCTGCCGACCAGAGAACCAGGATGGATGAGGTGAAAGCAGAAGCACCTAGCTATGCTTTTGTGTTTCTTTCTTCTTGTCTCAGATTCTCTCTTTTTCTCTAAAGTAAACAGATTAGTCCCCTCCAGGTAATATCAAAGCAGACATTAATGTCTCTTGTATCTTCTCTGGTGAAAAGCCTACTGGTGGTCCTGAATCTTGAACACAGAAGTGCATCTGGGAGAAGATTTTTTGTTTTGTTTTTGTTTTAGGTACTGGGGATGGACCCCAGGGGCATTTTACCTCCAAGGTACACCCCCAGTCCTTTATTCTTTACTTTGAAACAGGGTCTCACTGAGTTGCAAAGAGCCTCACTAAGTAACCGAGGCTGTCCTCGAACTGCAATCTTCCTGTCTCAGCCCGCCAAATGCTGGGATTACAAGTTTGTGCCACCACGCCCGGCTTCTGGGAGAGTTCTGAATAGAGTTGGTGGCACAGGGACGTAGCAAGGAAATCACTCTGAGTACATATACACTTACATGAAGAAAGTGCTGAGACCTGTCACAGGTAGACATAGTCACTCTTTCCCCACTTCTGGGAGGTAGTTCTCCATCATCGGCCAGCCACAAAAGACACAAAACTAAAGAGAAAGAACTAGGAAATCGAAAGGTGTTTCATGTTTTCAAGTCATGCAGAATATCAATCATGTGGTTGAAGTACAACATTTACTCCACAGATGAAAAATCAAAAAATAGCTATAATATGGAAGAGTTTTGTATTTAAAAACAATATAAAAACAAAATGTAAAGCCTTAAAAATGCTATGCAAATATTATTTGAGGTTGATTTCCCCCTCTATTTGTTTTTATAATAAGAGATGAATTAAAATACAATGTTTTATTGTGTGAAAAGATATAATCAGAAAACTTCAGAGTCACTGTATGTGGCACTCTCTAGCACTCAACACATGTATTATAATACATGGAAACAGTATCAAAACATATATATATATATATATATATATATATATATATATATATGATGTATTTTTCTTTTTTTTTTACGGTACTGGGAATGGAAACCAGGGACATTTTACCTCTGAACCACACCCCCAGCCTGATTTTTAATTCTTTTTTTATTTTAAAACAGAGTCTCACTGACTTGCAAAGGGCTTCACTAAGTAGCTGAGGCTGGCCTCGAACAGCGATCCTCCTGTCCCAGCCTCTTGAATGTGGGGATTACAAGCATGCCCCACCACACTCAAATTCAGAACATATATTTACTCTGCATAAGTATTTACATAAATGTAAGGTACATAAAATGTAAAAATGTGAAATACATTTTAATCTGATCTCTTCTTGAGAGCTTGTGGGCTGTTTCTAGGGAGAATTAAAAATGCAATAAAAATATCTTAAATTTTCTTATTTTATTATTTGTTAAAAGCCTACATATAAGTTAGACTTATGCTAGCTAAATTTTGTCTGTGTTTTTCTTTCAGAAAGAAAAAAATTGAAATAATGAGAAAATTGACATTCATGGGCTAGGACCATAGTTTTGTGGTAGAGCACTTGCCTAGTATGTGGAAGGCCCTGAGTTTGATCCCCAGCACTAAAAAAGAAAGGGTAAGAATATATATATATATATATATATATATATATATATATATATATATATATGTGTGTGTATGTGTATGTGTATGTGTATATGTATGTATATATGTATATATCATACATACTAAAGGAATATATATTTCTTGCATCTCATTATATATATATATATATATATATTTTTTTTTTTTTTTTTTTTTTTTGGTGGTACTGGAATTCCTGGAAGCCCTTCTACCTCTGGCTACACTCCCACAGGCTATACTCCCAGACCTATTTTTATACTTTTTTAATGTGGAAACAGGGTTTCTTAAGCCAGCGCGGCTGGCTTCAAACCTGCGCGATCCTCCTGTCTCCACCTCCCAAGCGCAGGGATTGCAAGAGTGCTCCACCACGCCCGGCTCTCTCTCTCTCTCTCTCTCTCTCTCTCTCTCTCTCTATATATATATATATATATATATATATATATATATACACATACATACACATATATATAACTATATTTTATATATATATTACATATATAAAGATTCAATAAAATTCAAAACAAAACTTTAAAATATTATTTTAGAAAAATGGAAGATAAAAAAGATATTCTTATAAGCTGGGTGTGGTAGCACACACTTGTAATCCCTGCGCTTGGGAGGCAGAGACAGGAGGATAGTGCAGGTTCGAAGCCAGCCTCGCTACTTAAGAGACCCTGTTTTCAAATAAAAATATTTAAAAAAAAATAGGTCTGGGAGTGTAGCCCAGAGGTAGAAGGGTTTCCAGAAACCCCAGCACCACCAGAAAAAAAAAAAAAAAGATAGTCTTATGATGTTACCATACCCAGATAACTTTGGTTTTCCTACTTTACTACTTCAATGGCAACAGATTTCTTCTAAAATAACTTTTCAATTATTAGTGAATATTAGTGTTGAGTATAAAAGACAAAAAAGTACTAAAACGCTAACCAGATAGAAAAAACAGTCACAAAGATTGACCCACACATAATTCTAGTTTAACCTAAAATTTCCTAGTGTCCTATTTAAAGTTAAATTTGAGCCAGGCATGCTGGTGCATGCTTGTAATCCCAGCCAGTACTTGGGAGGCTGATACAGGAGAAGCCCAGGTTGACAACTTAACAAGGCTGTCAGAAACTTAGTGAGACCTCATTTAAAAATAAAAATAAAATTGGACTGGGAGTATAGCTCAGAGGTAGGTTGCCAGAATGTGCCCTGGGTCCAATCCCCAGTAACACACACACACACACACACACACACACACACACACACACAAGTTTATTGAAGCTTTATAATCCTGAGCTTTGGAAAGTCCAGTTGAGCTGCTTATTTCTGAAATTCAAATATTTTCTTTTCTGGATTTCAGTCACTTCAATTCCATGGAATTGTTTCCGCGGAATCATGGAAAAATAATATTTTTCAAATATATCTCCTGGAATTAAAGTAGGCAAATCTTTACTCTCTTCCTTAGGGAAACACTAAAATTCAAGACTTATCTTTTTGTCTTTTTTTTTTTTAATCAGATTTATCTTTTTTTTTTCCAATCATACCTGAGGAATGGAGCAATTTCCTCCACTAATTAGCTGACACATAGATGATTCCCAGTGGGCCAGTCTTAAGAGCTTTAGGATAAGGTCTTCTTTTGGCCCGGAAATGAATAAAAATCATTACTTAGCAAAATTGTTGTTTGTGCCAGGAGTAATAAGAATTCATTGCTGCAAATCAAATATTTGATTTGCATTATACTTATTCACTTATAACTCTGAAATTAAAAAAATAATATATTTATGTGTGTACATACACACATATTCTTTTAAACACAGTGGTGGTAGTCGGGTGTGTGTGTGAAGAAGGTTGTGAAAAGAACTTCTGAAGAACAGAAAGCAAGAGTTGGTGAAATACTGAGTCAAAAGTGTTAGTAGACTGCCACCCTGTGGCTATGATAAGTACTACAATGTTGTCTCATTTGGAATTTTCATCTCAATATCCCAAAGTATCTGAAAAGTTAAGTAGTTAGGATCAAAACTGAAAAGAACTCAGGCCGAGCATGGTAATGCATACCTCTAATCCCAGTATTTGGGATATTGAGACAGGAGAAACACCTATTTGAAGCCAGCCTCAGCAAGTTAGTGAGACTGTTTCAAACTAAAAAAAAAAAAAAATTGAAGAGGCTGAGGCTGTAACATAGAGGTAAAATGTCCCTGGGTACCTATCCTCCCAAAAAACTCAGAATATGAGGAAGTGTTCCAAATTATCTGAAGACTTATTTCATCATAAAATTATATAAAATAATCTTCTCTTTGAGTTAAAACCTCCAAAAGACAGCGTTGTCATCATACATACACTTCTTTAATATTTTAATTTTTTTTTTTTTGGTGGTACTGGGGTTCCTGGAAGCCCTTCTACTTCCGGGCTACACTCCCAGACCTATTTTTACATTTTTATTTGGAAACAGGGTCTCCTAAGCCAGTGAGCGCGGCTGGCTTCGAACCTGCGCGATCCTCCTGTCTCTGCCTCCCAAGCGTGGGGATTACAAGCGTGCGCCACCACGCCTGGCTAATTTTTTAAATTTTAACAGATACTCCTGAAAGCAATAGAGTTCAAGAATGACAAGATAACATCTTAATAAAGTAAATATTTCTATTCAAATGAACAGAAATATGTAAGATCAGACAGAAAACAAACTAATATTGATATTCTAAAGACAGCACTAACCCTTAATTAACAAGGTGAGTTTAATATTTAAGCTGAAAGATAAGCAGGAACCAAAAAGACTTAGGTAGCTCTTGAACTTCAAGAGAAACAGACCTATCAGCCCAGTCTCCCATCCTCCACCTTAGGCTTAGTCTAGAGGCAGATAATAGGTAGGTTCTTATTTTCATAACTCATATTTCAGATTGAGATCCCTCATTTCATGAGATCTATTAAAAAAAGCATCCATAAAATACAGAAGGATCAGAATGATGGTTCAAAATTCTATCCAACACCATTTCCCTTCCCATTTTTTACCCACATCTAGTGAGAAGTATCCTTCAGTGACAAGTAATCAGAAAACCCACCACAGTCTCCACCAGGAAACAGGGCCCAAAACTTGAGCAGTTATTATTTACCATAACTTTGGTATAATCACCTGCACTCCTGTAGAAGTAATGACTCAGACAAACATTCTAGCTTTTTGTGTCAACAACCATCAAACATCAGATGTTTGAAAATGTCTCAGCAGTTGTTTGCAGTCTGATCTTCGTCCAGCTCTTAAATCAGCCATAGCATGCCCATACGTACATTTGGAAGTCTAGCAAGGGAATCTAATTGACAAAAGGTCAATTAACTTTTATATCAAATTATTGTTTATTCAAATTTAAATAAAGACCAAGTTATAATTTCATGATGCACAGATTGTCTTATCCTTGTTTTTACATTCATTCCACCATTCTGGCGTGTGTGTGTGTGTGTGTGTGTGTGTGTGTGTGTGTGTAACTGGAGATTGAACCCCCAGGGACTTTCTCTCTTTGAGTGACATATTCAACTCTTTTTAATTTTCTTTTATTTTGAAAAAGGATCTTACTAGGTTGCTTAAAGTCTTCCTACTTTCTGAGGCTGCCCTTAAACCTGCGATCCTCCTGTCTCAGCCTCCCAGATACCAAATGTACAGACGTGCACCACTACCCCCAGCTCATTTCACCAGTCTTTGAGTCATCTTCCCTCTTCTCTAGTTTCACGTTCTGCTTTTTCTTGGAGTTCTTCTTTCCTCTCACCATCTGGGCATCTTCCACTGCAAGTCTGTCACAATCTGACTTATATCTTCCTTCTGTAACACACTGAATAAAAGCAACAGCTCTCCGTGTGAGACATAGGTAAGTTTCCCACAGGTTGACAGAGTCCAGACTTCAGTCTGTTTTGCTCCCATGTTTGCTCTGTGATAGAAACGCTTGGAGGTATGTGCTGATCTAAACTTTTAAAGCTAAATTGTCTAACTGGTTTACCAAGGACAAGGGGCTCAAGAAGAGTCACGTGCAGACATGTGACGTGGCATTGGTAAAAGCAGGATTGTCAGATTTTCAACTGAGAAGCACTGCCACCATTGATTTAAAGGAGAGAAAAAGAAAGGTCTCTTGAAAGAGGCAGGGGAGGAAAATTTAATCCTCAACACGGAAACCACAATCTTCTTCCCCCCAGCCTGCCTTTCTGGTCAGTGCTGTGTGCTGAGTTTAAATCTTCCCTCCGTTTCTCCTTCCTTCACTCCCTTCCTTCTTTACTTCTTCCTGGAGGTTTTATTCTTAGAATCTAATTCTCCTAATTATATCTAGTATCGAGATGCCTACTTTTTATACAGGAATGTGAATCTATTTTGACCACATGTCAAGTATGTGTTAAGCATTTTTCATGGTGACTCTGTGAGGTAAGTACTAAATTGATCTCATTTTACAAGTGAGGAAAAATAAGATATGAAGAGAAGTTAAGTATCTTACTACAAAACTGGAATTTGACGCTGGGCAAATGGTCTCCCAGGAAGAAATAAACCTGAGACACTAAAGAAAGTGTCCCAGGAGGATGCTCACAAGAGGGGCCAGGATGGGAAACCAGACCCTTCCTGTTGGGCAGAGCCCTGTTATGCTCACATCCACACCCATCTGTCCTGGGGGCACACCTCCTTTTTCTCTTTAACTCCATTCTCTTCTTTCTCGGTCTATCTTTCTTCCCTTGGCATCTTGACTTTCTCTTTTCTCTTCCTACTCTTAGACACTATTTCTACATTTTTTTTTTACAATAATTGCTTTCTTCCCTTTGCCCTCAAAAGGGGAGAATATAAAAAATGAGCTGTAGGCGCAGTAGTGAAATTCAGTGGTGCACACGCCTGCGTCTTTCCCTTGTCCCTTGCTTCTCAGTTGGGCTTAGTCCTAAATCTCAGGTTTCATCTGCAAACTAGAACAACAAGATAAACCTCATGAAGTTAAACAAAATTAAAATGTATAACCCTTGCCATGAGTCAGGATACAGCCTGGTATCCTGACTCATGGCAAGAACACAGGATTAGCACCTGCCTTCCTTCTCTTCCTCCTCCTCTTCTTCCCCCTTTTCCCTTCTTTCCCTCTTCTCCCTTCTCTCCTTCCTCCCCTCCTTCTCTTCCTCCTCCTTCATTCTCTTTCTCTTCCTCTACTTCCCTTCCCTCCTCTTCCCCATTCTCTTCCTCCTCCTTCCTTCCTCCCTCCTTTTCCCTCTCACTCCTCCTCCTTCTTTTCTCGTTCCTATTCTTTCTCTCCTCCTCCCTCCATGGTCTTTCTCCTCCTTCCTTCCTCTTCTCCCACCTCTCATCCTTCTCCCTTCCTCTTCATCCTTTTCTCCTCCTCCTCCTTCTTGGCACCATCTTTATTATCATCATTAACGTTATTCACTTAGAAAACTTTTTTTGAGTATACAACGAAAACAACTTTCCCATTTAAACTTTCTTTCCACCTTTTAGATGGCAAATTGCTCAAGGGAGGCGGCCTCTCCTTTTGAATGCCAGAGATTAACAAAAGTTAAATAGCTGCTATTATAACCCAATCTCTAGTCTCCAGTGTAAAGCTGGTGAAGTGTAAATTTAGAACAAATTGTTACATGAAAGGTCAATTCCTCAGTGAGGGCAGGGATTTATTACTTTTGCTTTAAAGTGGGGCATGAGCGGAAGAGGGATGGCTTTAGGAGGTGTCCTGCAGCCAGGGTCCTGGTGTTTATTTGTGACCCCAAGGCTGCAGAACCTGGTGAGGAGGACCTGAAACACATTTAATTATCAGTTAGCTGTGGCTTTCCCTGACGAGAAGAGCAGAGAAAATCCAAGTACACATGCACAAATCTTTTGAACAAGCATTTCTACTCAGCAAACCCTTTTAGAATGAGCAGAGTTTGGGAATAAAGGAAGGCAATGATAATTGCTCACACTAAGACTTCCTCAATTAGTGGGAACAATTCTCATTTTAAAAATGTACTCTTAACTTGGCTTAATAAAAAATTAAATTTCTCTTATAACTGCAATAACAGACTTAACTGAGCTCCACTGCATTTCTTTTTTTATTTTTAAATGCCCTGTACTATGCATACCTGAATTTACCGAGGTATGAGAGAACCCTTTTAGTTTTTCCTTTTTGTTCTTAGTTTATCCCTCTTAATGCTATTTTCACACTGACCCATTCCCCAACCACCCCGATTTCCATTTAATGATTAAAAACTGAATAAGTAGATTTTCACAATTAGTCTAATGCTTGGAATATAGTTCACACACCCAAATGCTCAGTGAACCCTGTGTCCCCCTTTAGAGGGTATTTAACCTTGATATCTGTGCTAATGAATTGTGCATGTGTCTGCTTCCTTCCTTAGAATCCATGAAATATACATTCATGCTGATAAAACCTGCAAACTGTCTGAACACCACTCTCAGACTTGCTGCATAGCTCTCTAAAGGATGTGCAGGGAGCCGTAGGCTTTACTGTTGCTGCTGGAATCTCACTGCTCTCCTTCTTCTGAGTTTTCTGTCAGATGGGACTTTAGAAACTCAGTGGTTATGTTCCTCATGACACTTCTACATCATTACTTCTAAATTACAATAAGTTGGGGACTTTTACCAACTCTTTTTCAAAATCCAATCATGAATCATTGACAAGTCTTAGCCTTGCTTGTGCCTCCAATATTTTTCATTAAAGGCAACGCTATGCTGCTTTGGGCAAAATGATACAATCTTAAAAATTATTGTAATGTGAAACCGACTTACGTGAGACCTTTTGATCAATTCAGATGCACACTTGTTAGACTAGTCAATTCGTTACTAAGTTAATAATTAACTTGCTGTGTCTGAAAATCAGTCACACGCTTCAGTCAGCCTCCACTGTTTGAACAAAATATAGCAAAAGAATCTGGAAATATCGGTTCCAAAACAAAGGACCAAGATTGTTACCCTTAGCTTTTAATAAAGAAATCTTCTGAGCTCATGAGAGACTAACCTTTGAACCATCGTTTAGTTCTCCTTGTACTGGGTTTATAGCATGTCAGAGAGATTGTTCTTTCTTTTTTGTGGTACTGAGAGTTGAATTCAGGGTGTTTTGCCTTTGAGCGCTCTCTCTCTCTCTCTCTCTCTCTCTCTCTCTCTCTCTCTCTCTCTCTCTCTCTCTCTCCCCACACACACACTCTCTCCCTCTCCCTCTCATTTCTGAGGGTGAGTGATGAAGGACAGGGGCACTGATGACTTCTTGGCACTGGAGATGAACCTCATGGCCTCATACATGCTAAAGATGTGCTCTGCCAATGAGCTGCTCCCCAAGTCCGAGGACATTGATTCCTCCTCCTCCTCCTCCTCCTCCTCCTCCTCCTCCTCCTCCTCCTCCTCCTCCTCCTCCTCCTCCTTCTCCTCCTCCTCCTCCTCCTCCTCCTCCTCCTTCTTTTGTGGTACTGAGGATTGAACCCAGGGTCATTTCACTCTGAACATACTACCAGCCCTATTTTATTTCTTACTTTGAAACATGTTCTTACTAAGTTGCTGAGGATCTCATTAAATTGAAAAGGCTCGCCTCCAAATTGAAATCTTCCTGTCTCTGCTTCCCAAGTACTAGGATCACAGGTGTGTGGCGTAACACCCAGCACAGAGGAATGTTTTTGCACAGTTGATCAGCACACAGGCACAGTGGCCTCTCTTGGGAAGGCATAGTGTTAGCAGACAAAGAGCCACTATGTCCGTTTTGACCTTACAAACTTAGAATTTGCATCTGTCAGAAAACAAATTGTTTCACAAAGGGCAGGCCCATAGGTAAATTAGGAGCAGCTAAAGATGACCCTTGAGATGTACAAAACAGGGAAACGTAGCAAAACGTTGACACTTTAGCTTGTGTTCAAAGAAAACATTAAATGGGCAACAAAAATAACAATAATTTACAATTTCAAGAGAGTTAAAAGTTCCCTTTTAATGTTAATATGAAAAATATATATTTCAAATAATATAAGAGCCATAGTACAGATCAAGCTCAGTGATACAGAGCCAACGAGACAGGCACCTGAATATTTGGCTAATATATGCATGTTATTGGAGAGAAACAGGAAGATACAATTTGCTAGAAATTGCTCTTTTCCTTAGATGGATACTGTGGAAAAAACTAAATTGTGTGTAACTAATCTAGTGTGGTCTTGTGGTCTGTTTCCATTTCCTTTTTTTTTTTTTTTTTTTTTTTTTTTGCAGTACTGAGGATGGAACCCAGAGGCATTCTACCTCCGAGCTACATCCCCATGAATTAATTATTCATTCATTTGAAGCAGGGTCTCACTGAGTTGCAAAGGACTGCACTAAGTAGTAACTGAGGCTGTCCTCAAACTACAATCCTTCTGTCTCAGCCTCCCAAATGCCAGGATTACAAGTGTGCGTCACTACCCCTGGCTGTTTCTATTTTGTTTTTTCTTTTTTTCTTTTTCTTTTTTTCTTTTTCTTTTTTTCGGGGGCGGAGGTGTCTGGGGGATGGAACCCAGAGGCATTTGACCTCCAAGCTACATCCTTGCCCTATTTTTTATTCTTTATTTTGAAACAGGGTCTCACTAAGTTGCAGAGAGCCTCACTAAGTAGCTGAGGCTGTACCGTGATCCTCCAGTCTCCACCTCCCGAATGCTGGGATTACAAACCTGTGGCACCACGGCCGGCTTCTGTTTCTATTTCTTAATGTCTATATAAATCAAGATCCATGCACAGCAGAAGAAGGAAACCTCAGCATCTCCATAGCTTCCAACAGCCAGGGGAAAGGAGAGGACAGCAGAAGAAGGAGTACTCTGGACAGCTGGATAGAAGTGTCAAGCCATTTTGAAGTTCTGAATGAGGCTCACAGGACGCTGTTAAATGTAGGCCATCAGGTTAGTGTCAAAGCCCCAATAGAGAATAACACGTCCCTGTGCTCCTTCCTCATTGGCTGAACTCTACTTCAGGTTCATGCCGCGATTGCTACCTTGTGTCCTAGTCTTGCAAAACCCAATAGAGTTCTCCCAGCCAAACTCCGTTCTCTGGCCGTCAATTAACTCTGTGATTTAGGGACGTCATTCGATGCTCTGGAGTTCAAGTTAAAAATCTTGGAAACAGGGACAGTATAGCAGCTAAGTCAGAGGAGTTGTGAGAAGCACTTAAAGAATCTCATAGAGTTAAGGGCCACTTCTGCTTTGCATCAGCACCTTGGAATTCCTCAGCTGGAAACCCCACGGGGAAACAAGCACTTTATTTCTGTTCCTGCTCACCTTATCTACACATTGAGCAGAGAGTAAACCCAACTTCTCAAACATGCCCTCAAATGTCATCACGCTAGCAGCAGAGACTCAGCAGATACCCACAGCTGTCCAGGGAGGGTTGGGAGTTATCAAGAGCAGTTTATTGCAGTATCTATTTGAAGCTTCCTATTTACCTTAAGAAATTTACTCTGGGTTTTATTCTATCCTTCTCTATTAAAATAGATTTAAAGCTAGCCCGGCATGATGGTGCATGCTTGTAAGCCCATAATTTGGGAGGCTGAGACAGGAGGATTTCAGTTGGTGGACAGCCTCAGCTGTTCGGTGAGGCCCTTTGCAACTCAGTGAGACCCTGTTTCAAAATAAAGAATAAAATATAGGGCTGGAGGTGTAGCTCAGAGGTAGAATGTCCCTTGATTCCATCCCCAGTACTGCAAAATAGATAGATGATAGATAGATAGATAGATAGATAGATAGATAGATTTAAATCTTAGTTAAGCAATAAAATTTTTACTCCAAAGGTTCCAAGTACAATTAACACTAGAGAAAAGTGATCTGCCCCTGTGGCTTTGTGCATACTAGGCACCATGCCTAAGACTCTAGGGTGCACGATGCAATGGACCCCAGGGTTCACAGTGCCATAGACCATAGGGGGCACAGTGCCATGGACCCCAGGTGCATGGTGCCATGGACTCCAGAGGCATAAGGCTGAACATTGAAAGCCTGGCCTGGCTGACCCTTCTAAGATAGTGACCCTGGTTCTACTCAATGATCCGTTTCCTTCATCTTATATTGACTTTGTATCTCATTACTTACAAATATTATAATTGAACATGTCTCACTTGTGTCTTTCTCACTGAAATGAAAATGGCATCTGACATTCCTCAACCCCCATCTTGAAATGTAGCAAACTCATGCTCATGCCTATTTTTCCCTTTTTTCTTCAAATTCCAAGGCTGTACCACTCCTCTGTTACAAGTTTTGACTCCCTCTAGTGCTTCTATTGCCCTCCTGTTTTGGTGCTTGCAATGTTTTCTCTGAGCTGAGCCCTTCCTTCTAGCCCATTCTCCTGTGACCTAGGAATCTTGCCCAATTATTCTGCCCACTGGCCAAGCCTCTCCTCTGCCCTTTACTCCTTTCTGTTTCTAGATTTCCACTGAGCCTTGAAGGATACACACAGGAATTATGAAAAGACTCACCACCCACTCACAACATGTGATGTTAGCCCCAAAGTTAGTAACTGCTTTTCAGTTTGCACAATGTAAGCAATACCCAAGCATCTAAGACTAGGAAGCTGTAAATGATAATCAGATTCTAAAGTGTGGTCAAAGTTCCATGAGACTCAGACATCTCTAGTGGAAAGTTTAAGATAACAGCAATCTTTATATAAACATTACTGAGAAAAAAAAAGCTTTAAAAGACTTGCAATAATTAATTTTTGAATTGCAATAAATAACTTCTAGTTAAAATTGGAGGACTGGGGCTAACAGTGTATGTAGTTCAATGGTAAAGCACCTAGTCAGCATGTTCAAGGCTTGGGTTCGATCCCCAGAACCACAAAAAAAAATATTTTTAAATCAATCATAACACTTTATTTAGAATTCTGTGTTTTTAAACCAGGAATATTTGCCACAAAGAATAAACTGGCATCTTGCACTAAGCCATTTTTAATGAGGCTTGAAAGCAGCTTTGTGTTTCTGGTTTGAGGGCATTTGCATTGAGCGAGGCACCAGCCTTACTGAGATGAACCCAAGCCACAGGGCCCTGGCATCACCGTGGCTGAGTAGAGGTAGCTGTGAGGTGGCTTTGGTCAGGCTCCAAGTAGAATTCTGAAATGTGAGCAGCAGCAGAACTGGGTCATGAGCCTAAGAACTCTCTAAAGTATCCACCACACTGATCTCTGATTATTAACTCCATTCTCTTGAGAATGAAATTTGAAAAGGGAAGAAGCTGAATCTAAAGGTCTTTTGTGAAGTCTTATTGGAATAGAGGTTTTAACTATAAATGCCTATTAGCCACAGGAAGGGCTATAAGAAAAGTAATACCATCTTAACTGACTTACATGCTGAACACAAAGAGGACTACGATTAGTATGAACATTTATGTGGCATTTTTGATAACCTGTTATCTGCTTCATCTTTTGTAGAGAGCTATTTGTCATTTTCCCAGACCTATGATTTGACCCAGATACTAGAAATAGGCAGCTGATACCGACCTGGTATGCAGAAAAGAACTATATAAAATCTAAACGAAGAAAGAAATTTGTGGTCTGTAGTTTGACCCTCAGCTCTGTGGATTCCTGGGAGGATATTACCCAACAACCCGCAAGAACTCTTCCTGCCATGTCTTGCAAACACGAAGGCCAGCTGTAGGATATCAATTCAGATAATATTTCCATTTTGGGCTCCCATTCAAACTCATAGTAAAACTGAGTGTAATGCTTTGAGGGAGCTTTTATCTTTCTGAAATGCTCTTAAATAAGATGGTAACAACTTGGATGCCTTGGACCCATGCTATTTAAATGTAAGTTAATTGGTTTTCTATGGTTAATTGTGTGTGTGTGTGTGTGTGTGTGTGTGTGTGTGTGTGTGTTACTGGGGGTGGAATCCAGGGGCATTCTACCTCCGAGTGACACCCCAGCCCTATTTTTTATTCTTTATTTTGAAACAGGGTCTCACTGAGTTGCAAAGGGCCTCACTAAGTAGCTGAGGCTGGCCGCAAATGGTGATCCTCCTGTCTCAGCCTCCCAAATGCTGGGATTACAAGTGTGTGCCACCATGCCCCGCTTCTATGATTACTTTAAGAAAATAACACAGTTGGGCATGGTGATGCACACCTCAGAAATTAGAGAAAACTTGCTTCAAAATCAAAAGGACTGCAGGTGTAGATCAGGGACAGAATGCCCTGAGTTCAATCCTCAGTACCTCCATTTTCCAAAATAATAAAAAATAAATTAACACAAACTTGGAGCATAAAACAATACACATCTATTTTCTTATAAGTCTGCATGTCGGAAGTCTGAAACTAATTCCACTGGGCTAAAATTGAGGCCCTGACAGGGTTGCCCTCCATCTGGGGTTACAGTTTCCAAAGTTCTATTCCTCCATTTCTTGGCTCTTTGACTCAACTTCAGAGCCAGCAATGTAGCCTCTTTAATGTCTCCATCACATAACGTTCTCTTCTTAACTCAAACCTTCCACTGCCTCCTCTAATAGGGTGCTCACAATTTCACTGAGGGTCTTCCCAGATGATCCAGAATGGTCTCCCTCATTCCTAAATCTTTAATAATTGCACCTACAAAGTCCCTTTGCAATATAAGGCAATGTTCACAGCATCCAAGGATTGGGGCATACTCTTAATTGGCGATTACTAAAGATGCCACAATGAGTATTGAAATAGTTTGACTTAAACACCATAATGCAAACCAAGACCAAGAAAGAATAGTGTGGTGGCTAGAGCCACAAGCCAGATTGATGCTAAGAGCCATCTCATCACTGTCTGCTGTGTGAGCCTAGAGATATTAAAGTCTCTGCATGAAACAAGCTCCCCTAAATAGTTTGATTCCAGATTCCCTATTTGTAAAGGGTCAAGCCAACTGGTTACACGGACGTGGGGGGCAAAAACAATTCTCTTGAGATGCGGAGTAGAAATCAGGAAGCATACTTCTAGCTGATTTCTATGAGGAAATGATTATTGTCCTCTCTTGAAAGCTCTTGAAACCCAGAGCTAAGCTGCAGCCCTATGGAGGGAAAGACCCAGTAACATTAATGAAATGACAAGCTAGCTACAAATAGGGGGAGGGAACTATGCTGAAAGCTGCAAATACTTCCCTAAAGGAGAAAAATGCTAGACGATATTGAATGTGGAGGTTTCTGAGCGGTGACAGTGATGGAGTCAGTACTGTGCATAGCAATGGTTATTCTCTGGAAAGGCAGTGTGGGAGCAATTTTATTAACAGGCCTGAAGCTGGAATTCCTACTCTGCCATTCTCCAGCTGAGTTACCTTGGCAAAGTTATTGAATTTTTCTCAGATTCAGTTTCCTTAGCTTAAGGCAAGATTTAATAGAATCTACTTCCCAGGTGACTGTTGAGTGTTACAGGAAAAGGGTATGTTATCTAACTTCCTGGAATGCATAGTTTTTTGCACAGCCCTACGTGCAGGGCCGGAGGGAGCTGAGGGACAGTGAGGACGGCGTGGAGCTTATAACCCAGCCTGTGAGTACACACCTCCACCTCCACGGGCAGCGCCTGGCCTGTGTGGGCGATGTGCCTGGCTCGCTGCTGTGCAGGGTGCAGTGGTCCCCTGGAGAGCGGTTGAATTTCACGTGAATGTTTGGATCCTCTGCTGTCTTGATTGTTCACACGGGTCTGTGACACCACAGCTGATGCTCTGTATTTCTGGGCTCCTGTGTCTGGCTTACCAGGGTGTGGGGCAGGGGAGCAAGCTGTGGTTGGTGTCTCCAGACTGTAGGTCTCATTGATCTTCAGTGTCCACTACTGACATCCAGTCACCTGCTCCTTCGCAGCCCTGCTGTCACGATCCCCACCAAGCTTCCCTGCTTAGGATTTGGCCAGCATTGGCTCTCCTCTTCTGACTGCTTCCTTCTTATTCTTCCTTAAGACTTCAGTCATGCGATATCTCGACTCATTTTAGCATTTACACAAAATGGTAGGACTTCTATAGACATCATGCATGAATCATAGAAAAGAGTTATGTTGGTGCACTGACCAATAGAGGGAAATAGAGGGGAAAAATAGAGGGGGAAACTATCTTTGAATTTTGCTGCTTTTTATGGATAGTTAAACAAGAGTTTTCCTGAACCCAAAAGACATAATTTCTCTTTAAGAAAATATTGGTGTGTAATATGGGCTTTGTTGTGATATAGTTGTACATGAATATAATTTGGTCAGTTCTGTTCTTCAATACCTTCATTCTCCAACACCCTGGCCCTCCACTCCTCCCACATCCCCCAATCCCTGTCCTCTACTCTACTACTGCACAGGTCTCCCTTTTATTTTTTACAGTAACCCCTATCTTTTTCCTTTTTCTTCCTAACTTCCACATATGAGAGAAAATACATGGCTTTTGTCTTTGAGTCTGACTTATTTCACCAGCATGATATTCTTTAGTTTCATCCATTTTCATGAAAATGACATAATTACATTCTTCTTTATGGCTGAGTAAAATTCCATTGAGTATATTATAGGACGTTTTCTTTATCAACTCATCTGTTGATGGGCACCTAACTACCATACATCAGTCTATTCTATCTAAATGTGTTCAAAACAATTAGCCTACAGATGGGCAAAATCATTTAACAGAAAGCCTATTTGATAATGGAATTATGAATACTTTACATAATTTATTAACCTGCAAAACTGTCCTTGCAATTAAACTCCAGTTGAAATTTATTATAATTTTGGGATGTATTCAGGATTGTAACCGGGGAGCCAGGGCTGTTGTACCTCTGAGCTACCCTTCCTCACCAACCAAGCTTTTTTTTTTTTTTTTTTTTTTTTCAGTTCTGGAGATGAAACCCAAGAGCATTTTATCTCCCAAATGCTGGGATTACAAGTCTGTGCCACCATGCCTGGCTTGTTTTATTTTTTATTCCAAAACAAGGTCTAACTAAGTTAGCATACATGCTGGCCTCAAACCTATGATCCTACTGTCTCAACCCTCCAAGTATTTGGATTACAGGTATGTACCTCCATGCCCCATTTTTAATGGTCTTTATTATAGCATGTTGGCTTATTAACAATAGTGTTACAAAAGATAAAGTCTTATTTAAACAAAGCATCTTCATATTAACACTAAAGGCATGGAGAAATATATTCCATTCTAAACCAATGAAAATATTTCTGGGAAGGAATATATATTAGTTTCTATGAATTTTATGACAAAGTACCACAAACAACATTGCTTAAATAACAGAAATTTATTGTCAGATGTCTAAGATCAAAGTGTGGGTGGGCCTGGCTCTTCTGAGGTTGTAAGGAAAAAACCTACTCAGTGTTGCCCTCCCTTACTTCTTGTAGTTCTGTCATCTGGAGTCCTTGGCCCATGCACACATCACCCTGAATCCTGCTCCCATGTTCACATGGGGTCTCCCTGTGTACACATCTCTGTGTCCAAATTTCCCCTTTACATAAGGACACCAGTTATATTGGTTTAGAAGCCTACCTTAGTCCAACATAACCCCATTTTTTCCTAAGTAATTGTATCTGCGATGACCTTATTCCAAGACTTCGACATAAATTTATGCAGGGAGAAGATACAACTCAACCCCTTAACAGACCAAGATAATGTAGGGTAAATATTTCAGTTGCAAAGAAGTTGTCCTAACACAGACACAGACCTGGAACATTTAGTTGAATGACTGTGGCATTGTGTGGGCATAGATAAGCATTAATCAAGTGGCATTGTACAGTCTCATAAAAGCATTTGACAAGCACTAGACCACTGTGAATGTCTAACCAAGCTCTCTTTCATCTACTTATGAGCAGACAATCTTTGCTGCATGAAGTTTTGTGAATTAGATTTTAATTATGTGAGACACTGAATTTTTTCCAGTAGTGACGATTGGACATAAACATCCACAATTAATCCATTGAAACTGTACTTTAACACTCCGAGATTGTTTGCAAGACTTCTCCATCTATGGATTGTGTCGTCAGCAGTCTCACTTATGTGATCTAAAAACCTGACAGTGCAATTTAGAGGAAGAAAAATTTATTTGTAGCCTTAAAGTTCTGGGGGTTTCCGAGGGTTTAGTCCATAATAGGCTGTGTCATGTCAGCAGGGATTGGGGCATCGAGATGACAAGCAGAGTGAGAGGAAGGGGAGAAGGCAAGGGGAATATATAGTCCCCAAGGCCACACCCCAGTGACCTATATCCTCTAACCACACCCTACCTCACTATGTTACTGCCCAATAAATTCATTCAAATTATTAACCCATCAATTGGATTCACCCACTGATAACATTAGAATCATTCTGATTTAATTATTTCACCTCTGGACATTGCCAGTACATGAGCTTTTCCAGGGTACATTCTGTATTCAAATAGTAGAGACCTTACCAGATATCCTAACAGTGCATGTCACTAGGATGAATGAAAGGTGGGACTGTGCCTACTCGAAGTCACCACTACTGGCGGGAAATCCAACTCCGTTTCATGATCTACTCAGAGTGTCTTCCTATGGAAGATAGATGATTATGTAGAGGAAGGAAGATACTCAGCTCCTCAAGGGATTCTAGGATTTAAAGGCCACATATTTCCTTTCCAAATGTAAAAAGTTAAAAACATATATAAGTGATGTCTGACTTCTGAAATACTTTTAAAAGTAGAAAACAGGTACCAGTTGACAAATACTAACCAAATAATAAGTAAGCAGATAAAAAGTAGATATAACTGAAAAAAAGAAAACAGCATCTTCCTGATGAAGCTGCTGGTGTCCTGTGAAGCACTATAGTGTAGTGACTACAAGCAAGGCTGTTACCAGTGTCTAGTGTTATTTTCACAGTGCTGTTGATATCATAGTGATAACAACCACTGTATCGGTCTGATGCTCTCATTTTTTTTAAATTTTATGCATTGTATTCATACATCATAATGGGGTAAAAAATGTGTAGACATACATGCACACATCACCCAGCCAGCCCCCACCCAGTCCCCATCGCACTCCTTGCCCATCCCTCCCTCCCATGCTTGGATTAGTGGTTGACTATGATATGAATAAGTACATCATGTAAAGAGTTTCCTTCTTCCCCAATCCCCATAGGTTGTTTTATTTGCTCCTCTATAGGATTTCCTCTTTCATGTAGAATTCCTCCTATGACCCATTTCTTCTTAGCTTTCCCATATTAGGGAAAGCACCCAATTTCTTATTTTTTATGATTGACTAATCTCACTTAGCATAATGTCCTCCAGTTCCATCCATTTCCCTGTAAATAATGCCACTGTGCTTTTATTTTTATGGCTGAGTAAAATTCCATTGTGTACATATCCCACCATTTTGTAACCCATTCATCTGTTGATGGACATCTTATTAAATAGGTACATTATTGTATCCAGATGTGGCATATATGCCTGTAATACCAGCTACTCTGCAGGCTAAGGCAGAAAGAAAGCAAGTTTAAAGTCAGTGTTGGCAGCTTAGCAAGACTATCTCAATGGAAAATAATAAAAGAAGGCCTGGGATGTGGCTCAGTGATAGAATTTCCCTGGATTTGACATCCAGTATTACCATCCTTCCAAAAAACATTTTGAAGATAATACTCATGGAAGCTAAATATTCCTTTACTCTTCTGCAGTTATATGTTTAGTTAGCCATTAGATTCTAAATTTAAATAGATCCAGAATAAGTCCTGTTTCCACAAAGTACTAGTTCTATTACTTTGCACATTAGGATTCTCAGCTGTAATACTGGTACAAATAAAGCCATTATCCTGTTAGACTTTTATCATAGTGCCTACTACATAGTAAATGCCAATATATTTCAGGAATTTTTATTTTTAACAAGCTCACTTTTTCTAAAACCATAAATGCTGCTGCCGGGCATGGTGGTGCACGCTTGTAATCCCGTGCTTGGGAGGCAGAGACAGGAGTATCTTGCAGGTTTGAAGCCAGCCACGCACACTGGCTTAGGAGACCCTGTTTCCAAATAAAAATGTAAAACTAGGTCTGAGAGTGTAGCCCGGAGGTAGAAGGGTTTCCAGGAACCCCAGTACCACCAAAAATAAAAAATAAAAAAAATAAAACCATAAATGCTGCAATTCATCGCTAATTGTTAAAGAGGCTTTTTATCACATTTTACTGGTGAAGAAATATAGGGGGTAGATATATCAAAATTATTATTTAATTTAAAACCTTTAACATTATTAAACTCAAGTTACCTAAGTATTTGTATTAACACTAATAACCAGGCAAAAGAATTCTTTATTTGTAACAAGGGGATATGCTATTTTGGCTTATTACGGTAATATCTTACTTTTCAACCAAATAAACAATAAGCAACTTATAGATGCAAATGAGAAATTTATACAGATGCTAGAGCATGGTATAAAAAGACATGTCAATATTTTATGTGCATATTCCTAAATAGGTAGTTTATTATATTATGACATTTTTGTCTGAGGTGCTATGAAAGTAATTTTCCCTGATGTATCTTATTGTAAAATGAATTCCTATGTAAGTATAAAACAAAGATAGGTTTGGTTAGGAGACTGCATGAGGGCTTTTGTTTAAAAGAAACGATTTTAATGTGTTATCCACTCCCTGTACTTACTGCAGCTGCTTGTCTAGATGAGGCTTTTTACCCATTCCTGATTAGGAGTGACAGTTTGCAATGTTGAACTCCATCATGTAATCTGGAAAAAGTGATGAACACTGCACAGTACACTGGCTTTTTCTTTTTTCTTTATTTGCATCTTCCAAGAATTTTGCCAAAAATATATATATTTTTTGCAGTACTAGAAATGGAACCCAGGGGTATTCTACCTCTGACCAATACCCCCAGCCCTTTTTTTAATTCTTTATTTCAAAACAGGGTCTCACTGAGTTGCAAAGGGCCTCACTAAGTAGTTGAGGCTGTCCGCAAACCACGATACTCCTGTCTCAGCCTCCCAAATACTGGTATTACAAGCGTGTGCCACCACGCCCAGTGATTTTTTGTTTTTGTTTTTAATTGCACTTTTATTACTAGTTTCTGGTCACATATCCTTTTATTCAAAGATCAAAATACTGAAGCTTGACAAGAGCCAGCACAAAAGAAAAGAGAACCCTAAAGTTAATGCTTAATGAGATAGTCTTTTATCATTTAAAATTCTTCAACTTGAAATATTTGCAACACTCTGTGATCTAACACTTCAATAAATAGAGGTGGCTTTAAATAAATTGGATTGGTTGAAAAGTTGGAGGAAAAAGTGATGACAAGGTTAACAAAGGGGGTTTAAAAAGTAAAAATCAGAGCAAGACATGCAATTTTTGAAGGATTCAAGAAACAATACACTAATTATAGTGCACACTGGACATGACTATATTATTCTACTCTGAAGATTTGAATTTTAATAATCTTGAAAAAGTTGATGGCGTTGGCCTAATTTAGTTCCAAGTCTGCTCCTCCATCAATAGCATAATCACTGGAGCTCTTTCAAAGTAAGTAAAGACCATTTTTTATAAACTTTTTTCAATCAAGACTAGAAGTATAGCTTAAAATATCCTAGAGTTTCTCACCAAACATATGAAATCTTTAACAGCCTTAAGTTCCCATACTAATGGAAGGCTATAGAACTCATTGAACTTAGTTCTAAAAACTTTTTTTTGTTTTATTGTTTTTTTCTAGGACACAATTGCCCAGCATAAAGTCAATGGGTGGAAATATCAACTTAATTCATTGGAGTTTTATGAAATATTTTGCTGGCAGAAAGGTAACTTTATCAGGCTGGCCTGATAAAGTGTTCTGGGGGAGCTATGCAATATTAATGTCAGATAAGGGATTACACCTATGCGCTCAAGCTGATCAAAGGCCAGGCAGGATATTTCACATATCACTTTAAAATAATCTGGATCATGCAGGAGGGAGCAGTGTGGACTGCAATGTACATTGGCATAAGCACCAGGAAATGTGGGTCTAAACCTTGAATTTACCACTTAAGCTTTATACAAATGTGCACAGTTTACCATCATTAAACTTGTTTTTTTCATTGGCAAAGTAAGAGACTAGTCTCAGTTTTTTGTTTGTTTGTTTGTTTGTTTGTTTGTTTGTTTTGGGTTTTTTTTTTTTTTTTTGGTGGTACTGGGGTTCCTGGAAGCCCTTCTACCTATGGGCTACTACACTCCCAGACCTATTTTATGCTTTTTTTCTTTTTTTTCTTTTTGGAAACAGGGTCTCTTAAGCCAGCACAGCTGGCTTTGAACCTGTGCAATCCTCCTGTCTCCACCTCCCAAGCGTGGGGATTACAAGCATGCGCCACCAAGCCCGGCGAGACTAGTCTCTGTTTTAAACTCACAGAATTTTTCTGATGATTAAATGACTTTAAATAAACAAAATGTAAGCCATATAGGTCTATAAAATCTTAGTGGATACTACTGCAAAAGTAAATATTTATTAAAATACATTTGTAAGTGAGCTTTGAATTTTTTTACCTTCTATTGTAATCCCATTGCTTTATATAAAACATGTTTAATTGCTTCAGTTTGGTGGTAAATTAACTTTTTTTAAAGTGTACCTTAATAAAATGCTGAATCATCATGAAAACCTTTCAAGCCAGTGTCTTTTAAAACCATTTTAGAGAAGAGTATTTCAGTTTTCTTCAGACCTCTAAATTGAGTACCTCTGTCCCTTTGAGAATGCAGTACTACCATCCTAATTTATTTTCAATTAGTGGTTAATTTGCTTGAAAATGTATGTTATCAACACTTCTTAGTCCTCAGAGTTTCCTGCAGCAGGAAAGAGGACTGGGAACCCACCTCATTTCCCTTTTGTGGAACAGTAATGGGTCACATAAAATCATAGCCTACTCTGAGCAAACTTGCAGAGACACACCAGGCTGCCCACACTTCAGCAACCACAGTAACAGTTCACCATTTCCTCCTCGACATCTGATAGGACTGAAATCTGAAATCATCCGCTTAGGAACACTCCTGTTAGACAGGATAGTTTTCCCAATAGACACTACAAATAATAATCGCTTTCCTATATCACAACTGTATGCAAGTAAGGATGCAAGTTACATAAAAGAAGAAACATCTAAGAATAAATGCTCAAACATTTTTAAGTAACTTCGTAAAAGCTCAGATTAGTGGTGCTACATAATAAATTCCTGAGTCAGAAAACTTACTAGAATAAGATGTTGAATTGATTCAAACGTTTTGCTAGATTGTAAATATTCTAGCATATTCAAGAATTTTTCTTTTAAAGAATAATAAAGCAGAGCCGGGCGTGGTGGCGCACGCTTGTAATCCCCGCTCTTGGGAGGCAGAGACAGGAGGATCACGCAGGTTTGAAGCCAGCCGCGCCCGCGCTGGCTTAGGAGACCCTGTTTCCATATAAAAATGTAAAAATAGGTCTGGGAGTGTAGCCCGGAGGTAGAAAGGCTTCCAGGAACCCCAGTACCACCACCAAAAAAAAAAAAAAAAAAGAAGAAGAAGAAAGCAGAAGCTGCCTTACTGGGTTTA